>NW_028288887.1:356833-691166 GCF_059628265.1 Tinamus guttatus | reverse complement strand
CCCAAATTTGGCTCAGGAAATCTTCAAACATGAAAACATTTATTCAAACTATATGGCATATTTTTTTGAATGTCCAATGTATTTGCAATGAAAGGAATATCAGTTCAAACCATTATTTTCAAACCAAAATGGTTAGAATTCATTTAATTCTTACACTGCCAAACACTATTCAATGAATTCTAATTTTACGATAAAAAATATTTTAGAATATTATGACATCATTAATCAATAACACACTATTTAACCTTTTAATTTAAAATCTCTATAAAAAAGAAAAATAATAAAGCAAGAGTCAGTGATGGAAACATGTCTTTTTCCTATATAGCTAGACTTCCTTCAGCAATGCAATAATTAGCCAGTTTGCTTTCATTTTAATCTCACTTTCTCACACAGAACATTGCTGATAATGACCTTCCTGTTTGTTGGGCTCTATGAAAAATGCTTGGTGGAGAAGAAGATGAAAATCTGTCACAGAAACTGCTAGACTGAGCTCTTGTTGTTATGTTTTTCAGAAAGGGCTAGAGGAATGCAAAAACGGAAGCTAAAATATGAGATTGGTGGGCAATGCTGAGCATATTGAGTAAGAGCAGCTATCACTCAGTTTGAAGCTGTATGTTGTGTTTATTGTCTGATGAGAGAGCTGTTGTGCAAACTGTGTGAACTCTGGATGTGTTTTAGACATATTATTTTGGAATGGAAAACAAAAAACAACTGCATTGCATGATTTTATACAGTTGGCAAATCTAGTGGCTTTTTTTTTCTTTTACAGCTAGCACTTGCTTTTCTATTTTTTGTTAGTGTTAAGAATCTGCCCCTTTCAGTACCATTTCATTGAATAGTCAAGAAATTCCTAGTTTTCTTATTAACATGCATGTCTCAGCAGTACCAAAAAAACACATTATTTAAATGAATGAATGTTAGCATATTGCTCAAGTAGATGCTTTAATGTGATAGATTTGTTTCAGAACTTTCTAGACTTAACACTGTGGTGATGAGAATCAGATTATCTGACTCTCCAGCATGAATTACTGCATTTCACAAAAGTCTTGGCTAAAAGATAACTTTTTTTTTCCAGTAAATGCAAACATTTACATAGGTAAAACTTCTATTGACTAATGATTCTTTTAAGGAAATAGTAGAGAGGCATTAAGTTACTTAAATATTCTTAAAGAAATTCCAAAAGGAAGTTAATGTGTTCTTCTAGTAGTTTGTATGCATGTGCCTGATTGCATATATTCAGGAGTTTGGCCAGAATATGTTTGTATTTCCAGGCCAGAGATTTGGCCAAAGCCAGTGTTCGTGCTTTCAAAACTGATAAGGAGCTGAGTATTACACTTACGTTTGTCCCTACAAAAAACAGATGAGATTTTCTACCTGATACAATAGTCAATTGTGTGTCTACAACACAACTCAACAAGACAAACAAGACAGACAAGACAACTCAACAAGAAAAAGGTCCATGTATGATAGGTTCCTACTTTTGTTTGTTTTTGTTTTCAGTAATTTTAGTAATCTTGCAACTCATTTGGTAAATATCTTTCATAACATTATTCTCAAAGTATGGTTATATAATTTTACTGAAATCAGTGGTAAGAAATAAAGATTTCAATATGCCTCTCCACCAGGATCTTAAATTGTGTTGATAAATTTTAAGATATATGGATTGTGTAAGCATACAGAACAATTTATATTTTCCTTAAATTCTTATTAATTTTCAATAAGAGTAAAATCAGTGGCTATTAAAAACGCTTACTGGATTTTAACTAGGAAATGTCTTGAAAAAAGTAAATAATAATAAGCAGCCAAAAGCAACAGCTGTTGGTAGATAGATAAGCACAGCAACTGCATCATTATTACTTATGTTATTTAGTAACGGAAACGTACACTTAAATAGCTTTATGACTGGGACAAATCAACAAAAGCCAGGAAATTTGAAGCAGATGCTTACATTCTGGGGCACATTCACTATTTGATAAGCGTGAATATCACCCATTAGCATTGCAGGGGTTGAATACATGCAAAACGGAAGATTGGGAGGTATACCCATTTGTGTTTAACATATGCTCCTCTGAGTTTGCAGAGCCATATGCACTTGGCATCTTAAGTAGGAATATTAAGACAATGTGTTTTTTACTTTCACTTTTAATGTTTCAGGAAAATTAGTAATTTTAGGCTCAGATGCCTAGACATGAATGTTTTATGGTACTAACTAATATCTACTACTAATAGTACTGTTCTACCAATCTTACTTCAGTAGTTGCCTCTGCTATTTTACAGCTCTATTTTCAGAGAATGATAATGATGCCATACAACCACTTTCAGCCTTACTTGCTCATTCTGTCATAATTTCCTCTATTGATAGAGTAACTACATTAAGTTACTTTCTCCTTTAGCATTCTAAAATATGCCTTTTAAAAAACTTTATTTTAGATTTCAGAAATTTGTGTCTAATTCTTGTTTGGGATTCTTCTTTGCAATGTGCTTCATATTGCTTTGACCACCTAAAATAACCCTAAATAAAAGTCAGTCTTCTTTGTAGCTCATTACAGCCAAAATTTTCCAAAGAAAATGACAAGTTAAAAAACAAAACAAAACAAACAAAACCCAAACCAACCAACCAAGCAAGCAAACAAACAAAAAAAAAAGGGGGGGGGGAATTTCCCCTATTTTCAAATTTTTCAAGGGTAATTTTCAATTCTATCATTTTAAATTATTAAATATTATGATTACTTGCAATTACAACATCTTCTGATATGTCTGCTCCCTTTTACTAGTATATTTTGCAATCTCAGATGGATAAACTACTGCATTTTTTTTATTTTAGTGATACAGTATTCTCAAGAAACAAAAGAGTAGCTATGTGTGTTTTACTGAATCACTAATATTTACAATTCAGAGTTTGTCCAGGATTTACAACTTTATGTAACATGTAATAAATATAGTCCTCAAAATCTACTCAGATGCATCTTGCATTTGCATCTGCTCAAATGCTATAATGATTAAGCCCTATAATGATTTCTAAATGGAATATAGCACAATGATTTGGTGCTCATTTCATACTGTATTTTTTAATTCCTAATTTTCTCTTTTCACCTAAGCATCTTTTAGATACATGGACCTGATTCTTATTAGCAGTGGTTCCTAAAATGTTGCATAGAGCAGTTCATTAATGTATTTTCATGGGCTGAATAAGCAATTTTATAACTGTGTTGTATGCCCATAGGATATTGCAGAAACAGATAATTTGAGAAGATCAGGTTTGTGATTGTGTTGCCAAGAGCAACATCTGAGTATGCTGAAAAAGTTTCAAACACAGGAGCAACATGTCCTCCATGAAATGGAGATTGGCTGCCTTTCCTTCCAGTATGTGTCGTTCCTCCTGTAAAGAGAGTCTATTTTGAGGTTTAAACTGTTTTGTGTGTGGGATTCAGACTCCAGGGAACTCTTAATGATAAATAGGAAAGGTTGGGTTCCCATAATGAAGATTCAAGTCTCATTTAGGAGTGAAAAAAAGTTATATCATCAAAGGTGGCACATGCTCAGTAATTATTGCTGTTTTAAATGCTTATCTGAAATATGGATTGTTGCCAATACATATGTAATTTTTTAAAGAGTGAAATAGCTTTTTAACTGAACTTAACATTACAGGAAAATTAGTTTGGTAGTTTCAAGGTTATTAGTTTGAAGTTCATTTGACATTTTTCTTTCAGTCTTAGATTCAGAATAATCTAAAAATAGCATAAAATATAGCCCTCAAAAATTAATTAACTCATCGCTTTTAAATATTGAACATTTTAATTCAGTTTTGACTTGCTTGATATTTCCCTTGGGAATTAAAAACTGAGATGAAAATTAGACTACATTGGTTTCAAAAGAAACAAAAAGCATCCGGGATGTCTCTTGCTTGTGGGAGGAGGTGGGGGGAGTTGCTGACATGGCAAACAGCAGATTCTCAAAATAGAAGAACTTGAGAATTGAGCTAACCATGAATTTTAATAGGCAGAAATGCAGAGTTCTTGGGCAGAATAACCATAGTCTTCATAATTTTTTCAAACCATAGGGTTTGAGAGTAACCCTACTGAAAAGGCCCTAGGGATTTTGGTCGATACCAGGTTGAATAGGAGCCAATAGGGCACTCTAATCATGAACAAGTCAAACTGCATGCTGAGCTATATTTAGGGTGACTGTGCCTAACAGATCAATGGAAGTAGTTGTTTTCCTTACTTGCCACAACTAAAACACTGGGTTTGGCTTTGGAATCCCTAGTTAAATAGGGATTTGGAGTAGCCAGCAGAGATCCAGTGGAGGGCTACCAAGATGAGATAAGGTTGAAGGAGATGGGCTTGTTTAGTCTAGTAAAGATAAGACTAAGGAGCAATCTAATAATCACCTATAGCTGCTAACATATCTAAGCTCTTCTCCATAGCGGAAAATGATGTACAAAGCCACAAATTGTGGCCTTGGTGTATGTGTGTGTTTTTGTTTGATAAAATTTTCATTTTTTCCACTAGGATGGTAGCGCTATTCTTGAATATGTTGCCTGAGGCAGTTATATCATCTTCATCTGTGGAAGTTTACTAAGCTAAACAAACCTCACAGCTCAACTGTACTATGCTGGTAATAGTCCTAATTTCAGGGGAAGATTGGGCTAGGTGACCTCCAGAGGTCCCTTCCAACCAATATTTTTGCACTTCTGTGATTCATCGCTGGAATAGCTGTGTGCTTTACAACAGTGGTTATTAACCTCCACAATAATACTTGATTGAGAAGGGACTACCATTATACTCATTTTGAAATTAGGTATTAAAAATGTAAGGTAAAGTTTCACTCTTAGTTTTATGTACTTAGTTGAATGCCCCAAAGATAAAAAATCATTATATTTTCAGAAGCAACTTCCTTTCATTTCATCTAAGCTTATAAACACAGTACAGCAAAGCAAGCTCAAATAGAATGTGTATGAGGAAATATAATGCTTTTTTTTTTTCTATGGCTTTCTTCAGTTCTGCATTCAGCTTCCTTAATCATAAGATTACCCTTTCTTTTTCTATAATCTCCTATCTACAAACTGAGATTTTCAGATTTTTTCCAATCTGTGTTTTCCTTCTGTGTGTTTTTTTTTTTATTATTTTTTTTAATGTCCAAAGGAGAAAACTATCCAATGGTCACCAATGTCTGGGTCATGGTAAACTGCAGTGAGCCAGGCAGCTGGCTTCTGTTTTTGCAGTAACATTTTCTGACTGATGTCAGATAGGCTGGATAATCCAGTGCATGTCCAAAGTATTGACAATACTGAAAGTATGTTAGGTGTGAAGTTTCTTCCAGAATAGTCATTGAATGTACACTCTAGACATAGAAAATGTGTCTAAATTTCAGATAGGCAGATGTTTGGACAAAAACAGAATGCTATTTTATGAAAATGACACTTTGTTCAGTTATGCCTGTTATAGCAGATGTTTTTCAAGATAATTCTTGAAGCAAATCCGTCAGAAGAGTATATGGTTAAAATACTTCAGATATTAAAAGAAAAACAAACAAACAAACCAAAAAACTAGGCTTGTCATTAGAAAAAGATAAGGAAAAAGATACCAAAATACAAGAAGAGCCATCTACCTGAACCTAGCAAAGCCTTTTACTATAAAGTAAATGTAATTATAAAATGATAGAAAATGACATATTCAGCTAAGGTCTGTTCAAAAAGGTTAAGAAGTCTTGCAGCTTTCTTAACAGCATAATAATCATGAAATCAATGTACTATACAGATGCATTTCCTGATTTCAGCCATGATTGACTGATGATTCAGCTTCATCTGTTGCAACCAACTGTCAATTTACAGAAATATCATTGAAGCAATTTCCAAAATATCTTTATTCATTCAGCTAAATATTGACTGTTGTCCAGAATTGTGATGTTGATAAAAATGATTTAGTATATTGGCAACTAATGTTGCAAATCAGCATAATGGTCAAAGATTTTATTCAAATACAATAGACACCGTGCAATGCAATAGACAACCACAACTTAACTGCTACATAATTTAACAATATCTAAGAACAAAAGTGCTTACACTTTGCAGATAGGACAGAAAAATTCTGTTGTGAAACAGAAGTTGAAGATCACTACTGGACATTTTCAGATTTCTGTTTTTCCTTTTATATGTGTTTCAAAAAACATTAGTCATTTTGTTCTGTGATTTTATTTGAGACATCTTTCTGTATGAATTTAAGGATTTCCTTTACTACTTAATGCAGACCTAAAAGTCTATTAAAAATGACCAAAATGTTGGACTTCGCACTTGCTTTAAAAGACACGTAAAATAATCCAGGCAAATCTAGAGGATTAGCTCAGATTTTCTTCCAGGTTTTCACTGAAGACTGTCTGTTTTATGAGAATTTTTTTTTTTTTTTTTAGCAGAAAACATTGGGAATATAGAACATACTGAATCTCTCACCAAAATATCTTTATGTTAATGAAGCAGATTTTCCTCTCTTTTGGAGAAAGAAAAAAAAGTAAATATATATATATATAATTGACTAGAAGCCACCCCCTCTCCTTGTCCCAGACAGTTTAGCCTAGAGAGTCTGATTTCCTATATCATCTCTGTGCTGCTTTTACCATTACTCCCTTCTTCCTTGTTCAGTACTGCTACCTGTTTCATTTTCTGCAGTTTTCTGATAGATTTCTTTCCTTTTCTTCTGAAAGTTCTAATTATCTCTGTGGAGCCTTTTTCTCCTCAATTCCCTTATTTTTCCCTACAGCTTTTGAAAGCTAAAAAGTTCACCTAGATCTACCTGCTTCTTGGGTTGTTGTGTTGGTATTCACTGAGGCCTCAACTTTGTGTAAATGATCATTGCTGTTGTTATGAAGAGAACTCTAAACACACAGGCTCTATTTATCTAGTTCAATTGATATATTCTATATAATTCACTTGTGAATTACTGAATAACAAATATGTTTAGTGCAAAGTCATATTTTGCCATTCCAATGAATAAAAGGCAGCACAATGCAAGACATTAACATCTATTTTTATAATCTGAAATACAACGCTAAAAAACACACTGTTTAGTTCTTCTAAAATAGCTTCCTTACAAAGGTTATTCAGTAGATCATCTATATTTGTCTGTTCAAGAAAGATAGACTACCCACCCCTTCCACATGTATTCTTATTCATGCTCTCTCATATTTTCTTTTGGAAAGAAAAGAGAAAAAAAATCCAGGTGGATATTTCTCCTACTTCTACTCTCCATTTTTTGGGGGCGGAAATGTGGTTCATATGAAACTGTGGTTCATAGGTTCATGTGAATCTCACTCTTGGATACCCATTTGGATCTGACTATACTCAACTTATGTCTTGCAATCTCATGACATGGCAAACAGCGGTAGGTACTGGAGGTTTTGTTCTTGTTCCTATTTATGGTTGTCATAAGATCTATGCTGAAAAATTGTTGAAAATATGAAGAGCAGCACAAAGATATTTTCCTTCAATTCTGTCATGTGACAAAAATATTTTCACTGACTCCATTTCAGAACCTCTTTAGGGCAGCTGACTTTTGTTCAAAAATTATCTTTCCTTCCTCAATTTATGCTCATTTTTAATAGCAGACCCACTGGAAGGGTACTGTTTTTAATGGACAGCAGCCATTTCTACACTGCTTGACATTTCTCTCTGGAAAAATTTAGTGGTGAGCAGTGAGGTCCTTTTTAGTTATGGTAAGTGAAATTCTCAGTCATTTATTTGAAATGTATTTAAAGAGTCAGGCCTCTTTGGTCAAATAAGTTGAATCCTCAGTGGAGCTTTGAGGTAGCATTTAGTCATCCTTTGCTGCCGAGAAGGGGATGCCATATATACAGAGACATGTAGTGAGCAAGGTCAAATAAAATGCTGCTCTTTAGAAGACACAGAGCCAAACTGTGTGCCATGAGATAACTATTGGAAATATTAATTTTGGCTTTTAATGCACCCAGGATTCTACTCTTTCTAAAGAATAGGCACTATGCTTTTTTAATGCATAGAGGCAGTTAAGTGGGGACTGATTGCTAAGCTACTGAATTCCTTTCTAAATTCTGACTCATGCTAAGGACATATGTCAGTGGCTGGTATGTGGATTGTGTATTGGAGGTGGACCCACCAAAAGTATCCTTCTTCACACTTTAGAGTACCGAAGAAGTGTTTGTATGTGAAGTTCAAGTGGTCCCTTGTCGCAGTCGTGGCGGCCAAAAACACAAACAACTGGGGTAGATGCAACGCAAACTACGCTTTATTGTTTTTTAGGTACATTATTTATACCGAGCTCTCCTCGTCGTGGCTGCTGCTTATTGGTGAGGACTACAAAGGACAGTAGCTAGTAACAGATTTATGATTGGATGATTCTTAGCTTGGCCAGTTTCTGCTCCGTGGCCAAACCTCCTTAAACTTGTTAATAACTGTCTGCTGTCTCCGTGTGAACTCCCTATCTCATAGATACACTCTAATCTTTTCAAGGTTAACATTCTCTGCTAAGGGAGCCAGGGATTTCACAGACCAGCTGCAATCCCTGACAATTCCCCCTTTTTGTATTTGTGCTACAAAAATGGCACTAACGGTTTACTGCAGGGCCCTTTGCAGTAGACCGATCAAACAAGGTACCATTAATAACACAATTACAATAATTACCAAAATCAGCAAACCTGTTTTCACTAGAGATGGTAACCACCCAGACAAACCCCAGTTGCCAAACAACTTATTTAACTACTTCCATCCATCATCCACTTTCAACTTGCGTACTCCGTCAGTTAGAGCAACTGTAGTCTTTACCCTCGCCCTGAGTCTGGATCTCTGGTCTCATTGATCCATTGTCAGCATATTAGGCAGCAGTTGAAGCCCTTGTATTCGGCTCGTGCAGATACCCGCCACCAATCGGCTTCTCTGTTGGAACTCCCACCAGACACGTAGAAAAGGGATTTCGAGGATCGCTGGTAGCCAGGCATATGGTGCTTTGATTGATTGATGGTGTTGGCTAAGGTTACCCAGATGTTGCTGCCAGTTGTTCAGGGAGGGGCTGGATGCCAATCTCCTCCTCTATAACCTCTACCTCTGAGGATGAGGAGGGCAGCGACTGCAACGCAGGTCGCACACACCGTGCTGGAACCCATCGCGGTCCACTTTCTGTGGAGACACAAGCATATCCCCTTCCCCAGGTTATGAGTTCATGTGGCCCAGACCATTGGCCAGTAACCAGATCACGAACTTGCACCGGTACCCGCTGTGGTACCTTTTCTGTTGTAGTCAAAGAGGAAAAATGCGAAAAAAATGGGTGATAGAGTAGAGTTGTTAGGGAAGGAAAGAAAGTTAAGCACATATACAGCTTTATCTAGTCTTGCCTGTGGGGACTCCCCCTGCATTCCCCCTTTCTGTTTTTGCACGAGGCGCTTCAGAGTGCCATGTAAACGTTCAACAATGGCTTGGCCTGTAGGGGAATGGGGAATCCCAGTCATGTGGTGAACACCCCATTGATTTAGAAAACTCTGCACCTGCTGGCTCAGAATGGTTTATAGGTAATACAGTAAAAGCAATTTTTTCCCTATCCTCAGGTGCTAATGGAATGGTAAAGAAACAGTCCTTCATGTCTATTACCACAATATCCCAGTCCATAGGGATCATTGAGGGTGCAGGAAGGCCGGGCTGTAAAGCTCCCATGGTGGCCATGGCAGCATTTACCTGTCGTAGATCATGTAAAAGTCGCCATTTGCCAGATTTCTTCTTAATTACAAATACAGGGGTATTCCAAGGACTGTGAGAGGGTTCAATGTGCCCAGTCACAAGCTATTCTGACATCAATTCTTGCAGGGCTTGCAACTTTTCCTCTGCTAGGGGCCACTGATCCACCCACACAGGCCTGTCAGTTAACCAGGTTAAAGCAAGTGTGGGTCGACGAACACCCTGCAACATAGTGGCCCCTGTCAAAAATCCGTTGTAATCCTAACCCCCCATTGTCCTAAACAATCTCTTCCCCACAAGTTCAGGGGTGCAGAGGTTATGTATGGTTTGATCGTTGCTATTTGCCCTTCAGGATTGGTGATCAGCACAGGTACAAGAGACATGCCCTCTTGAGTGGATCCCCCCAGCCCTACTACACCCATCCCAGTGTTCACAATGGGCCAAGACGACGGCCAGGAATGTTGAGAGATAATAGTTACATCAGCCCCAGTGTCCAACAAACCCGTAATCTTCAACGCTGATGGTGAATAGCCTTTGTTGGAGACGGTACACGTCATTTGTGGCCTCTGCGCTGATACAGTTTGTGCTGCCTTTCGGTTTCAATTGCCTCGTCGTTACCTCGAGCGAGCACGGGCGCCACCACCCGGGAACCCGGGCCAAATGAGCACAGACACCAATATGGTGGATGCAGCAAATGGCGTTTATTGCAGGTACATCCGAACTTATATAGGGTGCCTGTGTGCGGAAGCGCGCTCCGTCCGCATAGCACGAGATCTTCCGACCGCCGTACCCTACATCTCCCCCTCCCCTAGACATCCTATGTCAACGTAAACGTCCCATGTTAACCCAAACATCCCATGTTAACCTAAACATCACTACTTTGAACGAACTGCCACAAAACCTGCAACAATAGGATAACACACAAGTGCGGTGGCCTTTTCTCATCGCGTCTACGAGGGTTTCGCTCCTCCGGCTTCCTCGTCTCCTCCAGATGGGCGTACGGGTTGCGAGGACATCCCCCAATTCGGTCCTGTAAGAGAAGACTTGCAGCCGCTATTAGTCTTAAGGTCCGTCCTCACCCATCTTGCCGGCACCCATTTGATTATTCCCTGCCGTCGCACAGCTGCATAACCCCTTCCCTGGGTTACCAGGTCCCAGCCGGGTTCCCAAACCCCCTGTTCCGGGAATCTGACCAGAACTGGAGGTCCATCCTCCACAGCTGCGACCGCCCAATGTTTATCTATTGACGTCTTGTTCTCGTCACCCCGGACAAAGTGGTTTAGCGAGTATAACGCTCGCATTAAAATTTCTGGTTGCTTCACCACGGGGATTCCTTGGGGATGTCCTTCCCCCTCCCCAAGAACCCTAATCTTCTCTTTGAGTGTTTGGTTCGCTCTCTCAACTATAGCCTGCCCCTGACTGTTGTATGGGATTCCATGTACCAGCTTGATGGTGTGTGGAACACCTAGCCAGGCAATGACAGTCCCACTGTGCGTATCCACCGTGACGGCCAGCCATAGTTGCGGCTTCAAGAGAGGGCAGAGGGTCTCCCCAAAGGCTTGACCGCTGGCAGTACGGGCAAGCTGCCACCACGTCTCTAGCCGCCGCTAGTGGGATCCCGCAATGCTTTGCTAACGCTTTGGCTCCTATATGTAGGTACTCGTGCACCTCTCGGGCACGTGCAGCAGTCCAAACCCCTTTTGCAGCCTCATCAGCTTTCTGATTGCCTTCTTGGTAGTATCCCGCTAGGGAGTCATGGCTTCTTACATGCACAATGGAGGCCGTGGCCGTTCTATACTGTAACGCTTCCTCCAGCATGACTGCTATTGGGGTTCCTGTCCATCCGGGGGTAACTATGTTCACACGCTGTCCCGGCCAGATTCTCAAAGCATGAGCGACTGCAGTAGCTTCCAGATATTGTACAGTACTGCCCGGTACGGTAATCCTGACCCTTTCCCAGGTAATATCACGCCATACTACAACAGCTGAGTCAGTCGTGGAGGAGGCATCGGTGAAGACCGTAAGGCCCTCCCTCGGCTCGCTCAACACTCGTGGGGTGCACCGTAGTGCAACGAGTGGCAGGTGCCGGTATAGTTCCAAGGCGGGGCCGTATTTCACCTCCCCAGGGTACCCTTCTATGGCCACAAGCAGACTGCTCTGCTCTTGCATCGCTTCATCCCATAATTCCTTTTTAATTGGCACCCACACCGCAGTCGGTTCAACGCCAAAATGTCTGATGCATGCGGCCCTGCCTTTAATGATTAGCTTAGCCATCGCCGTTAAATAGGACATGTAGGCTGTTGTCAGTTGTTTGGACAAGATCCACCATAGGGCATGTGGTCTCTCGGGGTTCCCTTGTCCTAACAGCCCCACGGCTCCCCTTCTTGTTACATTTAGGTATAGCTCAACAGGGCGCACCGGGTCCCACCTGCAAAGGTGGCTTTCAGAGGCTAGGCTTTCGATCTTTTTTAGGGCCTCGATAGCTGCGGGCGTCAGTTCCCGCTTCTCCCATGGGTGCTGGCCCTTCAGCAGTTCGAACAACGGTGTCATGAGGTCGGTAGGTATGCCAACCAAGGCGCGCAACCACTGAATCGCCCCAACCAACTTCTGAACATCATGCAAGGTTCTCACCTCCAGGTCAAGTTTGATCGGCTGTGGACGGACGGTTTCAGGAAGGATTTGTGTCCCTAAGTAAGACACCGAACTACCTCTCTGCGTCTTTGCCTCCTGAATATACAGCCCTTCCTGCTGTAGATGATCAACCACCTCCTTTTCCAGTTTGTCAGTAGCCTGCTGCATGGCTGTAGCCAGCAGCAAATCGTCCATGTAATGGATGATCACCGCCCCGGGGTGGCGGTCACGAACAGGTTGCAATGCTTGAGCCACTAACCTCTGGCAAATAGTTGGGGAGTTTTTCATCCCCTGAGGGAGCACCTTCCACTGATATCTCTGCGCTGGCTCTCTCAGGTTCGCAGCTGGGACTGTAAAGGCAAATTTCTCACAGTCCTGAGGGGCCAGTGGGATCGAGAAGAAACAGTCTTTGATGTCCATTACCACGACCGGCCATCCTCGAGGGATCGCCGCGGGTAGTGGAAGCCCCGGCTGAAGAGCCCCCATGTCCTTCATTCTCTTATTTACCTCTCTTAAGTCGTGTAGCAATCTAAACTTACTTTTATCCTTCTTTAGAATGACAAAGATAGGCGTATTCCATGGGCTCAGGCTCGGCTCTAAATGTCCTTGATCCAATTCGCGTTGTATAATGGCCCGTGCGGCTGCCAGCTTCTCTTGAGTTAAAGGCCACTGCTCTACCCACACCGGCTCCTCTGTTTTCCATTTCAAGGGAATGGCCTTGTTAGGGCTCAGCAGGTAAGCAGTGGCCCCTACGCTAAATTTGTCAGGCGAATGCCGAGTTGAGCCAATACGTCACGCCCGATTAGGGATTCCTGTATTGTCACTATGAATGGGCGGACAATCGCTTGCATGGGGGGCCTTCCCGGGTCCTCTAATTCACACGCCAGAGGCACAGCACTGCATCGCGCGTCCGTTGTTCCCCCCACCCCATCTAGCAAGCCCGCTGGGGATGCCGGCCAGGTGGCCGGCCAGTTGCTTTCTGGTATGCACGTTACATCTGCCCCTGTATCCTTGGGGTCACCAGCGGGGGGCCGTGAAGGCGCACCTTAACACGGGGTCTCTGCTGGCAGCCTAGGACCAGGGCCACCTGGCTTCGTTCTCCTCTTGTTGTCCTTATCCTCCCTCCCCAGGGTGCCCCGTCGGATACGCCCTGGGGCTCTGCTTCCACCCTCCTTGGGGGGGGGCGCGCACTCGCGGAGAAGGGCGGCCCCCCCCTTGCCCCTCCCCGCCCGGAGTTTCCCTGCGACCTCCGGCAGTCTCGGGCCCGATGCCCTTGATCCCCACAGGCCCAACACGGTCCGGGAGGAGAGCCTGCCAGCGAGCATTCCATTGGACACTGCGCCCTGATATGGCCTGTCCGACCACATCTGATCCAGCAGTGCCTGTGTCATGTTTTATCCCATGGTCTTCTATGCTCTTTGCCAGCTGCTGGATAACCTTGGTCTCTAGGGGTACCCATTCCATGCCACCCCCTGGGGCCACCCGCACCGGCAGGACCTGTGGCATTTGGAATTTAAGCCCGCCCAGCGCGCATTCGGTAGCCACAAGCTTCCAATTCGTGAGCGGCAGCTCATCTGGTGTAGTCGAACTCTTACGTTGCAACTCTTGCAAACCTTTCCGCTGTATGCCTACCTCCCTCTCGATCCTAGAGAGGAGTTGGAAGAGTTCTGCCATCGTGCCTCCAAGTCCTTCCTTATTCTGAGCTATCTTTTCCTCCCTTCCTCTTTTCTCCACCCTGGAGACAGCCCCCTCCTCCGGCCTCCACCCCAAACGCTGAAACTTGACCGTCAGCTCCCCCACGGAGTCCCCCCCCCCCGGAGGAGGAGTCGTCTGACCCTTCCCCCGCCTCCTCTTTCAACATCGACAAAGGCGCTGGCCGTCTCCCGGCGGCGCCATCAACCCTCTGGGGGGCCCTCCGAGGCGGTTCATCCTCTTCTGGAGGGTATTGAGGTCGCAGGAGCATCCCTGGAACCCAATCTCTGGGGTCGTCCACTACTATCGGTATCGGTGGGGCTGTCGGGACTAGACGTTCCCCTTGATTTACGTGGCTGCCACCTCCCGGATCGTCCTCAGCAGGGGACTGGTCTAACCGCCGCCCCGCGGCCTGCAGTTCCTCCCAAGGGTACGCAGGGGGCCTCCCCTCCCCATCCCTGGCTGCCGGATAGACTTGTGGCGCTTCTTCCGCCCCCCCCATTCTCGGCTCCCCGGCCCCGGACTCCCTTCCACCGGCCTCTTCCCCTTCCTTGACCACGTTTCTCGGAGCCCCCGCAGTATCGGTCACGCCCTCTGCCTCCCACGCTGTTTCCCAGGACTCGCTCTCTTCCCGAGTTCTTTGTAAAAGTTGCCTGATAGTTCCCGAAGTCTTCAATTCTTTTGCCGATTTACTACTCATACTGTACTCCGCTAGTGCAGTAGTACAGTCTGCCCAATGCTGGGGAAACACAACATCCCCGGCATTGTGAATCGCCCCCTCTTTCAGGAGCCGCTCGATGCAGCACTTAACTGCGCTAGGTTTCACAGAAACATCCCATTCCCGAGCACACGCTAACACGACCTTCACAGTCGCCTCCATGGAGTCCTCGCCGCTTCCCGGCCGCCCCGTCTTTCAGGAGCCGCCCACCGAATCCCGTCGGGGTCACCACTTGCTGCCTTTCGGTTTCAATTGCCTCGTCGTTACCTCGAGCGAGCACGGGCGCCACCACCCGGGAACCCGGGCCAAATGAGCACAGACACCAATATGGTGGATGCAGCAAATGGCGTTTATTGCAGGTACATCCGAACTTATATAGGGTGCCTGTGTGCGGAAGCGCGCTCCGTCCGCATAGCACGAGATCTTCCGACCGCCGTACCCTACAAGTTTGCGACCAGAAAGCTTGAGGCGGACCTGTAGAACCAAAGCCTCCTTCTCGTCGTTCCTTAAGTTCTGTGTGAGGAACACAACTCAAAAAAGGCACAAGTTGAGCAACGCGGGTACCTTTGGGAATGGTTACTGGGGGATAGGGAGTAGACATCATAGCACAAATTTGCCCAGTATAATCCGAATCAATAACACCTACATGAACAATTAATCCACTTAAAATACTGCTAGACCATCCAATTAATAATGCACTGAGTCCTTGACCTATAGGCCCCTTTGCATCCAGGGGCACTTTAACAATATCCGTAGTTGACAGAGTTACTGTGTCGGCGGTGGATACATCCATGCCTGCTGATCCACGGGTTTTCCCTGTGAGATGGTCGCAGAGGGATAAGCCATCGGAGGTGCTCTCATGCATGGAATCGCTGTATGAGGTACTTGTGTCCCCGCGCGCCTCCTCGCGCTTGCTTCCTCGTTTCCCGTCAAAGAATAGCCATTAATATGGAATTTAGATCGACATTGTCTGGCAAAATGCCCTATCCTTCCACATCAATTACAAGTATTGTCCACAGGCCTGGCAAAATGCCCTGCCGCTTTGCCTTTTCGCTTAGCAGCTGCACTCTGAAACGGGCAAGCAACCTTGATATGCCCCTCCTGACCGCACCCAAAGCACTTGGGATTGGGACGAAGAGCTGCAGCTAGAACAGTCATTTTATGTGTTATTGTTCCCACACTTGAGCAAGCTGTTACCATATCAGGAATAGCTGGGTTCCCTGGCATTGCTTCAATTATTTTCTGACAATCTTCGTTAGCATTATCTTTAGCTAGCTGAGTGCACAGTCTCTAATCTGAGCAAGATGGGTTATATCATACGGGGCTAAAAGATCCGTATTAATAATTCGGATCAGCCGCATTACCTCTGAAGAGTTAATACCATATTTTGATGTACATGTCTGCAGGTCTTGCACTACTTTCCAGGCAATCGTGCTATGTTCATCCCTTCTTCCCGAGTTGGGGGCCGCCTTAAACACAGGAAAAGCTTCCAAACCACAGCCGACAACTTGAGTGGAGGCCTCTGAGGGGTAACCGATCTTATCTAACAAATCCCATTGCCCCATTTCGGCTGCCTTTTTTCTAACTTGATCCCAGAATTTGCCAGGCTGCCGCGGCAACACAGTCACCGTGACGGGGGGGAGAGTCCAGGGTTCAGCTGCTAATCTCAAGGTCCGACATTGAGAACTCCCTATAGTCTCTTTCACAGAAGGACGAACAGCAGAAACCGCCTCCTCCTCCTCCTCATCCAAGGAGTCATGGGGGAGGGGGGGTGGGAAACGTTTTTTACTGCGGATTTCTTCATCATTTTCTTTCTCCCCCTCTTCAGGAGGAGCAGAGGGAAGCACAGGTTTAATTAAAGCCTTCCACTCGGCCAACTGTTGCGCAGGTGTCTTATAGAGGGGGGGCAAAAACTCACTGGGAGACTTCCCCCGTCGCCGCATCTTAAACAGCTCATCAGGCGAGGGGTACTTACGACTCAAGTTGGTTTCATGTTTCAACGACCCAGAGGCGCCCGTGGAGCACTGCAAAGCGTCCATTTGCTCCGTAACAGACTCTATAGGAGAAGGATGCTTCTCCTGGTCCTCTCTGTCTTCCCCCAATAGAGGGGTACTTTCCGGCATCACAGGAATGCTCTCCTGGTTGTGCTCCGCTGCCCAATCCTCCAAAGTGTCCTGCAGCAGTCGCCAAGTAGTAGGTAAACCCTCTACCTCTTTAGAGCCTCTAGAAAGGGCATCCCACAGCTTATCACCGACCTTCTGCCAAGCGCTCACACTAAATGCAACAGCTGAAGTGGCTTCAAACCCCTGTCCTTGGCACCAGAGCAACAGGCGGCGTAACTCATAGTCAGTAACTTTAATACCTCTCTGAGCAAGTAAGGTCTTCCATGTAGATAAAACTAGGGCTTCCTGCTTTGTCAGGTTTTGCCCCATATCTGTGTATTTCCGCTCTCTGCAGCGCACCTTCGAGAGGTGACAGTCCCGCTTGCACCTTCAAGAGGTGACAGTCCCACTCGCACCTTCAAGAGGTGTCAATCCCGCTCGTACCTTCAAGAGGTGTCAATCCCGTTCCCAGCGGCTCACCTTCACAAGGAGTCAAATCACAGGTCCGGACCACGCAGCTTCCCTGCTGCTCTCAAGTTCCGCCGGGCTCCACCACCACCGCCAGTCGCCAGGCGGTCCACTTCTTATTATCACGTCGGGGTCACCAGTTGTCGCAGTCGTGGCGGCCAAAAACACAAACAACTGGGGTAGATGCAACGCAAACTACGCTTTATTGTTTTTTAGGTACATTATTTATACCGAGCTCTCCTCGTCGTGGCTGCTGCTTATTGGTGAGGACTACAAAGGACAGTAGCTAGTAACAGATTTATGATTGGATGATTCTTAGCTTGGCCAGTTTCTGCTCCGTGGCCAAACCTCCTTAAACTTGTTAATAACTGTCTGCTGTCTCCGTGTGAACTCCCTATCTCATAGATACACTCTAATCTTTTCAAGGTTAACATTCTCTGCTAAGGGAGCCAGGGATTTCACAGACCAGCTGCAATCCCTGACAGTCCCTATTTAAAAATAGTCATATGCCAACCCCAGTTAAGACTGTTGATTTGGGAATACGGGGCTGAGTCAGTTCAGCTCAGTAAAGGTGGGTTTACCTCTGTTTTGAATCTGTACATTTGTCACAGTTCCTGCCTTGTGACCACATAGTTTTGAGATTGAATGCTGGGTTAAGCATTTTCAACTGTGTGCAGCACATGTTCTTAAAAATATCTGGGCTTCTAGCTCCCTTTAAAAGTGTCCCATTTTCTGAAGGATTTAAGCCCTTAAGAGTCCCAGGACAGGACTTCCTCTAGGTTAAGAAAACTATCTCTAAGCAGGTTGTATACACATGTATGATGCCAAAATATTGTATTTGTACCTTTTCTAGGCAGTATATATATATGTATTTAAGTGAAAGACTGGTTATTCAGATTGGTACATTTTTGACTCTGTCTCTTGCTCTGACATTTATACTTTAATCTCTAGTCAAGAATTTCACACTTTATCTTACATTTAGCTCCTCCATGTGGTTTGTTTCCAACACAGGCACATTCATTTTATTTTCTGAAGAAGTTGCATGAATTTAGCAGCAATGATTGGAGTATCAAGCTTTCTCCAACTTTAAATTTGTCAGCAATAATTTCCACAAAAGAGATCTGAGAGGTCAAAAATAGTTAATAACTATTAGAACAATCATTTCTTAAATTAATATCAAGTGGGATGATTTTATAATCTTTAATTTAGCACTGAGAAAAATTACAATACCATAAAATTATTGTGAGAACAAAATTCAGGTGCATTTTTTTTTAATTTTGCACTTTTTATCTTGCTTTTGAGCGGAATGCTCAAGTTTCTGTATTCATCAATAAGGGGGTTTCTCCACAGTTTGGCTGAAGAGCAGGACAAAGGGAGGGGAGACTGAGTGGAGCCATGAGGGAGTGGGACAAAAAGAGCCATCTGCAAGGAGGCGGGGGCCTTTACAAAGGAGGGAAATAGGGCAATTCCCCCACATTCTTCAGCAAGGGGGACAAAGGAGTTGGTGAGCTCAGGTGAGAACAGATGGCAGGAGGCCGGAGTTCGGTGTAGGCAGGCCGGGAAGGCTGTAACTTCTGAGTACCTTGGCCAAGGGGGAAAAGGAGAGGGCGTCCCTCGGTCGGGAAATTAGGATAAAAGGGGGGCTGCGTCCCCCAGCAATTTGAGAGGCCCCATAGGGATATGCCTGTTGGACTCTCCCTTTATTCGAATAAAGTTTTAGGACTCCTCTGTCTCCTTTTGGACATTCAGTTCTTGACAGCGAGATTTTCCGCACACTCTTATATGCAAAACTAGACTTATCTAGCTATTTTATTCTCAAAACACTGCCTTCTTAATAACTTCATGTTACATCATTTTTTCTTCGAGTGCTTTTAGAGATACTTTGTTTTCAGTTTTTCTGAGCAAGGACAAAAATCAGGAAGAGCTTGCCACTTTTCTGAACAAATTGAAGGAAAACATTAGAGTTATTTGCTCCTTCACTTCCTTGAATTTCTGTAAACACTGCAATTTGTCATGATGCTGTGATGACACTGTATGTCATTATATAGTGGCAATAAGTGTCTTTGATATCAAGGTACAAATTTAGTTTGCAGTAATCCTGTAGTAAGAAAGAGGCTTATTTCTATGACCTCATTGTGGTTGGCTGCATTAGCAGGTTTAGTACAATAGTGAAGGAAGGGCAGGAGAAGAAAAAATAGTTAATAATAATCGCGATTGGTTCTGTTTTATTATGCATCGGTTTGTTGTACAAGATCCTGTTTAGGAACAGAATGAGAAAGGTATACCTGGCAGTATTATGTTATTTGGTATGTAATTACAAAGATGAAGGCTGTCACTTGTTTTGTTTCCCACAAGAGAAGTATTGATTTTGGCAGTGTTCATATCCAATATTATTATTCACTTATGTTTAGAGTGATCTATTAATCTCTGAAAACTTTAATGATACCATGACTGTGAGGATGAGTAATAGCTTATGATATTCAGAAAGCTGTTTAGTAACCTCTATTGTTGGAGTTAGCAAAATTCTGTTTCTGTGGAAATTATAGGCTGTATTGCTATAATTGAATTATAATGGATATTCTTTAAACGAACAATTTAAACGAACATTATAATTCAATTATATATTGTGACTTTTTATATTTGACAATTATATGTTGTGATTGAAGAATAATGTGACTTTTATTCTGGAAACAGTAATTTCCCCTGTGAATCCCATATATGCAAGGCTCACTTCACGGTGTGAAGAGTTTTACTGTCAGTTGATCCTGTAGTGTATTTTTCAGTGTAACATAGATCATGATAGCTGAGCAAAAGAGCAAAATAAACATGGTAAGACTATATTTATATTTTTATGAACAATGTAGTTTCTCATAGTACCCTTTACCTTGAAAGAGTGCATTTCATAAGATGAGCAGTTGGTCCTTGTAATCAATCCCTGGAAATTTATCTTCCTAATTCTCCAGCCTTTGGCAGTAGAGCCTTCAGTATTCCCAAATTTTCATTTTCAACCTTTTTCTGTGTAAATACTCAATGCTTTCTCCCTCATTCTTGTTCTGGGTAAGAATGTCTGCCTTAGATTTATTTGAATGTTGATCGGAATTTGAGCAAGAAGTTTCTTCTGGGAAATCCAAGCCACATTCAGAGCTGGCTGAGGAAGTTCTCATGAGCTTGCTGGGGTTGACTCAGGGGCAGAACTGAATTGGATGTTGTTGTCCACGTTCACCCACTAAAATGATGTTTCAATGGATTGAAACAATTGTGTGTGATCCTTGAGGCCTGAATTAAAAACAAAAGAAATCAAGCAACAAAAAGAGGAGACAGAATCAGACAATAACAGCTCTTTAGAACTGAGAATGACCCTAGTAGCTAGCAGTAAAGTGAGTTTACTTGTCAAAGTCATTGACTGTAATTCAGTAGGAGAAATGATGTTGTCTTTGAGGAAAGCTGCCAAGGGGCCTGAAAATTATCTACCAGCCTGTGGCTTATTTTCTTAGAGTGGCTGATCTCTCACAGATGATTAAGCTCTTTCAGAAAAGCTTCTTAATGACATAAATTGAAGGAAGGAAGACACTTGGAATAGAGTTAAGATTTTAACAATGCCGCAATTGAGGGATTTGAGGACATGTTTTCAATATCAGTTTCACTCCCTGGTTGCTACCTCCGACAGGACGGGGGGGTTGGTGTGAGGATTTGGGCTGTGGTCTCTGCCTGATGCCAGCCTAAACAGATTGTTCAAATATAATCCACAGAAAAAATACTGTCAACAGATTGTTAGAGTTTCAAGGCCTTGGTTGGACAAGCAGTGAAAAACTGAAGCAGGAGCATCAGCTATTTCTGGTCTGCCTTACTTGTGCTTGTACTTGTACACGTGCTCTTTAACGGCTGCTGTAGTTACACAAGATTTGCCATAGCAGGCCTCTCTTGAATAATGAGATTAGAGCTCTGAATATAGGAAACATTCATGCAAAGGGCAAGTCTCATGCAGCAGGAAATCCAAGTTATTCCTTCTAGTCTGTGCTCTGAGCCAGCCGCCTCTCTGCCAAAGCATACCATAGGAAAAGGACATTCCCTTACAGTTACAAGTGCTTCACGAGTAGTGCAGGGCACCTCCAGCACAGTTGCCCTGCTTCCTCTCTGAGAAACACAGTTTTTGGTCAATTTTAGCATTAACTTTGCCAATGGCCTTTCTGTGGGATCCTTTTGGAGTCTATATCCCTCGTCCATCTCCAAGAAATAAGATGAGATTTTGCTTTTTGAAGTCCTACAGGTATCTCTTGTAATGGATTATGGTGTGTTAGACATTAGTAATATATTGCAGCTGTGGTTCTTTATAATTTTTCTATAGGATTACTATATATAAAAGTATGGAAATGTCATGTTAATTGTGATTCCCATAGTTTCACTGAGCTCATAAAGACTTGGTGGATGTATTTTAGGAAAATAATAAATGTTTCTGTGAGGTTATGAAGTTTATGACATATAACATGTAAGTGACTACAGCAGTTTTTGAAACTGAACTTTTGAAAAAAAAAATCTGAATCTTTTCATACCCATAGCCTGAGGAAAAAGTGGATTAATATTTACATTAGTGTACTTACAAAAGTAATTATTAGAAGTTAACCTAAGTACTTATAAATGTGATACTGATACATCATACTATGTCTGAATTAATTTTTAAGCTTGAGGGGCTTCAGCTAATTTGCAAAACTAGAAAATCATGTTTTTAGGTATTTTTCTGCTCAGTGTGTAAAAATCACAAGAAAAATATGCAGGTTCTGTTTTTTAATTAACTGTAACCAGTATTTTTTGTACTGCTTTCTGCAATGGAAACATAGTTTTTTTTTTTCCAAATTCCTTGCTTTTATCGCTAATGCATGCAATATAGATTTTCAAGTATAAGATTCTCTATATAAGATGATCAATATACTGTCTATATATATATATTCAAAATATTAGATAGATGCAATTCGAATTCTCTCAGTATTTTCTTTTGCAAAAGCTGGGTGGTTTATACACAGGGAGCTATTTTTATCACAGTAAAATAATAAAAATTAATAAACATTCAAATACAGAGTATATAAGTTAAAACTGAATCACATAATTCAGTTAACAGTCTCAAGATCACAAAACATTCTATCATAGATTTTTTAAATATCTAAAAATATATATTTTTAATGTTTTAAAGCATCCAATCAAATTTATTTTATGACCTATCTATATTGGAGATATAAAAAAAGTTTCAAAAAACATTTTAATGATCTAATTTTTTTTGAAGGTTAAGCAGTGTAAATATAGCATGTTGTCTATTTTTTCAGTCAGACAAACTCAAAACATACTTAAAAGCTGTTAATAAAATGTAATAAAAAATCTAAGCTTTTCAAGAGCCATGACTAAATTATGCTTTACCATAGAGAAAGTATGAATTTTTCAAGACCTTCAAAGAATTATCATGAGATAGTGAATTGAAGATTAGTTTATAAAAACTGGAGCATAATTGTATTATTGAATGTCAGCCACTTGTGGTGTTATTATTTAATATAACCATCAGATTTGACTGAAAAGATTATTAAAAATCCTTAATATATGTACTGCTGTGTCACTGCCATAGCTCCATTCACACTGTAGGTTATATTTTAGAAATCTACTACAAAATTTTACAGTGCGCAGTCCCTATATAATTTAATAACCCAGTTCCCTATGTAATATAGCAACCCAGTTTATGTCAACTGTCAGTCCTGCTCACGTCACTGAACTATCTGATGTCAAGGAGCTTTGATTTCTAAACCTAAATACCTGATAGTAATGTCCACGCTTTCCATGATGAACATTGCATAGCAAACCCTGATGTTCTACTTCATAATCTTAATTTAAATTTAAATTTAACTTGACCTGTTAAATTTTGGGCAAACCATAGAATTTCAGTGGTGAGATCCCCAGAACACAGTGTAATGTCTCTTTTGGGAGGAGATGCTGTTATATAGTGGTGTGTTCTGGCCGAATAGTGGTTCACGTTTCCCTTTGATGATGAGCAAGTGCAGGGACATGCACTCTATGTCGGTGGTGGGAAAACCAGGCAAACATAACTTTCCTCAGGCACTCAGGAGAAGTATAGCTTGAGACAATGACACTTTTTCTGCGAAAATGCAGTCAGTCAAAGGTCCTCTTCCTCTTCACTTCCCATGAAATACACTATAGCTTAAAGCCTCAACAATTGTACTGAGCAGCAGCAGCAAACAACAGGAAAGCAGACAAAGAAAATATAGAGGATTCAGGTATGATTCATGGTATCCTGGAAATGCAACTATTCACAGCACTAGATGTAGCACTTAGGCAAGGATCAGGTATTTTACAGATAAAAAACACAGGGGACCAAAAAAACATTTCATGATTTCAGAATATTTTTACAAGGTGGAGAAAGAGGACGATTGCTTATTTTTTTTGATCTTGAGTCTCTCAACTGAAGCACACCTCATTTCCTGAGATACAGACAAGAATCCTTTTCCTGCTCAGGAAAATGCCAGCAGATGTGATTGTAACAAGTGGGTCCTTACTATGACACAGTTACAAGTTGGAGCCTGCCCAGGCTTATGCAATACCATGAAGAGTGGATGTAGAGAAAAGCCATCTTCATGATGTGTAAATCCTATTACACCTGATGAAATAGAGCTGAAACACCTATCAACATTTTGTACATGTAGCCAAGATATAGGAATACGAACATGTTATACGATACTCTAGGCTGATAGAGGCTAAATGCCCTCACCTCCCCCTGACTTAATGACAGGTCCCCAGGGCCACTTTGAAGACTCTCCACAGGCTGCAGGATCTACCTTGATGATCCAGCCAGTCATTAAAGTTTTTTTCATAATGAAGGATTTGTGAATACATGAGTGAGAGCCTGCTAAGTAAAAACCATTTGTGTTTTTGCATATGACAATTCCTTAGCTCCAAAGAAACAGTGTATTACAGAGATATGATGTTGACAATAGTATGCATAAAATTTAATAATTGAGGAAATAATAAATTAGCTAATTAATGCTGCGTCAGTACTGCGTCTTCTTTTGATTAGCTCTAAGGGACACTTCTGAGACTCAGGCATCACAGAGCTTATTTCTTCGTATGGAAAATAGAGAAGGCATCCATGTAGTTTTATGTGCGCAGCTTTTGTTGCTCCCGCCGCATTCTGTTTTTCCTCCTTGGCTGCCATCTGGTGTGTTTTCCTGGCCTGGAGGAGGGTCATGTGGCCAGAGCCGCTGCCAGCGGCAGGTCTGCAGGCAGCGGCACGTGGGCTCCCGTGCAAGTGGGCGTGTTCCCCGTGCTCGCTCCTGGTCATGCGCAGCAGCAGGGATTGCAAGGGGAAACAGCAATTTCTAGGAACTCCTGCTCTGAGGTGTCTCAATGGTGTCTAAGCTTTTTCAGGGAGCAGAGTGTGATATTCTAACTTCTTGGTGCTTTAAGCCTTGTAATGCAATGGAAATAGAAACCAGACTAATGTTACTATTCTATATTTTGTTTATTAGGGATTAGAGTCCCTAATGTTAGGTATGCTGGGACTGGTTTGGTTCTTTCTGACTTGTCAGTAAGAATTGTCTGGGATATAAAATGTTCGAATGCTCAAGTGTGGGCTCTTTCTAGCCGGCGGGAGTCACGCAGTTGATTCATATTTATTACAGAAGTTCTATAATTCAGAGTAGTCCTTATCACTATTAAAACAATGTTTTGAGTCTCTCAGATTTCCCTCAGACAAATCTGCATGCCAAAATGTCATCACGTCCAAATCAGTCATTAATGTTAATTTGAAATCTTAGGAGAAGTGGAAATGTAGCAAGATGTCTTGCTGCTCAGGTCGAGTAGCTGCAGGGAGGTAAGTAAATCACACACCACTCCTAGGCCCTGCTAGAGACTAGCCTCAGAAACATTAACCTCAGAAAGTCACTAACTCAGAAACCTCACTAACCTCAAAAAGTCCTGTCCCTGCTGTCCCACTGATCCCAAGCAGCAGGAAAAAAGCTTTAGCTTTTATTTTGCTATTCGTAGCTGAAACAGTCCCAGTATGAAGCTGGTGTTCCAGATTAAGCTGGGAGTAGATGCTTCAGGACTTCGGGATACAGAAAAAGATTACACCAGACAAAAACATCAGGAAAAATTCAATTTGATTTGCAAATTTTAGATGTCAATGGATATTTATGTTGACATCAAGGCTATCTATTTGACTTGTGTTTCCCTGATGTATAACAAATGCTAGAAGGACTATAAATAGATCTAGCATCCAATCTGATACTCAATACACCAGGAACAAGCTGATGCTAGTTCGGCACATACCATGTCAAAATGTTGCAACTGATTTCTAAATATTGCATTAAACAAAACTGGTTTACCTATGGTTGCTTACCTTATGCCACTATAGAATATTATGTCCATTGTGGATCTGAATAGATCATTTTATTGCAATTTGAGAAACTTTAAAAAGTGGATTTTTTTTTTGAAGATCATATAGATATGTCAACTATAGCTAGTAAATACAATTTGTACCTGAGGACCAGGAACCACTAATACCTGCAGTTCATTTAGTGTTTCAGCTATCTCTATCAAAGCAGTATGTGAGTGTTAAAAGAAAACATTCTGCAGTATGCCAAAAGGTAATATAAGGCTCCAATGTTCCTTTCTTTAGGAAGCAAAAAAGAAATAAGGTAATGAGGAGAAAAATAGGAGAGACCCACGTAGAAGGGTCTGGCACACACACTGGTTTGGCGTCCTTTACAATAGGGACTTTGTCGTAGCTCATCACCAGGCTGGTCCCATTCTTGGTCTCTGGCAGCAGCAAATGTTTGAGAAAGGAGTAAGGAACTTGATGGCTATATATAATCTTCCCCGAGGAAAAATTTGCTCCTGATCCTCAGTGATTCCCCAAAGAATAAATATTACAGAACTTTCCTTCTTGTGTGTATTGCTTTCTCTGATAAAATTACATTCTTTATTTATTCATATTAAGTTTTTAATTTTTTGATGTAAAATTTTTGTCTTCAGCAATATCTTTTGACACTCACTTCCACATGCTAACTCTATGTTATGAAGTTAGTAAAATAGCCTTAAATAAACTGTTCCTAGGAAGACTGTTAGATATGTGTTGAAACCACCAAGGTACCAGGGTACAGCACCTACAGCTCACTGGGCAGCTGTTAAAAGAGGCAGTAAAAGGGCTCCCTTAGGCTGGCAGACTGCAGTTCACATTCATACTGAGATTAACAAAAGGGCCAGGGAAATAAAATATATATATGTAATGAGGGCATTCCTTTTCAATGAAAAATTATTTTAAAGTCCAATGATCAGGCTTTGATGACAGCACTCTATCTTCTGTGGTATTATGCCCATGTCCCATTGTAGATTAGAAGCAAGAGTTTATTTGATCATTTTTGCATGGTTTTCACTGTAACTTACTTAGGCAGCCTTTCTTTTTATTTAGTGCATATGTATACGTGCATGTGTAAATATGGATGTAAGTGCACAGGTGAAATAAGCGGTTTACTAATGATAAAAAAAAGCTTTTAAAGAATTATTAACAAAAATGAAAAGTCTTCAGGAACTGTGACAAAAAATGATGGTGTTGTAGAAACGTTGGCCAAGGGAAACAGCAGTACTATGGAGAAGCAGAAGTAAAAAGTCTTAAAGCAGAGGCATCGGTGCTTAGTGCTTCTGTTATACATATGCACTGTATGTTAGCAGATCTTCATTAAGAATGTTTTAGCCCCTTCTTGCTCCATGAAGATAAACTGCAACTTTTCTGCTTGTTTATATTGCAGTCAGCTTGATTATATTATAATACTGTGAACCTAAACTATGTATCAGAGTTTAAAAGCTCTTTGCGTTTATTGTATTGGTTAAATTGTAAGAGTTTCCGAAAACCAGAAAAGCTAGGGTCTTTCTTAAAATGCAGGTTGATATTTTCATATAATAGCCGTACTCGAGAAGCTTTAAGGAAAAATACCTTAAGGAAGACTTTATTTGGTGGGCCTGGAAATAACCTTTCAGAAGCTGGTAGGGCTGGGTAATGCAGCACGGACAGTCACACCCTGGAAACATTTATCCAGAATTCTACTTCATTTCATGCCAAGGCCCACCCCGCGAGACGGAATGAACAACACTTCAATGTGAAGCAGGTTCGATTCGCTTTACTATTGTTTGCAATGTAGCTTTATACAATTCCAACATCCGTACACGCTAAGCGCTAAGCAACAGCACTCCCATTGGTTGGACTATAGTGTCTTAGCAAGAGGGGCACACGTCTCTGCAAAAAGGCTGGCCAACCTGGTTAGGAGGGCTTTAAACTAGGCAAGAAGGGGGAAGGGGAGTGGCACACTGACATGGCAAGCAGTACCGCACAGCCCAGGTCAGATGGCGTCCAGTGGGAGTATGGTAGTGGGGAAGTGAGGATAGGAAATGATCCCGGAGTGTCCTCTTTCACCCCTCCTGGGAAACCTGTGGCCTCTGTTGCTTCCCTGAAATGCCTGTATACCAATGCGCGAAGCATGGGGAATAAGCAGGATGAACTGGAGATCTGTGTGCGGTCCCAGCGTCATGATCTCATCGGAATCACAGAGACGTGGTGGGATAGCTCGCACGACTGGAGCGCTGCCATGGAAGGCTATGTGCTCTTTAGGAAGGACAGGCTGGGAAGGCGAGGTGGTGGAGTTGCTCTTTATGTGAGAGAGCAACTGGAATGCATGGAACTCAACCTGGGAGTCGAGGATGAGCGAGTTGAGAGCTTGTGGGTAAGGATTAGAGGGCAGGCTAATGTGGGAGACACTGTGGTGGGTGTCTGCTACAGGCCACCTGACCAAGACGAGGAGGTTGATGAGGCCTTCTATAGGCAGCTGGATGTTGCCTCACGGTCACAGGCCCTGGTTCTCATGGGGGACTTCAACTACCCCGACATCAACTGGGAGGACAACACAGCCAGGCATAAGCAGTCCTGGAGGTTCCTGCAGAGCGTCGACGATAACTTTTTGACGCAGGTTGTGGAGGAGCCGACGAGGAGAGGTGGGCTACTGGACCTCGTGCTATCAAATAGGGAGGGCCTAGTAGGAGATGTGAAGGTGGGGGGTACCCTCGGCTGCAGTGACCATGAGTTGGTGGAGTTCAGGATTCAACGAGGAGGAGGCAGGGCTGTAAGTAGCCTTGCGACGATGGACTTCAGGAGGGCCAACTTTAGCCTCTTCAGAGACCTCCTCGGTAGAATCCCATGGGCTAGTGCTCTAGAAGGAAGGGGGGCCCAAGAGAGCTGGTTAGTTTTCAAGCGGCACTTCCTCCACGTCCAGCAACAGTGCATCCCTGTGTGTAGGAAGGGAGGCAGAGGGGGCAGGCGACCTGCGTGGATGAGCCGGGAGCTTGTGGCAATGCTCAAGCGGAAGGCAGCGGTATACAGAATGTGGAAAAAAGGACAGGTCCCCTGGGAGAAATACAGGAACGTAGTCAGGGAGTGCAGAGATGCAACAAGGAAAGCTAAGGCACGTCTGGAAGGCAAGCTGGCAAGGGACGTTAAAAATAACAAAAAAATTTTCTTCAAATACATTAACAGCAAAAGGAAGATCAGGGAAAACGTGGGTCCGCTGGAGGACGGGATGGGCACCTTGGTTACAAATAACACAGAAAAAGCAGAGTTGCTCAATGCCTTCTTTGCTTCGGTGTTTACCAAGGGCAGCCCTTTAGAGCCCCAGGCCCTAGAGACAAGAGAAGAAGCTGGTGGAGAGGAAGACTTGCCCTGGGTAGAGGAAGATTGGGTCAGAGAGCACCTAAGGAACCTCGATACCCACAAATCCATGGGCCCTGATGGGATGCACCCCAGAGTGCTGCGGGAGCTGGCAGATGCCATAGCTAAGCCGCTCTCCATCATCTTTGAAAGATCCTGGAGAACGGGGGAGGTGCCGGAAGACTGGAAGAAGGCCAATGTCACGCCAGTCTTCAAAAAAGGCAAGAAGGAGGACCCAGGCAACTACAGGCCAGTCAGCCTCACCTCCGTCCCCGGAAAAGTGATGGAACGGCTCATACTGGCCGTTGTCTCCAGGCACATGGAGGACAAGAAGGTGCTCAAGAGTAGTCAGCATGGATTCACCAAGGGGAAATCTTGCCTGACTAACCTGATACCCTTCTATGATGAAATGACCGGCTGGATAGACGAGGGGAGAGCGGTGGATGTCGTCTATCTCGACTTCACCAAGGCTTTTGACACCGTCCCTCACAACATCCTCCTGGGCAAGCTCCGGAAGTGTGGGATAGATGAGTGGACAGTGAGATGGATTAGGAACTGGCTGGATGGCAGGGCCCAGAGAGTGGTGATCAGCGGTGCAGAGTCTAGTTGGAGGCCTGTGGCTAGTGGGGTCCCCCAGGGGTCAGTCCTTGGTCCAGTCCTGTTCAATTTATTCATCAATGACCTGGATGAAGGCACAGAGTGCTCCCTCAGCAAGTTTGCTGATGACACGAAACTGGGAGGAGTAGCCGATACCCCAGAGGGCTGTGCTGCCATCCAGAGGGACCTGGACAGACTGGACAACTGGGCGGTGAAAAACCTCATGCAATTCAACAAGGCCAAGTGCAAGGTCCTGCACCTGGGGAGGAATAACCCCAGACACCAGTACAGGCTGGGGACTGACCTTCTGGAGAGCAGCTCTGCGGAGAAAGACCTGGGTGTCATGGTGGATGATAAGTTGACCATGAGGCAGCAGTGTGCCCTCGTGGCCAAGAAGGCCAATGGAATCCTGGGCTGCATTAAGAAGAGCATCTCCAGCAGGTCGAGGGAGGTGATCCTGCCCCTCTACTCAGCCCTGGTGAGGCTGCATCTGGAATATTGTGTCCAGTTCTGGGCTCCACAGTACAAGAGGGATGTGGAGCTGCTGGAGAGAGTCCAGCGCAGGGCTACGAGGATGATCAGGGGCCTGGACCATCTGCCCTATGAGGAGAGGCTGAGGGAGCTGGGCCTGTTCAGCCTGGAGAAGAGAAGGCTGAGAGGGGATCTAATCAGTGTATATAAATACCTCAAGGGAGGGAGTGCAGAGGACGGGGATGGTCTCTTTTCAGTGGTGGCCACTGATAGGACTAGAGGAAATGGCCGGAAACTGAAACATCAAAAATTCCATAGGAACTTAAGGAAAAATTTCTTAACAGTGAGGGTGACAGAGCACTGGAACAGGCTGCCCAGAGAGGTTGTAGAGTCTCCTTCTCTGGAGATCTTCAAAACCCGCTTGGATGCAGTCCTGTGCCACGTGCTCTAGGTGTCCCTGCGTATGCAGGGGGGTTGGACTAGATGATCTCTAGAGGTTCCTTCCAACCCTAAGCATTCTATGATTCTATGATTCTATGATTCTATGTCCATGCATAGCTAGCTTGCAGCTGACTGGTGTCCTTCTCGATGCTCTGTTGCTGGGCCTCCCGGACGCTTATCTGGCTATGGCTGGCTTAATTCATTAAAAGTTGCTAACAGGCGTTATCTTCTCCTCTGGGTGACCTTGGTTCCCATCACTTCAGTTCCTTGGTTCCCATCACTTCAGCTCCTCATATTCTTGCAAAATCGCCAAGGCCCCAACAATTTCAGTAAGGGTTTTGTCCCAGCACGGACGGTGTAAGTGAGGTCTGGACTGGTCCTCCTGACGTGCAGAACTCCACCTGTTTTGAAGTATTTGTTTCTTTTAGAGATGGAAGTGGGAGTTATGGTGTGTTAGTATTAAGACAGGCAACAGACTGCTATGGCACACAAAACTCACCCGCTCTTCTGCCCCGCTCTTCTCTCTGCACATGCGTTTCCCCGATATAGAACAGGTCACCTTTAAGATGTGTAGAGAGACGCAGACAGTCCTGGAAAAGGTATGTGCTGTTTTTTCCACTGAGAAAGACATTTGCCAAGTTTATATTCTCTTCACTCTTTCAAAGGAGCAGCTGATTTTCAGCCAAGAAAAGATTTCATAGTTTGACCCATTCATTTGGAATTAATTTGTTGTCTTTAATTATAGTTTATAATAGCTAATGTAAGTTTAAACTAAGGAGGATTAAAAAAACAGTCACAGAAAATCAGTTATAACAGTGCTGAACTATCTGATGTTGTTGCAGTTCGCCAGCTTCTTAATTTTCAGGAGAAATAAATGGATGTTATTAGCATCTTATTTTCAATAGAATCTCAGAAAATACTTCTAAACATTTCTGTTTTTGGTACGGTATATTATTTTAATCCTGGAATATTTAATTCATTGTTAAATGTCATATGTTCTGTTACTATAAAAGGATATAAGTAAAACTGCTTTCAAGCACAGACTGCTTGAATAGGATATGTGTCTGGTCATGTCAACTCTCTGGTTTTACACACACACAGTCATTCACTTTGAACTGCTGCTTTTGGCATTTATGGTAATAAAGTAGTTTGCGTTAAAAATGTAAAGCATTATTAGGCATCTGCATCTGAAGTCATACATTTATCCTAATTTTGCTGCAAGATTTTTATTTTTGCATTAACACTAGATAGCTTAAGAAAGTATAAAGATACTGTTGGAAAGACATTTTCTCACTTTGCATACTCAAAAGGTTTTGTTGAAAGGGATTTTTTTGTTGTTACACATCTTCATACTTATTATTTTATGCACAGCCTAAGTAATTGTCTCTCATTAAATTTATCATCCATTCTTTAATTGAGGTAATTCCAGAATTTTTGACATGTTTATAGAATTTATTTCTGGCTACTAAATTGACTGCTTTAGTTACCTTTTTTTCTGTTTGTTGTGTCTCTAAGTATACATAATAGCATTGCAATTTTATTTAGTTAGTAGAGTAACATTTTGTTCATAGCACTTCCATGGAAAAATGTTTATTTTCATACTTGGCAGAAAAATACAGAAAATACTGAAGTTATTTTGTGTATTTCTAATAATCTAATGGTTTTCCTAGGCCAGATTAAATATAGTCTGATAATCTTTTTCATCTTCAAAAGTTTGGCTGTACAGGAACATCTTGCTACTTGTGGACTAAGATCTGCAAATTAAGAAATAAATAATTGCAGAAGATTAGGAGCAGGAGCTATAGATTTAATATTTGCAACTTTAGCATCCATCTTTGCTTTGGCCATATTATAGAAGAGTATAGGGCAAAGAGAGTGGAAAGGAGAGATGAAAGAGCAGAAAAGGGGAGAAGAGCTTGCAGATGAAAGGTGTTTATATTCCAGTGATTTATAACCACTGTCTAAGCAATCATTACAAAAGCTTCTGCATCTTACTGCTAGAGGTGTTTGTATCTGAGCAGGCATGGCTGAGTTCCAGTGGAGCTGGAAGAGTCATGCACAGTGCTCCTCCTATTTGTTATCCTTGAAAAAATCCTCAATTATAATGATCTATATAAATGTTAGAAATCTTAGTCTGTCCTCCATATTCTGGTTCAAAATAGTTTGACTCTTGATCTCTTTTTGGAGAATAGAATGGGGAGAGAATAAATTGTCCTACATGCTTCTCTACCGGTAAAAATTGATTCCTAACATAGTGCAAATACAAATGCTCAGTTAAGGAAATAAAAGCTAAATCTTAGTTCAGTTATGATAGTCTTGAACTTCATTGTGAAGGTTATTGTTGCACCTTGCGAAAGAACGGACTCAGTCTGGGATGCAGAGTGAGACAACTTTATTCTCAAACCAACTTCTTTTATACCCTTTTAACACAAGTGTTGCAAAGATTACAACCAATCAGCATCTTGCCAGCCGTGCAGTTGTGGTTATCTTCTTCTCCTTGCTTTGTTCCTCATCTGCTGACAAGACATTCCACATGCGGCTGTAGTCCTCCTCCTTTTCCTGCTTTGTTCTTTGCTGATAAGACATTAGTCCTTACGGGTCAGCCCATCAACCGTGCACTACTAAGGCATTCTTGTGATTAACTATCTACTAACAAGGCATCTATTATCTACTGACAAGGTACTATGCCTCCACAGGTTATTAGTAACATTTTTCTTTTACACTGTACTTCTTGTACAGTTTAAGCCCAGTAATAATTCTGTCAGTTGTCAAGTAAATTATGCAGGTAGATTGTCTTGGTCCCATCATATCAACCCGCACCTGTGTTTCAGGTATCAACTTGTCCCTTAGGAATGGGAGTTAAATGCCTAAGGGTGTTGCAGGATCTGTGGGACTTTGATGCTAAAGGCTTTTCCATACCTGTCTCTCTCCATAAGAGCCTCTCTCTTTGTGGATCCCTGCTGTGAAGCTTGCATCTCAGTTCTTTTCTTAACCCCTTTTTGCAGGGCTGAAATCATTTCCTAGGTGTCAAGAACCTTTTTGTTCTGTAATGCCTTTATTTGTTAAAACAAGATTTGCGGCTTTTTGGGAACAGCCTATAGGGTCCCTGGAGCTGGTTCTTTGCCCCACAGTGTATGCATTCCCCTCCTCTGAATATAAATTACTCCATTAGAATTGATTGCATAATAACTAACCATAATTTGTGTAATGGCAAGACATAGGTTATGGGCACACCAATTGCCAGTAACAGACAATGTCTTGATAGAGATTTGGATTGGAATCATATAATACCTTTATTACAGTTTTCAAGCCAAAATTTTGTGCAAGATCTTTTGCTTTTTCATAAGGAGCATGACAGGCCATACAGGTAGTGCCATGTGGAAATTTCCTCTTACAGTCCTCAGACAGAGCATTCATAACATTTTTACATAGTTATTTATCAGCTCTGTCTCTCTCACAGTCTCTTGAATAGCATAAGCATTTATTTTTATTTCATCTCTTTTCAAGGGAACATTACTGTGGTGAATTTAGTATCAAGACAAATGATCTTGCTGACAGATCTTGTTACATTTGACAGATGTTGTTACATTTTCAGAATGTAAAAAAAATCTTGTTAGTTTCTCCTTCAATTGATTTTAATCAAAAATATGGCAAAAATATAAAGGCTTTCTAAGATTTTTTTTTTAATCAAAGAAATATCATATAATTAATGCCACCAGGCATTTAATTTACAAACTTAGCTGCTCTTTAGTCCAAGGTCACCAATATGACCAGCAGGTGTTGACATTCCCTGGAATACCAACTCACAGGGGCAGAAAACGGGATTCATCTCCTACTCATGCCCCATCAGTCTGCATGCATCAAAGCAGCAAGTGAAGAGCCTGTTGAGATCCTTCCATCTCTGAACCATTGCAAAGTGATCTAATTAACAAAACGTTATTAAAATTTAGATCATGTGAACATATTACCACCAAAACATGCATTTAGATCCTTCTGAGGTGATTTGCAGCATTAGTTTTTGCTGGTGATGAAATCAAGGGTGTTGAATGAAAAACACTTTTCATTCTCAGTTCAGATTCAAAAACTTCTGCCTACTTTTTCCTTTTCCAAAAGGGAAAAATTCTGGAGGCCTAGTTAAATTGAGTAATAGCTGTCCCAGATGAGGATCCCTTAATTTTTTTTTTATTATTATTTTTATTTTTTTTATAAAAGTGATGTAACAGCTCATAAGTTGAATGGAATTTTTCATTGAGATTTCAGTTAGTGATATGAGGTGATAAGAAAAAAAAGAATAAACTAGAATGGAGAGTTTGGAGATGTCTGAGGAAGAAGTAACAAATGAAAGGATAGAATACACTGAATGGATTTCTATAGTTACTCTGTACTTCACTGGACGTATAGGGTAGTATATACAGCAATATAGTGTGAAAAATGTGACTTTGTAAATAGTGAGATAAAAGTTGAATGTGCTTTGAATAAATATATTAGAATTTTTAATATGCCACATAAAAGTGAGGGCAAGAGGCTCTTTTTTCAAGTGTTTTTCAATGAGGCTGCAAATTCATTGGGAAACGTTGATCACTTACCCGTTAAAGAATAGATGAAAAGAATGAGCTTTGAATAGAATAATTTCTATTAATGGTTACTTTTTCTTAAAATAGTGTTGCCTCTTGTAGTTTAAGATATTTTAAAATAGACCTCCTAAAAGGCAGAATTTTCTGCCTTTTGCTTTTGTATCTCTTTGAATACCTCCACAGAGCATAGAGAGAAAATCAGGTGGTGTAATGATGTTTGAACCTAGCAACTGTAAAGAAAAAATGGGTGAACCATCCAAGCATAAACCTACTATAGTACAAAAAGAGAACCCCCCAAACTGCACCTTTAGTTCTAATATAAAAACTAGATTGAATTTGGTTATTTTTTTTTTCTCACAACCTCCCTGGACTCTTCAAGAATATCATTTTGCAGATAAACCCCAAATTCATTATCAGAAACAAATTTGTTGTCCCAGCAACAGCCAGTATCAGAACTGGTCATATCAAACACAAAGTCAGTCAGTGTATCTGAAAAGTCCCTTAAATAAATAACTTTCACAATAGAATTATCAAAATCCATAGATTCTATATCTGTTCATCAACAGTGTAATGCACTTCATCCCGTGCACTGGATGTTGTCATGGAGATTACATCTGTGAAAATAAGCAACTTCTGTAATCTGGAATGATCTTTCTGAAGGGGCAGAGGAAGGTTAGAAAGAGCAGCAGCCTTGTTGCTTCTGATCCCTTAGTCTGATGCACAAAGGGCAGCTAACAATATCTTCAACAGAGAAGTCTAGGTATTAAAAGTCATTGTTTTACTGGACACTAAAATTAATATAATCAGAGGGATTTTTTTTCAATGTTCCCTTTATTTCTCCATCTTACCACTGGCCACCTTCTGTTTTATGGAGGCTCTTTCTCATTTCAATGGACTTGCCATTTGTTCCCTTACTAACAGGTCTAATCAATAACAGAATTATATTAAATTTAGAACATTTGGTTCTAATTTATGTAGTCTGTTGTCTATTAATTTTAATCAGATCTAGATGAAAAGATTCTGTATCTAAACTTTGTCTCCTTTTTCTAAAGCTGTCAACTTATCTTTCAAGAAATGTTATCTTAAATACTACTTCTCTAGAAATGCCTTGCCTTGTTTGTGAACTTGTAAACTTACCACACTTAAACTGGTTTTGTGGCAGTACAAATATATCTAAATTATTGAAAAAGTGATTTCAGACCCTAGAAGATTAGTCTCAGATCTTGTTCTTTATAAAAAGCTAAATGTACTAGGAGGATTTCAAAATTAAAGAACTTACTTAAAGAAATGACATCTTGATTGCCCCTGCAGCCACTCTCTGAAATGCTTCCCTCTCTTTAAAGTCGGAGGTTAGTTCACTTAAAAGGTTGTTGTGCTATTAAAACACAATTCAAACCTGCATAAGGACTTTCCCTCCCCCTTTTCCCTTTTTTAATGCATTTTTTTTCTGGCATATCCATCTATCTACCTATCTATCTATAATCTACTAGAGAAAGTTTCTTTTTAATGACTGTTTGTGACATACTTTTTTGTACGTCTCCTGGGGGGTCCTATTTTCCATTTTTCTATAAACTACCATCTTCCATGTTCATTTTAGCAGAGAAATTGTTAGCAAACATACAGTCATTGCACATTGTCATGCTGATTATTTGTCTGCTCAGTAATTACAGTATAAAATACAATAATTAATGAGCATTCTTGGATATTGAGGTTCTATATATTCATCAATTTTGGCCTAAATCACCAATAAAAAAAAAGGAATATTTTGCTATATTATGTTATGAAAGTCATTCTTTTATGTCATTAACTAGGAATTTGAGGAATGGAAGTTATTTGTATAAGAAAGTATCTTGCCAAAAGAAAGTTTTATCTTCAAAGCAAAATAATCTTTCTCCAATCTCTTCACTCTATTAGATGTTAGGAGCAGGCAGGCCTTCGAAGTCAAGAGCTGCTGGCCCACATTTCAGAAATACTTGGGCAGCCCTAGCAGCGCTGTGAAGGAGCAGAGCTGAAGGTGCTTTGAGTGTTCCTTAGAGCACAGCGTCCTTCTTGTGCGCTCAGCCTGCAGCTGTGTGACACGTGAGACCCATCTGTGGCAAGCTGGGATGTTGCAGATCTTACTGCTCTCTGAACTGTGTATTCAGGAGGTTTTTATATTTAAATATATATATATATTGCAACAGGAAGCTATGAATCCTTCTCAAGTTGCAAAACTGAAGACTGTAATCATAGTTTTAGAAGCTGTAGGCTTTTACATGTATTTCAGAGTAGTCCTTACTTTTATTGTGTAAGAATCACATTTTTCTGTTTCTAGGTTACTCTCTCTAGGCAGATGAAGGAAGATTCTTCAGCCTTTATTTTCCTTGTGCATTTTTCTGGGAGAGGATATTGGCAGAATAAATGCTTGTTATACTTGCTTTTTGGATGAATCCTTATAAAGCAAAGATCTCTGCCCAGAGCTTTCTCTAAAACGTTCTCTTATTGAACCATCTGGCTGTGGTAGTACAGCAAGAAATCAGTAGAGAGCTTGAGTAAGGAGACTATGATGCTAGAGGAAAAAACAGTGCAGATCCAAACTTACAACCCAGTATTTGGAGGACATGTTTTGAACATATAAGATTGGAATAACTAAGCTTCAAATGTTCATAGAATTACTAACTCCAGTAACTGTTAAATATAATTTAAAATAAACATTTAAGAAATATTAATTATAATTTTTCAGTGGCTGATTACATAATATGCATTGAAAACTTTTCAGATAAAATGTCTAAGTAGCTTTAGCTTTGTTTGCAAGAGTGGCATCCTAACTGAGAAATGTTCTATATTCCAAGACCTTTTTTTTGTTCAGTTGTAAAAGGCAAAAGTGAATCATATATTTTGATTCTTACCCAAATTAATTGAGCACCATGGAGAGAAACAAGAGGGAAAAATATCTTAGCTAGTTCTTCCCTTTTAAAAAGTTATATTATCTGGCCTTTGACCAGCTAGGCATAAACATGACTTTGCAGGACTGAGTTTATATACAAATATAGAAGTAGCTTAAACAGCAAAAATAAATTTCCATATTTTAAAAATTTACATTCCTCAAGCAGAGATGTTGTTCTTGGTGTGATTTGTGAATCTGCCAGTGTATTTTGGATGCTAGTATAAGTTAGTTAATAGTTAACATGCTTCTGAGCACAGAAAATGATAAACACATTTTGATACACATTTCTAAAACTGCACATTATAAATCTCCACTGGCACAATCGTTATTTACATGGAGTCAACTGACAAACACAATTTGATACATATATACTTTAATTTGACACTGGTTTATATATCCGTGATGAGATTCAGCACAGACTTAAAATATTTTAAATTAATTTAGTCCTTGAATAACTGTTCCTTGATTGCTTGAACATTCTGAAGTTTGAGGCACCTCCGGAATAGATTCCAGATATGGCATTGACATATTCTCCCAAAGGTTTCACAACGTTTGGGAGAAACCTGATGCAAGAGTAAACAAGCAGACAACTTTGACAACTGTGTTTGGAGAGGAAATAGTGGCAATGTAGACAATGTTCCTTTAGATCTACTGAAGTTAGTGTCAAAATTTCCATGCCCTCAGAGGCGCTAGGAGATCAAGTGTTTACAAAACAGACACCTAACTTATAATTGTCTACTATTGTTAATACATAGTACTAATCTGACCATGCTAGGCATGTTTTCAGAAGTAATTTAAAAGAGGGGATTTGACAGGTTATTTTCCCATGCACAGAGGCGCTGCATGAAAAACAAAGGAAGTTTGAGAAAGAGGCAAAAAATTGGTTACTGAAGAAGTCTTTATTAACAGATTGAAGTTGACTTTGACAAAGTAGTAGATGTGGTAGATATACAAGTGTCTAAAATGAAAGAGAATAGGCTTATACTTTATATAAGAAAGGGAGGGAGATAGCCCTGAATAGGAATAAGTTTGAGTTCTATCCACATGACAGAAAAAAAAAAAAAAAGATAATGCTCATTTAAAGCTCAGTTTTGACATTTTGCTTGCAAGGGAACATCAGAAAGTAGTTTGAAAAGCAAGACTAGGTAATATGAGATAGAACTTTAATACAGAAAGCAACAGACAGTGTCTTCTCAGCATAAAGCTGTTATCTAAAACTATTTATGGGTAAAAAGAAAATGTCAGAAACAGGATTAAGGAATTAGCTGTGAAGATGCAGGGCAAAACTGAGAGAAGAAAAAGAATATGATTTCAGTCAGACAGAAGAACTGAAACAGGAGAGGATGCTGAGTGTGGAAGTCAGAATTTTTAGAAGAGAACAGATTCTGGCCTCAAAATCTGTCAGAGTTCCAGCAGAATGAAAATAATTGATAAAAGAACAAACTAACTACTGAAAAATTGTGAGGTTCTGACCAACCCTCAATATAGCTATTTAGAAGACAAAACTCATAGCTGATATTTTTAAGTAGTGACCTCTTGTTTAGAACAATGTGTGAATCTAATCTTTCTAAAAATATCATTATTGGAAAAAGCATGTTCTTCTGAAGGAAAATTTCTTTGGGGGAAAGAATTATTCTCAATGAATTGCTTGATTTGTAAGAGTGATGAGAAAAAAATCATATTTTTTTTTCAAGTAAGTGACAATTTAACATTTAGTTTTTATTCATTTTGAGGAATTAAAACTTAAAAAAATTATCAAGTTAAATGATACTTACTCCCCTATGTTCCTTTAGAAGTACTCTGTGGAAATGAGTGAATTGAGTCCAGTCCCTTTAACAACTGAATGGAACTCTCACTTCATTGAGAGTTATCTTTAAGTATAGCAGTAATGGACTTGCAGACATATGGATCATAGAAAGGAAATGCACAGGTAAGACTTCCTATTGCAATAGACAAAGTGTGGTGAAGGTTTCCTGTAGGGGGGACGTTGTACAGGGGGGTGCCTTTGACCGTCCTTAACCCGGAATGTAAAGGCTGACGTGCAGAATCACTGAATTTCGGTAAACAACTTTTAAGGAAGTACCTCCTGTACTTGAGGAAGTTCCTAGGGCTGAGATACTGTTTTTAAATCTTGCGGTTAGGCGCTTGGATACGGCTTAGCAACCTATGATATGTTAGCACGTTAATGCTTGTAACCAATTACTGATGCTCTGCCGAGATGTTGCTATGCTAATTGCTATATATTGTGATACGTAATGCGAAATGAACGAAGTCAGTTCCAGCTTCTATGAAGTTGATGTCTGGCATTCCTGACCCGCTCCAAGCTGCAACAAGTGGCGCCCGAACAGGGACCGGTACAGGGACTTGGCACAATGGTGCGGGATTCCGGAAGACGACGTACGGGTGCGGCCGAGTGATCCGACCAAGAAGGTGGACCGGAGCGGGTAAGCCGGCCGTGATTGTGCACACGGAAAAGATGGCGTTGGGGGACAAGAAGCCAGGGCCCGGGACGGAAAGACGGCGTCAGGGGAGGGCTAGAAGCAGAAACCCCAGTGTACGTATGCATGGAGCGAGAAGCTGCCGTACAACTGCTGCTGGACTTATTAGCAAAAAGGGAGGCAGCAGTGAGCATGAAGAAGCTGTATGAGCTGTATAAATGGGCTAGAGACAAGGGACACTTGCAAAGCCCCAAGCTGAAGCGAGGGGGTTCTGAGCCCCACCATCGCCCAAAGGACATCACAGGGCCACCACCGGATCGTGAGCCTCCCGAAGCTGCGAGCAGTGTACCTGTAAAGGCCTTTGCAAGCACTTCAGGACCGGGACCGCCACGCCACCGAAAACCGCTGGTGTCTGGAGATCCATTGCCAACCCCCCCGCCCGCGTCCTCATCTGTGCCTGTGGCGCCTGCACCGTCTGTGCCCCCACTCCCGGACTGCCCCATCGTGCCTGAAGAACGGCCCGGCTGGGTCCAGGACTTGTTAGATTGCCTTGAAAAAGGGAGAAGGGGGGCCAGGAAAGAGAAGGCGAATGAGATCAAGGAAACTTATGTTGCTGGGGACTTGACAACAGCCAGGGGGGAGGTGCAGGGGGATTTGATCTGTCTTGTAAAGTGGGGGTTGAAGAATTGTAATGCTTTAAGTGAGGACAGAAACCGTTATTAGGGCTATCATTTCTATTTGCTATGTTCATCTCTATTATGTGTTGTATCCTTTGTATATTGATGCTGACACGAGGTATGGTTGAAAGGTGGAAATTTGTATGATCCGTAGAGTCATAAAATTATTGTACGAAATAGAATCCAGACCTTGAGAAAGAAGATGTTTGCCTGCCCAGGCTGAGCGATAAGGAGCACGGAGGCGGCTGCTCAGCCAGGCTCACAGCTGACCTCCTCCGAAAGCAGTTGAAGGTGGCTGCTCGACCAGGCTTGTAGCCAACTTAACTGCAAACATCCCCTAAACTAATTTGAAGGTCAAAACACCCGAGAGGGAGGAAGATGAGAAAGGCAGGACCCTCAGACTGACGGCTGGGACAATTTACTGGGATGCGCACCTGCGCAGGCAGGAGGGAAGGTTATGTGACTGAAGGCGGAGTTTGTCCGCCCCCCTAGTCTGCCTGCTGGCACGTACTGGCCCTACGTGGCAGGATGCACCGGGCATAAACAGACAGTGCAGAGAGAAAAGGGGCGGGTGAGACTCCTAACACGGAGGCCCACGTTGTCTCTGCGGGGACGCCCGCTGAGTTAGGAGCCTGTGAGCAACCCTCTAATCTGCCAACTCATGAGAATGTTCAGTCTCAGTGTCCTGCCCACAAGTATTACCTCACGAGTAATTAGGCATACTTTGCTTCTTTAACATGCTTTCACCTGAATAGCCGTAGCCACTTTGTTCTGTGTGATTATTGCCGAATCCCAAACCCATTCGCAACCTAATTGGCAACGAGGATGGGACTTGGCAATTGAGACAGTGGAACTCACTAGTGGAGTGCGCAGCTACATGAGGTCGTGCCACTGGACAGAAATTGTGTTTGTGCTGTTTGTGTGCGTGGTCTTTAGATCTTTATTGTGTAATATATATATCAGCAGAGAGGGCTGAATAAGCACAACAGGAAAGTGCAGAATTCGAAAGCGGGAAAGCCAGGAATAACTCAGACTATGGCGTCCCCCCCCCCAACCAGTGGAGGACTGGGAGCCGTACTCTGACTTGTATCCTTGGAAAGAGACTAGGGAAATACTTCAGCATGGGAAACAAGAATGAAGCGACGGCCAAGCTCCAGTGCAACTGGCACGGAAGGACCTGCAACAGTCCTTACAAATTGTAAAAGCCTCAGTTGTTACTGGAGCGGAGGCCTCCTTAATATATGGAAATCCCAAGCAATTTCTGGGGAGGAAACCAAATTGAAGCTATGCAAACACAAATAGAAATGGAAATCGAGAACCTTTCAAAATGATTGGGACATCTTAATAATCGATTTAAAAGATTGTTTTTTCACCATACTATTGCATCCTGAGGACCATGACATAGTGGAACGTATGAACCAAACGCTGAAATGCCAGCTACAAAAAAACAACAAGGAGGAGAATTGGGAATTATGCCTGCAGAAAAATTGGCAAGAGCCAATATGTTTTAAACTTTTTGAGATTACCCCAGGATAGCCTAGTCCCTCTGATGGTCAAATACAGGGCTGGGCTAAAGGGAGCCCTGACAGAAGTAGTCGGGTCCGTGTAAGATGATGCTGAGAGACTGGGACATGGGAAAATGGACGAGACCTTTGGACTTGATAACCTGGGGAAAAGGGTATGCTTGTGTCATTACAGATGCTGGAACCAGATGGGTGCCAGAAAAAATGGGTGAGACCTTGGCTGGAAGCAAACTTGCATGCATCAGACGTAGCAGGCAAGCAGCCGGTACTCTAGCTGTGGAAAGTGTGAGCCTGCAGAAGAACAACATGGGAGGAAGAAGTGTTACTGTTATTATTAGCTGTATATTGTGGCTTTTAGGAGGTAATGTTGCTTTTAACGCTATTATAGAAGCTGATGCTACTTTTAACACTAATGGATATGTTATGCTTCTTAGGCGTATTGTTAATTATACCCAAATTAAGAGTTGTTGGCTTTGTGGGACAGCAGATCAATTTGATGCAGTGGTGTTAGGTATTCCTCTAAGCAACTGGACAGACCTGAATCCATATAGTCTACTCAGTACATCATATCAGTGTAAAAAAGGGGGAATAGTAGGAGCATATCTAAGTAACGGAGGCTTCCCGATAGAAGATGGATACAATGAGCCGGACTAAGACCAAGGCAAAAAGATCGTGGGAAAGTCACCACCAGAAGTAGAAAAGGAAGAACCTGTGAACAAGCTTATCAGTGCAGGATAGAGGACTGTGTGTGGGCCAATCATGTCAAAATATATGGGTAACATTAGCCAGAGAGCTAAATACTACACAATTTTGTGCTAGCTTGGCGACACCCAGCACACCTTTTGTGACCTGTCTGGTAGGGGTCCCACTTGATGACAGTGAAGCTGCGGTTTTTGCGGCTCGCTATGATGACAATTGTAAGAACGCAAGTAGCAACTGGTGTGACTATAAGAACATGTCTGTCGTGATGTCGCAGTTCGAGTGGTGGGTTAACGGCCAGCTGGATATGGATAACTCGCCACAGGAGTTAGAGTTGCTAGATTCTCTTAATGCTACTGCTTGCGCTTTCTTGGATACCAGCGCCGAGGCAGTGCCACTGCCTTGGCCAATGCGTTTATCTAATAATACCACCCCCGTAGATCCGATTGGCAACAGTTTAAGTTGGGAAAACTGGTGTGCTGAGTCAGTCCCTGAGGTTAAAGGTAATGCCCTGCCTCGTAAACTTCCTCCCGGATATTTTCTTATATGTGGAAATCGAGCCTGGGCTGGCATTCCAGCCGAGCCTATGGGAGGACCTTGCACAATCGGTCGCCTTAGTATGATATGGCCATGGGCCACATGGGCCTCCTGGGAGCCGGAAAATAGCAGTTAGGCAACGAAGAAGTACAAAGGTTACTGTAAGTAGTGATTGCATTGATGATGTTGATTTATGGAGTGATTGGGAGGTGATAGTGATGTCTTTCTTCGGTCCTGGGGTGTCAGCCGCCCGAGCTCACAGGAATATTGAACGTCTTGCATGCTGGGCAGTTAAGCAGGCAAACGCAACCAGTATTGTGCTTAGTGAGTTGTCAGATGATTTAACCCAGGTACAACACGCTCTACTGCAAAACCATGCCACTATTGATTTCCTGCTTCTTGCTCACGGACACGGGTGTCAGGACTTCGATGGAATGTGCTGCTTGGACCTGCAAGATCACTCAGCAGCTATACATCGACAACTCCACGACTTGATCAAACATACGGAGAAAGTAACAAAAGATATTGGGTTTTTCAGACTTGATGGGTTAACTGACTTGTTTGGAATCGGGGGATGGATAAAATCGCTGGTGAAATCGCTATTAATGTTGTTACTATGGGGACTGTTGCTTGTAGTTGGTTTAATGATCGCTTGGATCTGTTTGCGTGCCTTAATATCATGTTTGTTAACTGCCTTTTCATGTAATCCGAATCTGACACCTCAAGGTTGGCTTGCTTCTCGGGGACATTTGATCTAAAGAAAAAGGGGGAGATGTAGGGGGGACATTGTACAGGGGGGTGCCTTTGACCATCCTTAACCTGGACTGAAAAGGCTGACGTGCAGAATCACTGAATTTCGGTAAACAACTTTTAAGGAAGTACCTCCTGTACTTGAGGAAGTTCCTAGGGCTGAGATACTGTTTTTAAATCTTGCGGTTAGGCGCTTGGATACGGCTTAGCAACCTATGATATGTTAGCACGTTAATGCTTGTAACCAATTACTGATGCTCTGCCGAGATGTTGCTATGCTAATTGCTATATATTGTGATACGTAATGCGAAATGAATGAAGTCAGTTCCAGCTTCTATGAAGTTGCTGTCTGGCATTCCTGACCCGCTCCAAGCTGCAACAATTTCCTTTAGTATATATGATGTTGTGAGGTTGATGAAGAAAGCCCTTTTATTAAAAGAGAGAGAGGGAGAAAGAGTTGGTGCCTTTCCTCTTTTTTAAACAAAGATTTTTTCTTCTGCATTTAACACAGCAGCAAATGGCTACAAGGAAGTTAGCTGGATCAGATTCAGTGGTTAAAAATAGAGATAGCTTGGCTAATCAACTAACAAATGACATCAGCAACAGAGAAAAGACTGATTTGCTATAATAGGGGTCTATCATGATATGTGAAAAGGAAGTCACTAGTTAAGTAAAACTTTCTTCTAGTTTCAGAATTGCTGTTCTACCTGAAATACCCTTCTATGTAAACCTGTATAATATACCGAGCTATGACACATTCTCAGGAATTTGATCATGTATACGGTATCTGTTTTCCTCACAGAGCGGGGAAAAGGAAAGAAGCACATCACTAACCATGTTCAATGTGGCACCTCATTGGCAGTGCTGAAATGCTTCCTGAAACCTTGCTAGTATTAGCTGCTGTGAATAGATGAGACTCACCTTGCTTTTCTTTTACAGTTTTGGCGCACACATTGTAGCACAGATTCTCTGCTGTCTCATAGGAGAGCCCAGCTTGCAGCTTCTGCTTTCTGGACATACAGATAAGACCTGGAGGAAAAGAAAGATTTCAAGGATGAAAAAGGAAATAATGAGGTTTACTGCAAACTCACGTGTGTGCAGTGGGAGTGCTGGTGGACCAGGTGAGAAAAGCCCCCAGGCTGGGCTCTCCTTACTCTTCACGCAGCTTGGTCTCAGTGTGCCACCTCGCAAGAAGAGGTTATGTGCAAGAATGTTTAGGGAACATGAGGACAAGGACACTGGATGCCATGGGGAAGGTCAAGCTAAGTGTCGAAGTACAGAAAATAGGCTTCACTTACTGTGCTCTGCAGGCAACAACTGTGGTTTTTTGAGTTTTGTTTTTGAATTTAATCTATTGCATTTTCAGAAGGATAGTGCTGTGTTCCAGAGGACCCTATGTCTGTTTTAAATACTGTGAAGGTTGCACAAAATACTCCAATATTTATATAATAGGTGGGAGCATAAGATGTGATAGGGTTACCCATATGTGAGCGTTGGCACGGAGGAAGGTGAGGATTCTTCTTTTCTTCCAAGCCTTCCCCTGAGAAAGATGAACACAGTAGTAGTCAATTCTATTTTGTTCTTCATTACTCCTGGACAAGTAAAAATTCTCATCAGAGTATTTGCTTCTCATACTGTTGCTTAGCGTATTGTAGAAAAGTATTTCCCACAATTTAGTAACAATCTAACTTCTTTATAGATACAGAAATGTTCCCAATAAACCCTCCTTTCATTTTTCTCCTTGTGACTTTCCAAACAGAAACTTTTTAGGGGGTTTATTTCTAGTAGTCGAGGGATTGGACTTAATTTGTTTTATTAGGGAAGTGTATTTTAATTTGCTGTAAATGACTAGACTGTTTATTACTGTCAAAAATGATGTTATTTATGAACATTATATACGCTGCTCTCTACCACAGGCATACAAATGTAAACATGTTTGTGAGTGAGGTATATTGCAGTTACATCCATAATAACCAAAAGTCTCTGGCTATAGTCACCTCTGTTATGGTATTTTACAGTCAGGGAAGCAGTCAGTTTTTTTAGATTTCTTCTGCAAAATGTTTTTCTTGATTCCAGATAATCGGTATATTAGTTATGCACTGAGGAGGTGATATCTTGACATTGTTTCAGCTCTCACTTGTGCCAAGTATGATGTGATGTCAAGCACAAAAATATTTTTTCAAATTTGCATTTTTGCAAATTTTGCAATCCCATCTTCATTTGGTTCAACTGCTAGAAGTGAAAGAGGGAAGAGGAAAAACAGCCATGCTACAGGCTGTTCACAGCCTTTGGACTTGTAACGTAGGATTTATCAAGTATTGCTTTAAATACCCTAAATCTAGGTTTCTGGTGTAAAATAGGCAGACATCCCCTAAAGTCTACAGAGATAGGCAACTATGATTCTTTTTGTTTTAACCATAGTTAATCCAATATCTGTGAATGTTAAGATTTTAGTGAAGAACACAGGGAAATTCACTGCCTGTTTCATAAAGCACCGTGCTGTTACACAGATGTAAATATCCCAGCTAAAATCTGTTTTCTGTTAGTAAAAGTTTTTTTTTTTTTTTTACTGTTTCCAAAAAGAACAAAAACGTTACTGAAACACATTCATTTTAGAGTATCAGTGGCTGGAGAATACAGCTCTGCTTTTAATGGTAGATTTTTCTTCAACTAAAGATAAGATACAAAAATGTGTTTTAATACGTAAGATTTTGTAACCTATTTGAAATTTAACTGTGTGTGCAATTTTCCAGGTTGTATATATACTTTTTTTTATCTGCAGTCTTCTTGAAATGGTGATATTCCAAATTATCTCACGGATGTCTCTTTATTCTCCCACTTTTGTGTTTGAGTGGTATTCAGAAGAACTTCTGAACCGTAATGAGTGAGTATATATGCTACAAGCTTTGCCCAAAGTATTACTTGAGCATTATTCTGAAAATAGGAAGCCTCACACTTAACAGTAACTTTCTGTGGGATGCATCTTTATTATGAAGTCTTTGTGAATGGAATAAAGTTCTCATTCACTTTTCCTTCAGGCCACTGTTTCACTAAGAAAGGCAAGAAAAATGTTAGCCTTTACTATTTTTAGCCTAAAATACTGACTCTCTGCACTCGAAAAGCATTGCTTAACTCTGTACTGACTTTTTATTTTTATACAGTATTTAGCTAAGACATTTTAGTCCAAGTCTCTGCAGAGCAAATAGATGCTAATGAGCTATGAACCCATGGAAAACATTGGATATGATGGAAACATCAATAGATTTTCCCTCTAAAAGCATAATTGCAGCTGTAATTATTGCCGAATGTCAATTCAGAGCCGAGAACAAGAAGAAAGCGTGTTTCATGTGGACAGAGACATGTTTAAATATCCTGTTTTTTCATGGCTTATTAAAAACAGAAAAAAAAAAGTCTGACACACTAGGCAGCCTTCACTCAGCTGAAGTCTAAAAGTCTCCCATTTGTCCAGTATCTAATTTTAGGCTTCTCACTGTTTTCCAGTGATTTAAATAAAGGTAGTAGGTACCTTTTGTCCCAGCCTTGGCCCTAGACCAACAGTCTGTCAGCTCGAGCTCACAATTATTTTCCTAAAATGTAATGTTTGTCAGGAAAAACTATTCACTTTTTCCTAAAAATATTTCCTGTACATACCTGGCTATATCACTGATCCTCCAAATTTGAGAAAAAAAGGTAGGAATCTATCCTCTCCCCCCACATATTTTTCCCTGATCTTTAGCAAATGAAGCTTTACATGGGTGCTAGATGTATTGTGATAAAGAGCAGAGAGGATTGTCCAGCCCTGGAGTTGTGCAAAACCTGACTGAACACAGTCCCAGACAACCTGATGTAGATTACCCTGCTTGAGCAGGGAGTTGGACCAGATAATCTCCAGAGGTCCCTGCCAGCCCCAGCTATTCTGTGGTTCAGTGAAAGCTCTATTTTTGCAACCAAGGCTATTTGGACTGATATTGGTCAGTTAGTATTGATCTTCCCAATTTCAGATTCTGTCTGGCCAGAATAAAGGCAGAGGGACACATTTTGACTCCAGCATATATCTAAGAAAAGGGTTTTGCTCTGTTAGGGAGTGAGGGGCTGTAACACCTCGCTCTGAGATGCGTTCTGCGTATGGCTCAGTCCAGCTCAGGAAGTAGCACCTGGCAGTGTCTACGAGTCCCACGGCCGAGTGTCCTTGGGTCAAGTACCATGGCTGAGCAGTGTGTCCTCTCGTAACGCTCTCTTTGCAGTGCTACCTTTCAGGACTTTTGCACACTTGAGTCTGTGTAAAGCATCTATAGAATATGTAGTAACTTTATTTACACCTAACCACTGAGCAAATAAAGCATATTTATTCATAATTCACATAGTTTGTTGAGTTGGAATGAGTACAGGAAGAAAATAGATTCATGAATTAGACTATATTTCTTCTGTGCCCTTTGGTTTGCCTTTTTCTATTTTTAAGAATTGTGAGAGTTATAACAATAATGATTATTATTTAGTCATTTTACTTATGGAGTTATATATGCACCTTGTTCTTCTTTGATAAAGCAGTTTTAGCTGAAAGGGAGTTTGCTTTTATGTAGAAATGAAAGGCAGAGTTTAATTCTGCATTCCTTCAACACCCTACAAAAGTGTATCTTTGAAATCAATTGTAACTGATCTTCTGAAGCGACAGAAATTATGGCAAGAGTTACTTTCAGTAACTCTCAGACTAATGCTTGCTATAGATGTCTCTTCTAAACCAACTGTTGCATTACTAGTTCTCAAACACAAAATGAGAACATCTTGATAATCCTTCAGTCATGTACTGCGCTTCAGGATATAAGAGGATGAACTAAACATATACTCTCACGGGGATGGGATACATCTGTTTGATAACCATTCTTAACACTAAAAAATGCTAGTTCTTTCACTCCACCCTAATTTCTTTGTTTCATTACAAATATTATCCTAGTTACTATGTTACATCTAGATCTACAAAAATAAAAGGCTGCTAATCATTCATTAATTTAAGTTAAAAAGTGTAAACCCCAGATGGACTCTTATACCTGGATTTAAACCCCCACGCAAGATCTTCCTAATATCTACTGCTTTTGTAGAAGAATGACTGGGAGGATCCATATGCCTTGGGACCCCACTGTCTTCTATAAATTCTGTTTAGATTCAAACCTTTCTTTCAGAGATCTGAAATTCACAGATATCTTGTTTAATCAACCTCACAGGCAGTAGCATTACTCCCAAAGAATGATTAAATACACCTGCTTTACATTAGCATTCCTGTTCTTGTGGGGTGTAGTTAGGCAGAACTAACTCTGCGAGTTGCAGCTGCACAAAGCTGGATGTGGATACGGAGCTTAGCTTTGAGAGGTGGTTTCCCTTGTGTGGAGTAGGTGCCCCAAGAGAAAGGATGGTTGGGTTCAGATCTCAGTGCACACTTCTATATTGAAAACTGCACTTCGTATAAGCATGTAAGATGGCAAACATATATGAACAAAAAGAAAGGAAGGGTACAAAGTGTTCAGAAAACCAGGGTATCAAAGCAATGCTGGGGATAGTCCTGAGCAAATTAACCCAGTTTCAGGTTTTTAAAGAAGCTATGGTAATCCTATTAGAAGTAAATTTATGATGAAGCTGAGTTTGCATTTCAAGAAATAGAGGTGTGTAATATACCTTACATTTGCTAATGTGCATTCCAAACAACATACTTAAGAGCTTGTTCATCCTTTGCATGCTAAGACTTGATTTTATGCTTCCAGGTTTCTATATTTTCCTTGATACATTGGCAGTGTCCCTCATGCTCCTAAATTAAAACATATTTGCTGGAAAGTCCTGACTTTTTTACTCCAGTAAACACAAAAAATGGTATCAGCTATTGCGGGTGTAGCTCACAATCTTAAACTCAATTCTTGTCAAATTAGAGGCTTTTCTCTTTTCTTTAAAGGAAGACTGTGACTCTATTTCTTCAACTTGTATATAACAATAACAATAATAATAACCTGGCACGTGCTGTGTGGTTTTATTCCTTTGATGTCCCAATGCTATTTGAAGCAGTATGACAGGCATTATCCCAGTTTTACAAATGAGGAAGCCAAAGCTCAGCATGTTTAAGCAAATTTTCTAAACTCTCAATACTAAGGTGTTCGCAAGTGTGGAACAGAACAAGCAGTCCTGCACCTTGTACCCTAAGCTATGCTTTTCCATTTCATGGTATTTTTGTGCAATGTAACAGTGGTTTGCATTCAATTCTTACTAGTTTGAGGCTAACTAACTAAGATGGAAGCACCCTTAAAGTGGGTTGAATTTTGCACACTTTTGTTATGGGTGTTTTAATTACTTCCATATCCTTTCTTCCTTACAGAGCTTGACTATGCAGTCAAAATATCAGCTTTTTGACACAAGCAGATAAAATATATTGTTTTTCTTGTTGCTTTTATTATCAGAGTAGCAGTACTGAAGTGCTCCATCTCTTAGTAGACTCTTTATCTCATAATCTTTTTTCTTATTTTCATTATGCAATCAACACTTACCTTAGTTGTGGTGGCCTAACAAGTGCTTAGTTCAACAGTCTTTTGTTCTTTTCTTTGTCACTCCTACTCAACACAAAGGACTGCAAAAAAGGAAAAGAAATGCAGTGCTCTTAAGTTACAGAATAAAGTATACAAATCAGAAGTTACAAAAGGCTATTACATTTGTCTCAAATAAGTGCTTGCTTTCACATGCAAAAAGTAAATGCACCTCTGTAAAACACTGTACATCTGCACAATAATAAATTATTGTATTTCTCTTTTTTATACTACTTTATGTATTTATCTGTATATAAATTACATTTTGGTGTTTTGGGCTTAGGACCCAGAGCATACAATAGCTCTTAATCATAAAAAGTCATTTTGGGAAAAATAATGCCTCCAATGAACATAAATACATTTTCCATCTCTTTATATTAAAGGCTCAGCTCTTATTATTCAGTTGGACTCGATAGTGCAATTTCTTATGTCTTTGAGAAGTTTCATTTGCTATTCCTCGTACATATGGTACACATCCCTCCCCCACCCGTTCCCAGGACTTGGGTCCTAAAACAAATCATCTATCATCTCGCATCAGCAGAGTACACAGGTCTGCTCCTGTCTTTATTCAAATCAATGAAAAAAATGGCCATTGTATTAATGGTAACAGAACAGGTTTTATATATGAATTAAAAGCTCCTGCTAATTGGTCAACATGCTCAAAAAGTTTTCTTAGAAGCATATCTAGAAAAGGTTGATCTTTCTCATACCAAGTTTTGAATACCTGGGTTATGTGCAAAAATCTATTTCCATTAACAGAGCTGAGAAGACACAGACACTTTGCAGTTGTCCTTACTTCCACAAGGCTTGGAAGGTACGAATCCAGATTGGAAAGAAAAACAATAAAGGATTTTTTTGGTAACTTATTTTGCCACATGTTACTGCATGTTATTCCTTAGTTTCTCAAACTCTACTTTTTTCCCTTTTTTGTTTTGTTTTTGTTTGTTTTTTAGCTTGATTAATTTTTGAATCTCACATAAAATTAACGTTCCTTGGAGGATTTTGACCTCTCCCTTCTATTGATACCTTCTTTGCTGCAGGAAATGTATGCTTCAGATTGGCATCTGTGAGGCAGGCTCTGATTTGACTGCTTGGGATATGTATGGTTGCAGTATAGCAGTCCTCTTGTAGTGAATTAATATACATTTCCTAATAGATTCCACTTGGCCTGAGATTTATTTCTAAGGAGCTGATGAAGGAGACCAAAAAGGAAAGTTTAATTAGTAACTGCCTTCACTGATTATCTGTACCTTTATCAGATATTTTGGGGAATCTTTGTCCTGAAAAATAGCATTTTAACTGCAAGCACCTTACATAGAGACAGCATCTTGAGTGATATAGCTTGGAGAACAAAGCCTTCTGAGCTATGATGTAGTGTGACACAGCAGATGAATATAATATCCTTGAATATTTCATTCCAGAGTGGAATGTAAGACCATACTGTGAGAGCATATAGTCAAAAGCTCTATTTATTAGTTTGTTTCATATACCAGTATGGGAATAATTTTGATTTACCAACTTAGAAAAAGCTTAAAAAAATTAGCTCTTCTGTAATAGTCCAGCATTTCTGCTTCTTACCTATTTTTTCTTCAGGGCCTATCCCTTTTCTTTCAGAAGTCAAGAAGATTTCACAAAAGCTGCCAGATTTATGTCCGCTACTATAGACATGTGACCTGTACAGAGACAGACCCAACTGTTATTAAAGGTCTCATGACTGTATGGCCCTTCAAGCTAAATTTATTGCAGACGTTTTTTCCACTGTTAGAGACAGACTTTCATGATTCCAAAGGACACTTCTCTGTTAACCACCAGATGCTAATTCAAAGATACAGCCCAGCAAATATGAAGAACAGAATGTTTAGCATTAAATGTTATTAATGTTCTTTCTGCTTTTTTGAAACAGTTTATATGCAGATAGCTGGCAAAAGCCTTGAGGGCAGTTAGCTCTTTCCTGTCAAAATATAATGTAGTCCGTAATGCGTTTTGTGGTACTGTTATAAAATTAAGTGCAAAGGTTCAATAGAGTTTTACAAACTGTCAGCCAGAAATGGATGAATTTCAATTTTGAGTGAACTTTTTGAATTATTCTTATTTGATGAATGTTTTGATACTTTATGCATAAACTATTTGCCATATTTTTTCTATTTACCAAGTCTCTACACATTATCTAAGTACAATTTTTTGTGTTTTCTTTCATTATTAACCAAGCTGCACTGCCAGTAATAGGCTACAACAGTTGTAAACGCTGTACAAAGGAATAGCTATTCTGCATGTAACCACTTGTTGAGCAATAACTCTCTCAGTTTCAAAACAATTCCAACACAGTTCAGAGCAAATTCAAAATATATAATGTAAACTGCATGTTTATAATCCGGTTCTGTGAGTTTCCTTTCTTCTCCTTCTAACAGTGAAATTGCCAGATGAGCTTACATTAATATTTCCTAAAATGAATTAATTCTCAAAGTTTTTGTGATAAATTTTTGGCTGGAGATTACAAATGCAAGTTTTGCTGTTTGTACTGCAGAAGCTATCATCAGAGTCATTGTTACAACAGGATAAGGTCTCCTTTTGCAGTATAGTAGAGAAGACGTCATATTAGAGGTCTTTTACCAAGGTATTTTGTCCTTCACTGATTTATAACAATAGCTGTCTATATGTGTGTTTGACTTGAACAGACAAAAAGGAGTTTTGTTTTTATTTAACTTCCCCATGGAGTTTTAAATTTCTTTCAGATAGGGAATACTTTCTGTTTTTTGAAGTTAAACAATAGTACTTATTCACAGTATCTAATAAAGGCAGTGGTTAGGAGAAAGGGAAGAATTATATTTCTAGGTAAGATTTTAGTTTCCTTGGAATAAAAATCTTTGTTCCTTTCTTTACTCTACAGAGATTCATTTATCTAGCAAGTCTCTAAAGGGAAATTCCCTGCCTGACTATGCCTTACATTCATCTTTTCCTTTCATTTACTGTCCATCGGTAGTGTTCTTTTTTTCAGTGTAATTAACCTTTAAACCTTATAATAGTTATAATACTGCAAGAGAGATAGAGACACTTTTTAGCTGCCTTGGGTCCCATGTGACCTGCAGGGAGAATAGATTCAAAATGGACTACTTCCTCCCAGGGCAATACAAGACAAAAGAGAAAAGCATTGTCATTGCCGAACAGCACAGTGCTAGAGTAACTTCAGTGTGAAAAAAGGAGGAGTTGCAGCATGTTAGATTTCTTCCTTCAGAGCCTGCATTATCACAGGAGAAGGATTTCGGAGGATTTTAAAAACACAGTTTGAAATGGAATACTTGGAGAATGAGCTTTATAAAGCCAACTGATGTCTGAGGACTTTTTCAGAATGAGCATTGTTATGAAACCAAGATCCCGATCTACCAGCTCCTTAAGGACTGCCGATGCAATGTGGTAACGTGCTTGTTTTTTTTTTTTCTTTTGAGCTTCCCATCCCACACAGACATGTCTCAAGAAAGTGACAGGATTTAATTGTGGTTCCATAGGTTCTGCATGCTTATTGAAGATGTTCAGCTGCTAAGTTTCACAGTTAATAGTAAGAAACAAAATTATTTACCTCTTTTTCTTGTGCAACACTCTGTATCTAATATTTTTATAATGAGACCCATTTCGTAAGATTTTCACATTTTGGTTACTCCCTGAACTTTGGAATAGTTTCTGATTTTTTCAGTAGATTTGTTTCAACAATAAACTTAAAATATAAAACTTTCCATTTTGGAGGCTGAAGGGTAAAATGAAGTTAACGTTTACATGCGCTATTTTAGGATACGTGCAAGTAGTTTTGCTGCATAAACAAACTGACTAGCAGAGGTGAGTGTCCTGGAAGGGGAGAGATTTTACAGTGGCAGATGAGAGACTGTGCAGTGTTGTGCTTCATGCCTTTCCTTCCAGGCAGGGCTCAGAGGAGTAGAAGCAGATTGTATTAGCAGTCTGCCTGCATGATTTTCTTGTTAATTTTCCAATTAGCAATTGTGAAAATTCTGTCTTTGGATTAATTCTTTTTCTTGTGAGAACTTTTTGCATCATATAGCTTCATAGGCACAGAAAGGACAATTTTGTATTAGGATGATTAGATTCCCACTTTTTTTTTTAATCTCTCAATATTTTTCTTACAACCGCCATCATTCTTATATCCACACAGTAGACTAATGGTTCAGGATTATATTTAGCTGGGAAACCTGAGTCACTGCCATAAAAACTATATTTTAAAATATAATCTTCATTTAGAATTAAATGGGTGATGCCTGAGTGCAAGACAGAGTAGTAACAAAATATATTTCTTTGTGACCAAATATATCTAGCTAATATAATTGAACTTTAGCCTATTAAAAGGCTAATGTTTTAAACAGTCTTGATTCTGAAATAAATCATTTCATTCCAGGTTATTTCACTACTACTATTAAAGCAGTTACAATTTTTTTCCAAATTATCTTTTGCTAAAGCCATCTTGTAGTAGAAAATTAAATCAGTACCCTACTCAGACTGCTGTGTAAGTAATCACAGCTGTTCTCATATGCCGCTGAGGATGAATTTTGCTGAAATAGCAGTAAGATTTTATTATTATTATTATTATTATTAAAATTCAACAAAATAATACAAAATTAGTAAACTTTATATTGAAAAAAGTGATATTTTATTGATATTGCACTGTCTAAGGTAGTAAAACAATAATGTCTTGAAATGTTGCATAATAAACAGAGTATCTCCAAGTCAGTGAGTTCATACATATAAGCCCTAATTACTATATACAAATATGCAAAAAAATCAGTAACTTTCTGATTAATTTTTCTGTCCTTCAAAGATATATATATATAGAGAGAGAGAGAGAACTCATTCTTGAAGAAAATATATATATATATATGTTCTCTCAAGCAGATAAATCCTCTGTGCTGAGATGTGCAGACTGATATGGCTGCTGGGGAGCTCAGCAAAAAAATAAAGTATTTGTGAAGGACTCAGCAGGTACACTGACTTCAATGAGACATACACTTTTTCTATAGGACAGAGGACAGTATATAAATGCAACTGGGAGTCCCATTAACAGCATGCACACTGCCAGGCTGTTGATGAAATCAGGCTTTTATATCTCTGGACAGGATGAATCTCTTCCTCTCCAGTCATCTGTGAGAGATGGGAGTCTGTTGCCACCATGTCCCTTGCTACCTGCCCCTTGCTGTCACAGCTTATGACACACTCTTGAACAAAACGGATTTGGGAACTCTCATAGTTTTTGGTGACATGTTTAGTAGCTGAAGGGGTAGAAGCAAGCTGCATAGTGTCTAGACATATGGGGACTTGAATTACCAAATACCATATGCAGAACTGGGGAGTTTCTGAATGCTGAACAAAGACTGCAAGCTAGAGATGACCTTTACTAGATGAAGTCTTGGTGGAATTCATAGCTGACTTCAATTAGCCACATAGCCTTCATAAGCAGTATGGGCCTGAAATAAAGGCCAGGGAAATTTGAGGTGGTATATATTCTGCCAGTGTCAGTCTAATGAGGAAACCTGTATAGTCAGTGTTATTTTCCACAATGTAGTATGTTAAACACTGATATTTTTGCCAAATGAAATAGGGACACAAATGTTATTTTCTCTGCTAACTGTGGCATTTGAATTAATCAGGTGTCAGGCTTTTTCTAACAATGTAAGAAATGTCCTACTAGGCCTGACTAGTGGACTACCTAGCTTCGTATTCTGTCTTCATTAGTGGCAACAGGAGAATGGAGAAAAACTGTCCAATTTCTGTAGTCCCTTCTTATCATATTGCCCAGCACCCACAAATGTTATATTAAGGATATGAATGAGTTCTTCCTAGTCTGTGCCCTTTAAAGTCCATTTATTTACCCGCTGTCTATTTGTCTCATCTGTTTTTAGAATTCGCTGACACTGTCTTCCTTCACAACTTTATGATAGCCTTACTTGCTTCACAAACATGACCTTCTTTACTGAACTTTGAACTTGTTCCCTACCAGTTTCAACAAGTGACCTTTAGTTCTGTCATTGCAGGATTTGGTGAAACACTTTGTATTCATTTTATCCACCAACTTCATGATTTTGTAAACCTCAGTAATAACCTTCTCAGCCTTGTTCTGCTGAGCCATCTTAGACTTTCCTACTAAAGCAGCTGCTCTATCCCTTGGCCATTTTAGCTTCCCTTCTCTGTATCACCTGTGTGTCCTTGAACTTTACAGAGATCAAATTGCATCCATTATTCAAGAAATGGGCACATCAAGGTTTTATATAGGAGCAAAATTACGCCTGCTTTTTTCTTGATACTACCCTGACTGATACTAACCAACATATTGCTAGCTTTTTTTGGCTGTCACTGCAGATTGAGTCAGTGATTTCAGAGAATTCTTTTGCTGAGTTTTCGTGCCAATAAAATCTTTTGGCATGGTCACAAGTCTGCATTTTTTTTTTCATAGCAGAAGTATCAGACTTGCCAACACAAAATTCAAGTATTTTAACATGAATGTGAAAAGAGACGCTATCTACAAACAATAAACATTTTTAAACAAACAATAATATTGCAAAACATGCCAAATAAAACTTCAAATTGTAAAGTTTGTCTCCAGCAAATAAAGGGCACTTCCTCAGAGACATGCTCTTTCAAGCAACATTAATCTGTCCAGTAAAACATAGAGTATTCTTTCCTCACTGCTTGCAAGTACATGTAGTTCTCTGCCACTCTGTTTAGTGTACAAACAATCCCTTCTCAATTTGCCTGAAGATCCAAACTCATCTTTACAGCCCTGTTCGTTCTCATACCTTCTCCCATTGTGGATATGTGCATAGAATTGGGTCATGGACAAAGCTCCACTACAATTTAGCTGGGCCATTAGGTCAGTGTGATTGAAACACTTTAATTTCTATCCTCAGCATCAAATGAGGAGTGTTGTGGCTGGCTTTATGGGCAGCTGACTTGACAGCCCAGCTCCTACCACCAGAAGTTCATTTACAGCTGGATCAACTGATGGTAGGAGGTAGCCCAAATGCCCACTTCTGAAGTAATACTGAACAGCTGAGGGAAGTACCCTCCCTTTTATTCATTCCCATTCCATCATGACTATTCAATTTGTTGCACTTTTTTAGAAGATTATTGGCACCTTCCCTCTAACATGGTTTTCTGGGAAGCACAATTGCAGTGTAAGACATAACAAATGGGCTTCACCTCACCTACATAGATGTTGCAGAGACTTGCAAGTTGATGCTAGCATTTTCCCCTTTGGACCTGAAGGGACGATGCTGTACAGAGGCTAATTAGACCTCCTCCGCACTGATGAGGCTCCACTGCTTTCTGAACCCAAAAGTTCATCTCCGCATGGTGCTGTACTGCATCTCAGCTGCTGCCACCACCCACCCCCATGGACATTAAGGCAGATTCCAAAAAGTACTTTTAGGAGATTCTCTCCTAGAGGTATAGATGTAGAAAAAACAGTCAATTACTGCCATAGCTTCTTGGCAGCAGTGCTGAAGCATCCCATTCATAAGACCAAATAATCTTCATTCCTAGAACTCTATATTCATAATTGCTTTTATTGCCCTGAGAAATTTCTGTATTTAATGATTCGAAGCTTGCGTGCAGTAGTCATTTGTCATGTGATGTTTCCTTGATTTAACCAACTGCTATTTTCCTTTTATCATACATTTTCACATTTGCTTTATTATATGGGGTCCGTCTCCATAGCTGGAAGCTAGTTTTACTTCCTACCCAGTTTTCTTTTGCATTTCTTTTATCCTCATTTGCACTTTAATCTTACTTTCTATCTGAGTTTGAAATGACCCTCCTAATTAGCATGCGTTATGAAAACCAGTTTTTTTGATGCTGCAGCAAAACAATTATTTTGAAAAATTTCTCTTCATTACATAAAAAAAAAAGTCTTGGTTTCCTTTTTTTTTTTCTTTTGTCTTTCAAAACCTCTAGCTATAAAATAGGTATTTATATGCCTAAAACTGAGCAATCACATAATTGTGTTATTGCAGCTTTCATCCTTCCTTGCTGAACCTCTTCCACACTGTCATCTTTATTACTGTATCACAAATCTAGTTATGTTGTAAATGCTTTGTTTGTGAGCTATGTCTTCCAGTTTCTTTAAAAAGCATCAACAACACTCTGAGATGCTATAAAATAATAAATACTGTGTGACAAAAGAGTAGTAAAGCCTACCAGTGGTGCTAGTCAAAGGATCAAGAAAAAGATCTAAATTATTGGAGCTGGTTATCTAATAGAAAATAAGTTATTTGGTGCTCTTTCTAACAGAGAATCTTATGGAATATCCATAATAAAAATTTTACTTAAAATAGTTTTATTAACATATAAAAATAGGTACTTATAACGATGGTTATAAAGACATTGCATTACACATTGAGAAACTATCTTTAACTATTATTTTAATAATATCTTAATCCTTTTTGTTTATGGCATATTTAGGCATATGATGCCTGCAGGCTTGAACAAGTGTACATTTGTGGATGTATAATACAACTTGGAGGTTTTTTTGTTTTTATCCCTGTATTTTTTCAGTTGTGCTAAAAATTTGCGATCTAATGCTCACAAGTTGTGTTTCTCCATTTTTGGAGTGAGAAGCCAAATCAAGTGTTATACTGACTATACTGCTTGTAATGTGTATGACCAAGGGAAGGCCTTTACATTGCCTTTGTTTTAGCAGATTGTAGCCCTATGGATATCACCTCAGAGCAACTATTCTATAGTGTGACTGAACTAAATGATATGTCTAAATAATATTTTATTTTTTCTCATTTTATCATGTATTTTGGTTAAGACTTTTTCATTTATAAAATGAACTGTACTAGTCTCAGAGTGAGGGATAACGCTACCTTCTGGGAGCAGCCCAGTACCTAGGGCTGAACAGACAGGTAGATTTCTCCCATCCTCCCATTGCCAGGGCCAAAATTGTTCTGTCCTCGAGCTCCGACAGCCCCCTTGCTAGATATAAAATGTACCCACAACGTGAGAGATATACTGCTTGAGAGAGACAAATTTTCACCCATATTTCTATAGGCAGTAGAGAAAATGTGTGCATCTAAAGGGTTATGCAGAAGGTCTGAAGGGCTCCAAGCTGTCCTCTGAATCATTTCTCCAATGACTGTCTAGGGACCCTCACTTCCAAATTTAGACATGCATCAAAATATATGCTTCCCCACATGATTTCTAAACAAACCATTTTGTTTAGAAGTTTTTCCAAGTGGTATTAGCAACTTTCTAGAGAACAAAAAGATCATATTTTTTGTTTTGTTTATTTACCTATTTTTCTTGAGTTATGCGTATATTTACTTCTCATCTGTTTTGTATAAAGACCTTTTGTATCTGTTTTGTATAAGACCTCTATCTGTTGGGGTTACAGTATACATCGGAAGAACGAAACACAGAGGAAAGATGTCTAATAGACTGAAAAGCCGTCTCACAAACCCTGGATGAATCTTGTACAATTCCTGTGTGCAGATTTTCATCAGTTTTAGTCTGTTATGTCTGAATCATTAAAAAAAAATGTTAGTAGATTTAGCCTGTTTTATGCTGAGTTAAATATGAATATTTAAAAGGTGGAAGGGTTACCCTTGCGATAAGTGTGTAAGGCAACCGTTTAACCTTGGCAGGTTCAATATGGTAAAATTGAGTATGTTAATTTATGGCAAGTAAAAATGTCAATCCATGAAGGAACAGCAGTACATGATCTTCTCAGGATGTCTACCTGCAGGCAGCTACTGCTCAGACATCTGTGAGCATTGGAGGCCATCTTAGTTGTTGTTGCTGTTTTTCTTGGGCACATTTTTGGGTATTGCTAGAAACACACACAAAATTGACCCGAGGTCAGTAAGAGAAAGGAACTGGTAACATAAAGTCTTTTGGGCTGGAAATGGAAGGAAGGCCCTAAAGGGATCCCTTGTGTCTGCTGAAGAACCAAGCCCATTTTCCACCTACTTCCATTGTAACCCAAATTTCCTTATAAGCATGATCAGTGATGCTGAAAAGCAATTAAAAATACACAAAGGGCTGCTCCACTTGAGCAGGCTTCATAGCATGCAGCTGGCAAGCAGTTTCTAGCTGGTCATTTGGCTCAAAGAGCCATTCAGTGCGAGGCTGGTAATGCTTCCAAATGAGCTTCAGATTTTCATCATGTTTCCCTCAATTTTATATTATATATATTATAATATATATTATATTTATATTATATATATTATATATTATATACTCTTAAAATAGTCCTGAATTCTGAAGTTGAACTATCCTACAATTATACAATAATTGAATTTCCCCCTTCTCTTGTTATCTCTTGCCATTCATTAAACCACCTGGCTGTCAAGCAACTCATTCAGTGTGTGCTGATATTTCAAAGGGCCTCTGTGCAAGTGTCGCTTGGCTCGTGTTTGCTGGGGAACAAACCTGCTGCCAGTTTGAGTGGCAGAAATGCCGTGCAGTAAATTATGCAAAAGACTGCAGCGGCACACGGTTGCACTTGGGTTTCTTTCCCTTGCTGCCTCATATTTTGGCTTTTGCTCCTTTCTTCTCTAATCCCTTTGGGAAACCTTTTGTAAGGTTTTGCAGAGATTCTGAAAAAATCAAGCTAGAGTGGATTATGTTCTTCCTACAAAATAAGGCTAAAAAGAATTTTGTATGTGTCAGAAGTGATTATAATTTGTTGCTTTTGAAGCTGGAAAGCAGTGAGGTTTATTTAGCTCCTTTTCTGTGTCTTTTCTATAATACAAACCTCAATGTGAATAATGAATTGAGATAGCAGACGGCTGCCTTTTGGGTGGCAAGGAAACACATCCTGCCTTAGTGCTTTGGCTGCCTTTTGGTTTGTCTTGCGTAGTGATCATTTGGGCTGTCCCCTAATTATTTGGGATTAGAAATATATTTTTACATCACCTTTCAAAGCTTTAAGTTATTTCTGTATGCTTTAGCGAGTAGACTTTTAAAATTTAAAATTTAGAATTCCCCTCTCAGTAGCACATGACACAAAAAGAAACTGTATTATAAATACACCAAAAAAAAAAATTTCAAGATTATTTTTCATTGCTCAGTGTATTTTTGCTAGCTGCTCACTGAAAGTCAGTGCCCATACAGCTTGCTAGGTTACTGCTTTTTCCTCCTCCTTCTTTGCTTACCTGGTAATTTAATACTGTGATCTGTCTTAAGGTGGTCAAAGTTCCCAAATTGCTGATAAAACAAACGAGGTGAAATTGTAGATGTAGGGCCTGAGTATAGTAAGGATAATTTGCCTTATGCACACACCTGCACAACTAAATTTCTTTAAGTACAAGCAAAAAAGAGAAAATTTTAACAGTTCCGCTCCAAAATTTGAGCCCAGTCCCACTTGCAGTTTACCAGGAAAGCCGTGTGATACTGACCATTTGTGTAGATCCAGATATCAAGGAAGTCTGACAAGAATCAAGGAGACATACAGACAGGCATCAAAAGCAACCAACAACAACAAAATATTTGAGTGGAAATAGCATAAGGAAGATTTAAAAAGCTACAATTTTTTTTAGGCAAGGTAAGAGTGAATCAAAACCAGTGGGAACCCCTGGTTGAAAACTTTTTGATGATCAGTATTAGGCACTGCATCTGTATAATTAATTACTTTTTAAAACTGCAACCTACTCTGTGTTAGTTATGAAGATAATGGGTCATATATTTTTCATAGAATCATAGAATGCTTAAGGTTGGAAGGGACCTCTAGAGATCATCTAGTCCAACCCCCCTGCACACGCAGGGTCACCTAGAGCATGTGGCACAGGACTGCATCCAAGCGGGTTTTGAAGATCTCCAGAGAAGGAGACTCCACAACCTCTCTGGGCAGCCTGTTCCTCTGTCACCCTCACCGTTAAGAATTTTTTCCTTAAGTTCCTGTGGAACTTTTGATGTTTCAGTTTGTGGGCATTACCTCTAGTTCTGTCAGTGGCCACCACTGAAGAGAGACCAGCACCATCCTCCTCACTGCCTCCCTCCCTTGAGGTACTTATATACACTGATTAGATCCCCTCTCAGCCTTCTCTTCTCCAGGCTGAACAGGCCCAGCTCCCTCAGCCTCTCCTCATAGGGCAGATGTTCCAGGCCCCTGATCATCCTTGTGGCCCTGCGCTGGACTCTCTCCAGCAGCTCCACATCCCTCTTATACTGTGGAGCCCAGAACTGGACACAATATTCCAGATGTGGCCTCACCACGGCTGAGTAGAGGGGCAGGATCACCTCCCTCGACCTGCTGGAGATGCTCTTCTTAATGCAGCCCAGGATCCCATTGGCCTTCTTGGCCACGAGGGCACACTGCTGCCTCATGGTCAACTTATCATCCACCATGACGCCCAGGTCTTTCTCTGCAGAGCTGCTCTCCAGAAGGTCGGTCCCCAGCCTGTACTGGTGTCTGGGGTTATTCCTCCCCAGGTGCAGGACCTTGCACTTGGCCTTGTTGAATTTCATGAGGTTTTTCACCGCCCAGTTGTCCAGTCTGTCCAGGTCCCTCTGGATGGCAGCGCAGCCCTCTGGGGTATCAGCTACTCCTCCCAGTTTGGTACCATCAGCAAACTTGCTGAAGTAATAATAATAATAGGCAATAATAATAATAGGTAATAATAACTTTTTTTTTTTTTAATCTGTATCTGGCCAGGACACTGTTTTCAGATTTTCCCTGCTACAAAGCACAGGGTACATGTATCCATATCTTCTATGACCTCCCGGAGTATTTATTCTCACTATGATTATATTTGAAGATTTTTTAGATGGTCCTGTTTTTCAGGAAGCTTCTAATCAATTACATGGCAGTGTTGGTACCAGAGGATTTTATATTTCTCTTCTGGATTCTGTTTGCTTTCAGCAGTACTACGGGATATTGATTTAAATATTACCCATCTGAGAAGCTGCTGCTTTGCCTCCATACCTGCTTCATCAAACCACTAACCGAGAAGGAACACACAAGCAATCTGATAATGAGATAGAGCTGAATTCGCTGAAAGAGGAGGCTGAGTTCTATCAGTGAACTGGATTTTCCTTCCCTGGCAGCAGTTTGTTTCTCAAGCGTGATGTAATGTTCATTTTTATATGTGATTTTTTTTTCTGAAAGATATTACAATGCAGCTAATATCTTACAGGCGCAGCATTTTAGTTAGGATTAGCCAATATGCTTGATAGATGGTTTGCTTTTTTAATATATTGCAAGATAAATATTTTGAAATGCTCTGAGATCTGATTCAGGTATATTTAAAATAAGGGAAAATTAATGCCAACATGAGTTTCAGCAAATGCTTACTATACTCTTGCACTCAATACAAGCTTGTTTTATATCCCAGTGTTCAAAATACTGCTCAGGAAGTATCAGTTCAGACAAGATGTGGGGATAGTTGAATCCACACTCACTCTTAGAAAGGAAAAAGAAATGTTCTAGAATTTCTTGAAGAAATTAGGTCAAGTGATTTATTAAAAGAGTTTGAAGCCACTTTATTATATACAATCCAGCACTCATAATATGAAGGATATTACATAATGATTTAAGTAATATAAAGAAAATTATATAATAATGTGAGTGAATGGTGACTCAGAGGATGTAAACTAAATAATGACAGCAGTAAAGTGGAGAACCACGAATACCACCCCTAGCACTCCTAGAAGTCTACTCAGGACTAGGTGACTAAAGCCATAAGAGTCCAGCTCAGGGCCAGCAGGATGAGGGTTTGCTTTTGAGCTCCACCAGATTTGCTATATATTCTTTCTCATGTTTGGATTGAGTGATTCTGGTTTTTAGCTTTCTTTATATCAGTTTCCACAATAATAGTTCTCCTTAAAAACTTTCTGCAGACTTCCTCATTCAGATTTTGATATGCCAGAGATTTCCCTGGAAGCCTTTGGGAAAACAATTAAAAATGTTGGTGGCCATAATTTACTAGCTGAAAATGGGGGTACAAGCAAATTGTATTATTAGGTCAGAAAAATCATACAAAGTGACTTAAAACTAGTAGAAACATGGTCAGATGATGACATCTCTTGGAATTTATGTTGTATTTTTTCTCCCCCATTTTTAGTTTGTATTTTTATTATGCTGCAATAAGGTAAGTATTTAAATTGCAAAGAAATATCAAAGCAAGTCAGATATAATCCATGTAACAGTATCTGGAATCTGACATTCATTTCTGTACATCGTGTTACTAGGAAGATGTTAACGTCCAAGAGGTAACTTCAGAGATGAAAATATCATCAGAAAAGAATGGGAAATGAATGAAAAGAATCATGAAAAGAATTCTAGTATGGCTTGGCACAGGAAGCAAATTGATTTAATAGGTGCAACAAAGGCTTTAAAGGCTTGATATACCAAAGATTTGTGGACTCTTGAGGTATAACTAGGAATAGTGAGATGACATTATGAAAAGTATGCCTTGAATTTAGTATGAGGAGACTTTTCAATGCAAAATCTCTAAATAGTCATCATAGTCATCTATAGCCATCTAGAGAGTCATCTCTCTAATAGACATCATAGGACACTACTTGTTGGCAAACTTTATACAGAGCATGAAAAAGTTTCTGTAGAGATTGTAGGCTGCATTTTCTAAGCCTCTTGCTAGAAAATCATGAGACAAAAACTTAAACATATAGTTGGAGCTCCTTTTCTGACATGTTTGAATAGACTAATTCTTATAAATCTTTTTGCTTCATTGATTTTTTCCCTACTCACAATGTCTTACTCTGTTTTCTCTGCCTCTTATATTAGATTTAGACCCTATTACATTCCAAGTGTTTACCGAAACATTTATGCCAAAAGCAAAAGCCAAGTTTTGTTGCTAAAAGAGAGAAATTTCATGAAATGACACATTTTCTTCTTTTGCTTGCAGTCTTGGTACTGGAAAATCTATCCATACCACTTCTAAAAAATGGACTTAATCGTAGGGCTTGCCTGCTGAATTGCTTGACTGGAAACCCAAAGCCACAAGTAGATAGTTGTCTTGAGTTCTCCCATATAGAGTGGCAGGACAAAATTCAGATTTAGATCATACATTTATTTTAATATCATTTGGTTACAACTCACTGAGCATTAATGCAAGCAACAAAGGTGGAAGTATTTTGTTAACTTTGCTACAGAGAAAATGAGTATATCATTTAGGTTGCATATAAAATATTTTTCTTTGAATGTAGAGAGATTATATGTTATTTGTTCCAAATGTCAGTGAAGATATTTCTCTGTCATTTTTGTTGCTCATTTCCCTCAGATCTTTCCTTTTTACTAAGCATGTGGGAGGAGACAAAAATCAAAAAGAAAGCCAGATGTGGTCACTCCTGTGTCACTGGGTAGGCACTGACAGAAAGGAAACATTTTGAAAGGTCATGGCCACAGAATTCACATAAGAAATAAATTTTGGGCCTGCCATTGAATTATATAAATCCACTGATTTATTTTTTAAGACTTTTTTGCTGATACTGCACGTTAACCTATTTAATATCTAAAGGCTAGTGAGAGCCTATGGTAGGGGCTGATTGCTGAGAACTTGTTTCTGATGAAGAAAAATGTAAATTTGGATCTTTATTATTAGAGTGGTTATTGAGTAACTATTTCTGGCAACAAAGGAGACATCCAAGTCACCTGCTAAACATAATGTTCAGTTTATTAATAAGACATCAAGAGTCCCAAGAGAGTTCATAAAGACATAATCAAAGAACTTGTCCAGTCTTATTTGATATATTTAAAGTATTAAAGTATGTCTGATTTTAATCACAAAAATATATATATATTAATTATGTGGTGTATTAGCAAGTCTTTGGACAGATTTATAGTTGAATGCACTGAATTCAGTGAATGTAGTTAGGGTTTAAATATAGACAGAAATTAACTACCTAAAATATGTCAATAAAAAGTCAGTTTTTGTTAGTAGAAAGACTCTATTTCATGGGAAAGAAGAGCCCTTTGGTTTATTCATTTATTCCTTCCTCTCTGACTGAGATTTTAAAATCAATAATGTAATAAAATCAGTAACAAAAAGCTTTCTAATGACATGGTGTCTCGGGAGTTGTTAGACATTTTTGAAGGACTGCGTCACAGTAGCTGGCATGATAATTGAAATATGAAAATAATCTATAACTAGTGCAGAATATAGACAACAAATCTAAGAGCAAAGCTGTAAACCATCCTGCTTTGATTTGAGACACACAGATGTGCAGCATGCACAAGCATCAGGTGTGAGAGCACCATACCCAGTGTGAGAGGTCTTTCCTAGGTGGCTTTATGATGAACTACTTGGGAATGGGAATGCGGTGGCCTTTCCGTACCTCTGAATGCCGTGGGGGCAGTCAGGTGGCACTGCTTGCTGCTGTTCTCCGTCCCAGGACACCAAGCAAGCAATCAGGACATATTCTGCTGTGTCTGCCCATAGTGTAAGCAGGGTGAGCCTTGGCCACAAACAGTCTAAGGAATAAATTAAATTATTATTTATGCAGTTCTGGTGCTCATCTGACTGTTCAGTTTCTCCAGTAGCCACAGACCACCTCCTACACAGTAGATGCCTACTTATGGGCTCCTGGAGAACATGCTATAAATAGTTTACCCTTTTGGGGGGTAAATAAAATCTTATTACTTTCTTGTTTGTTGTTTTTTTTTTTCTTGCTGTAAATGAGGGCTTGTCCAAAGGAAGTTAATACAGAATGACACTTCCATGATAACTGAATTACAGCAGCCATGCAATATGTACCCATTCTATCTGACAGTGAGATTGTGCTTCTAGGTTAAAAAAACAGGACAAGGCATCTGGAGAATAGGGAAAATGATTTGTGCAGAAAGGTAGCTGAAGAGATTTACTGCCACTAGGACAAGATTCCTGTGACAGGAGACAAAATTGCCTTCTCTAGATCTTGCTTGGCATTCTATAAAGTATAAAGATGGTTTTAAAATATGAGGTATCCCTAGAGGATCAATTAGTCTGGCTCATACCTGTCTTTGTCCAAGATCAGAGAGATTGAGGGCGGGGAGAGATTAGTAAGGGAGCCTAATATCAGGAGTGCAATCTGTGTTTTATAAAGCCTGGTAAATTCATGAATTCATTTTTGAATGGGCTTAATTCTTTTCCTTTTTTACTATTGCTAAATTCTCTACAGATATATGCTAAAACTACACTAAAAAGAGGGTTAAGTTGCTAAGTCCTCAGTAATAAAAATGACCAGTAATAAATAAATAACCAAAAATAAAAATGACCAATAAAAATGAATTAAGATTTTCTATGCAGCCTTAATTATGAGCTCCTGTGCACATTCATTGCCATTAAGGAACTGTATGTGATATTTTGTACATATTTTGATCTACTTTCTTCTTTTTAGCAACGTGGCAGAAATTACAAGATAATTACTTAATGACTTAAAAGGGAAGTCCACAGAGGTTTTCTTTCCTTGTTAAAAGAAGTTATGTGGTGTTACCAATGCAATAGTGCTTCTATTTTTTTGGCACCTTTTCCGGGTTTTAGGTGGCCCGTCCACCTCGTCAAATCCGGTTAATAGGACGCGTCATATGGGACGAGATGTTAACTCCCACTGTCCCTATCCACTACCCAGCGGAGAACGGTGCAAGGACCAGAGCCAACAGTTCCAAGAGATCAAAGAATGATTTGATCCCCTGGAAGGTGGGTCTGGTCGTTGCAAGCAGACCAGATGTTATTGGTCGGGGAAAGAGGTTAATAACTTTAGTAGGGAGCCGGGGCGGAAAGGTGTTAATTAGGGGAGAATGCCAATTATATATGCCAATTCTCACCCCCCGCGCAGGCAGATGATTACATCTGCCTGGCCCGGCTCGCGAAAATATGTATTATATCCACAGAGGATAGGAGGGCCCTTTGAGAAAAGACCCTCGCTATCCTCTTCAAGCGGCTAGGGGAGAGCCCAAGGTCGACCAAGAGTTTCTCATTGCCATTATAGGATTCAGGAGAACACCTCTGAAGTTCCAGCAGTCCTTTGAACATAGACAGTTCTGTGGGGCTTTCTGTGCCAAGCACGCCCATCAGAAATAGTAACTTAGCTTTGCATTTGTTGTGCAAAGTGCCTGAAGGTAGGGAAAATTCTCTCTCTAAATGCTCAAATTCTGCCTGGGAATGGGTGTCAAAACAGGTCTTGTGCCTTCAGTAACAACTTCTATACTACTTTGTCCTTTCAGAGAAGTACTCTCCACCAAAAGTGTAAGGAGGTAGAGGAACACAGTAGGGAGAGGATAGCATAAAGATTCACTATTTTCAGTTTGTGACTGAACTTAGATTTTATATTCACAGCATATTCCCTGCTACAGCTTAAAATTTAAAAAGATTGGGAAGATAAATAAGATGCATCTGCAACTGATTTTCTGCAATCTCTGCCCAGGAAAAGTGAAGAATCTGTCCCATTCAGTATCTTAAGGTTTCTCAGGGTATATACAAAGAACAAACAACTTGGATAAAAGTGTTCACTTCTTCATTTTGAATCTCTAATCACACTTGTTGCAGTGCGATCAGCAGCTCAAGTTCTTGCAGAGGAACCTTGTGATTCAAGCCAAGCAGGATAACAACACATTTTTCATTTAGTTTTGTAGTCTTTTGTGTCTGCGAGTGGTGTTAGCAAATGTCCTAGTAACTAGGAGCTAAATAAAACACTTCACTGCTGTAGCATCTTGCAAGCTTTTTATATAAACTTATGTATTTGGCAAACCTGTGCATATTCACACTTTCTCCTTTGCCTGTAGCACTGAACATTTTTTTTTTCTTTTTTTCATATTTACATCAAAAACATTTTGGTTGAACAGTATGAGCCAAATCCTAGCTGATACACCTGGATCCATTTCATTACTTTTGACGCCCATCTAGTGGACATTATATAGTATAACAGGATAAAATTCCTGTCAAAACAGCTATGTAGAAATCTGCATACTTGTAAGGTAGCAGTACAAGTCACAGGGTCTCACACAACTGACAAATCTAAATTTGTATCCAATAAGCTTTTAAATTTTAAGCTTTTAAAAAAGAAAATGTTTGTGAATATGACAGTGAAATCATTCATTGAAACATGTCCTCAGCGGGAAAAATAAAAGTGATAACAGAATAAAAAAGAAAAAGCCAAATCTTAAAACAAACATTTGTGTTCCTTTAATGCAATAAAAGACTTTTTATTTAGTTGACTGAAAAAGTCCAATGTTAAGCAAATCTCTGTAAAAGAATATTCGTTACTAAGCATAATTTGAAGTTATTCACTGCTAGTGAGTAATATTAGTCACTAACAGTAGCTGTAAAGGATGTTTTACTTTAATATTAATACTATCTAGCCCTTTTCAATATTTTTATGAGTGTGTTAGTCCATAATCCCAGCAATCACCCGCACACTCAACCTGGTGGGGAAAAGGGCAAGCTTTATTGGCCGGCCGGCGACAGATCTCTTACACTACCTGAGATCCGCACTCGCCTGGGGAGAAGTTGGTGTTTTTGTAGACAGCTGCAACTCCCTCATACGTTATTTTATGGTTACCAGTTCTTCATGGCTGGTATCTTATCTCGTTGTTGCAGGATGACCCGGCATAAGTAGCAAGCCGTGTTTACAGAAGCAGATGGCGTGATTAGGTGCAGCTTGCAACAAGAGCAGGAGGTGGTGTCCTGTTAGTTCTAGTTCTCGGTGTTTTCTGCCTGTGCTAAACTAATTCCACGTAGTCTGAACAGCAAGCTATTTTCACAGAAGCAAATGGTAAGATTAGGCACCTAGTCACAGCAACCTTATTAACCCCTTACATGGCCTCACTTTGCACAGGGTCCTACAAGTGTATCACAAAATATAGTTTTAGATTGAAAACAATCCTGAAAAAGTTAAAGTTTATATCACCATCCAATGGATAGAGAAACTGAAATGCAGAGGGGCCTTGAGCTGTCTGCTATCACGCAGCAGACTAGTGGCAGAGTGCTCATTAGTGAGCGGACTGCTCAAGTTTGTGTATTCACCAATAAGGGGATTCCCCCACAGTTTGGCTGAAGAGCAGGACAAAGGGAGGGGGGAGACTGGGCGGAGCCATGAGCGAGTGGGACAAAAGAGCATCTGCCAAGAGGTGGGGGCCTTTACAAAGGAGGGAAATAGGGGAATTCCCCCACATTCTTCAGCAAGGTGGACAAAGGAGTTGGGTGACCTTAGGTGAGAACAGATGGCAGGAGGCAGGAGTTTGGTATAGGCGGGCCGGGAAGGCTGTAACTTCTGAGTACCTTGGCCAATGGGGAAAAGGAGAGGGCGTCCCTCGGGTCGGGAAATTAGGATAAAAAGGGAGCTGTGTCCTCCAGCAATTTGAGAGACCCCACAGGGCTATGCCCGTTGGACTCTCCCTTTATTCAAATAAAGTTTTAGGACTCCTCTGTCTCCTTTTTGGACATTCAGTTCTTGACAGTGAGTTTTTCCGCACATTAGCACAGATAAAATTTAGTTAATTTGAGACAGATAATGTCTTGTAGGAGGAGGATATTTGAGGGCACAGAAATATTCAGGCAGAATTGAAAACAAATTTGGGAAGAAGTGTATGTATTGGTGTTTATTGAAGTGAGCAGATCTGAAAGCATCTCTTCAAGTTGATTAGTTGATTTTTTTTCTATTTTTTGGGGGGAAAATATTTTGCTTTCCTGAAGTCACACTGTTTTTGAAAGATGAGTAAAAGCAAGAAACAAGTTAATCCAGGCAGCAGCATGTACCTCTATGATATATGTGCTGAAGTCTAATCACAGCTGATGTGTTGTTCCGGATAGGCTTGGGATTTGGCAATAATCACACCAGAATGAGGTGACTACATCAAGCATTTATTCAGGTGAAAGCACATAAAAGAAGCAAAGTATGGATAACTACTCACGAGGTGATACCTGCTGATCTGGACCTGAACATCCTCTCGAGCTGGCAGATCAGAGAGAGAGAGTTGCTGACCGGCTCCCGCGGAGACAGCATAGGCCTCAGAGTGAGGAGTTTCTCCTTCCCCCCACTCTCTCCTCACTGTCCTCTCTATGCCCGGTGCATCCTGGCACGTAGGGTCAGTACGACCCAGGAGGCAGCCCGGGGGGTGGACAAACTCCGCCTCTAGTTGCACAACTCTCCCCCTCAGGTGCGCAGGTGCGCACACCAGTTGGGGGTCCCAGCCCTCAATTCGAGGGTCCTGCCTTCCTCCTCTTCTTCCTCATTTCTGGGTGTTTGGCCTCCAAAGCTAGTTTGGAGGACGTCTGCGGTTAAGTTGGCTACAAGCCCGGCCGAGCGGCCGGCTTCAACAGGTTTCCGGGGGGGCTGCCTGTGAACCAGGCTGAGCAGCTGCCTCCGTGCTCCTTATCATTCAGCCTAGGCAGGCAAACATCTTCTTTCTGAAGGTCTGGCCTCTGCTTCTCACAGGAGATTGTTATGACTCTACAGATCACAGAAATTTCCCTCTCCAATACATTTGTACAGAACACATTCTCTTCAACTGTCATTAGACATAATTAGAAGCCAGTGGGTGTCCTTTATGTGGACAGTCTTTTCAAAATGAGTACTGTACCTGAATTTGTTGCAAAAATATGTTATGATATTAACATGTATCCATATTTAAAAGATCGTATGATGAATCCTCTGTTTGTCCCTCATTACTAAAAGCTTTAGCACTATTGAAGTTCCTGCATGAGTACTGCAAAGGAGCTAAACTAATTATAAACCGAGGTCTCATGCACATCTTTTCTACTATCTGACTATAAAACTGAAATTGTCATTTGCTTTTGGAGACATGACCAACCAAGGAAGGAACAACTATCTTTCATTTCTGTCTGAATAAGATGTGTTCCATCCTATCAGAAGCAGACATAATCTTGCTGATACACACTCATGTGACCTCTGAGACTATGTACTGTAACTCATTAAGTCTAGAAACTGAGCCACACGCTCCAAAAGGACTCCATATGGTACATACGGCAGCTATCAGGCTGCTAAGCAACACAGGTTGCCATGAGCACATCATATGAGCATTGCTTGCCCTGCACCAGCTTCTCACTGATTACAGAGTCCCCTTCAAGGTCTTTGTTCTGTTCTTCAAAGACCTTTATAGAACTATCAGGGATTATGGGAAGACCTTCCCCTTCTCTCTCTCTCTTTCGCTCTCCCACCTCAGCCTCTCATGACAGCATGCTCCCTAGGAATGGTACAGTTGTTTACCTCGCTATCAAATGCAATAGCTAGAAGAGCTACAGAAGTTACTCTGCTGGCAGTAACTGCAGAAGTCATTTCTTTGTTCTTGTTGTACAATAGCACTATCTCTAATGCATACAGATGTGCACAAACACACATATACACATTGATCGTACTCCAGCATTTGATTCCTAATCATTGAGAAAATACATGTTCTCAAAATGTTTGAGTACTAATGAAGTATTAGTGATGGATAACTACTCAATAACAAAAGAGTGGGAGGCAGGGTAATGAGGGTACCAGACCAAGAGAGATGGGGCCTGAGGAAGAAGACAACAAAGCATCACGTTTCTTCATGTTTAGGGCTCATAGCTTGCAAGTTCATATATTCCATATTTCAAATACTGGCTGCTTCCTTTCTCGAGTTACTTTTCCTGCAGACTTGTTCTTTTTCCTTGTTATTGCCTCAGCAGTGGAATTGACTGGCTTTAGCAGAAGCAATTGCCTAGTATTAAATTTGTCAGAATAGTGTTCATTACTTCATTACAGAATTCATATGTCAATAGCATAAACCTTTTCATCCTTTTCTTTTTTTTTTTTTTTTTTTTTTTTTTTTTTTGCAGTTTCGATGTAGACAATGGCACATCATCGGGACGAAGTCCCTTGGATCCCATGACAAGCCCTGGATCAGGGCTAATTCTTCAGGCAAACTTTGTCCATAGTCAACGTAGGGAGTCTTTCCTTTACCGGTCAGACAGTGACTATGACCTTTCTCCAAAGTCCATGTCCAGGAACTCCTCCATTGCCAGTGACATGTAAGTACTTTAAAGTCGTAGCCCGTGTTTTATCCTCTGCAAAATATCCTTAATCTTTGGGCTAACATTTTTCCAACAACAAGAAATTTCTTTTGGAATAAAAGATAATAATCACTCATGCCACTCAAGTCACAGAAAATTGTTGTTTGTTAATTTGTTTAATCCAGCTCGTATCTGTTTCTGCAGTTTTCTGAAAGTAACAACATTGTGAGGGTGTACTTGATGTGTTTATGCACTGTATTAGCTTTGACAGAATAATCAAGACAATATCAAGCAACCTACCAAAGTTGCTTGTACTACAGACAGCTTCATTATCTTTACTCTTAACTCTTTTCATTACAACCTATACAAACTCAATTTCTGCTTCTTAATATTCTTAAGATTCCATTCCTTTGCACTAGGAATTTCTACAAAGTTTTTACAGTTAGTTTATTATAAATCCTATGTAAGTAGTTGCAGATTGAAGCATTTAGAAATTTATTCATTTTCCCCAGTTTAAGCAGAGCAATTGTTTTCAGCTTAACCACATGTTAAATTAAACTATATATTGCTCACTTCTGAGAAAAAGTATGTTTTTCCCTAAAATATATATTGTTTGATAATGAAGCAATTTAAATAGGAGGTAGAAAAGTCTGTAAGATACCCTCACTTCAATTTATGTTGTAATAACAATTGCGGACAGCACATATTTGCACCTTTCAGGTGTTTTTGAGACTCTCAGAGTAAGATCTAACTGCTGGCAGAAATGAGAAAATTCAAAAGAGGCCAAAATTATTTCAAACAGCTTTTCAACTAAGCAGCAAAATTTTAACAAAAGGTTTTTTGAAAGCTTTTCTATTCTCTCACTGCCGTTGACTATTCTTCTGTGATGTGTATATTTTCTGCTAGTGGATCACACTTCGCAAGTATGTTCAGACTCTAAGTTGCATGATTAGTGGCAGTCGAATGCAGATTTCTGTTTATTTGTAAGACTAAAACATGTTAAATTGTTGGGTCCGGTTTTCGAATCGACGGAGAGAGAGGCAAACACCATCGATATATTGTGCTTTTTAATGATAGGAGAAAGATAATAAGTATTACCAGCTAGCTGGGGTCCGGGCTTTCCCACGCAGGGGTCACACCACGGACCCCGACCACTTTGGTCGTCCCTCTTTTATACCGTTCTTACCCCAAAAATGTTCCCCCTCCCATTTTCCTGTTCTGCTTTCATGTCAATGTTATCCATATTTTATTGCTGACTACACATCTGGATAAGCAACCCCTCCATGCAGATCATCCTGACTTGCCATATATCAGGAGTCCTTGCAGATAGGTAACCCCTCCATGCAGAGCCACCTGTCTTGCCAATTATCAAGAGTCCTTGCACTTTGAGACTAAGTATTGACTAGTTTATTAGTATACTCTACATTATTTAATCCCTACATTCCCCCCTTTTTCTTTTGTTCATATCAGAGAATCCTTTCTCGATTCTTCCGAGTTTGTCGCATAAGCATTATATGCATAGAATTAACTCGATTTGCAGCTTTTTCCATAACCCCCATTACACATTTCCATATTATACAGATACACAGTAACAGCAATAACAGAATTACAAATATGCGCAATCCTTCTTTTATCAGTCCTGATATCCACCCAGGTAACCCTCCAAACAATGACTCTAGCCATCCGTCCATCAGTCCTTCTTCCCATGTTATCTTCTGAGTGTGTTCCTTGAGCCAGCGCAATTGTTGCTGAATCGATTGGCTATGATCAGACAGGTTAAAACAACATAGTCCTTCAAACTCTTCACATCCATGCCCATGCGCGAGGAGCAAGAAGTCTATAGCCGCCCTATCCTGTAGTAGTGCATGTCGCAGGCTGTTCTGATCGAGCAGGAGTTGTTCCAATACTTCGGTTGTTACATTTGCTTGTTTCTCACTCCAACAGGCTAACTTCGAAAGTTCCCTTAATGCATTTCCTGCTGCAGCTCCTGGTACAAAGGTAGCTAAGGCCACCTGCGCGGCTACTGATATTAACTGTACGTTATCATCACATTCCGGTGTTAAACCAAGGGAACGCTTTTGCCCTCTTTGTTCCTGCTTTAGAGTTAGCAATTTAGCTCAGGATGGGGCTATCATTGCTAACTGTCCTAAATAGCACGGCCCACCATAAGTTCTCTTGGGTATTCCCTGCCATGCTCTATCTCCACAAATCAGAAATACTCCGTCTGGTAAGGCTTTGGCGGTGTCATTGTTCCATAAAAAGGATGCACTATCAGCCGATTCTGCCTTTATAGCTCCTCCATAAGCTCCTAATGGCTCCCCTCCCCCTTCATACACATCGTCTTCGTTCCACCTAGCAGGTCCCTTGGAGTAGTTTTGTCCACAAAATATCCCAACAGGGTACCAGTCAAATATTGGGTCCGGGGATACATCTGTCCAACCTGTAACTTCCCACCCTTCCAATTCAAGAACTTCTTTACCTATCTGAGTCGTTTGCGTCAGGAGTCTTTCCGCTCGCTTTTCTCCGAAAAATTTATCTCCAAACAAAAAACAAGTTTGGGTCCAGTTATCAGAGCTATTTCCAATCGCTTGTGCTCCCATCAAATTGAGCTCTTGAGGGTCCCAGGGCAATGAGGTGTTTAATCCCTTAATTAACCTTACAGCACATTCCGAGGCATTTACTACCCCTGAACAATTTCCCATAGTTACCTTTTTAAAACTGTCTTCATCAAATCCCGGCTTCCCAAACAAACAGGTTCTGAATGGGTTATTAGCGGTGGTGAGGGACAGGCAGAATTCCTGATTCCCCGTCTTATTTGCCCAAGTTACTCACATATTACTTCTCTTATATCACATTATTTCAAATGGTGTAAAGTCTAGTACATATGGAGTTATCCGGGCCCGGTAAAGGGCAAAAGGTAGCATTGTTACCCAGTTCTCTCCAGTCTCTTTTACTAGCTTAGCAAGGGTTTCCTTTAAAGTTCTGTTCTTCCTTTCCACCTGACCCGAGCTTTGAGGATTATATGCGCAATGCAATTTCCAGTTTGTTCCCAGCGCTCGGGCTAATTCCTGTGTAATCCTTGCCACAAAAGCTGGTCCATTATCAGACCCAATACTCACCAGTATCCCATATCTGGGGATTATTTCTTCCAAAAGTATTTTCGCTACCACCTGGGCTGTTTCTTGCTTAGTGGGGAAGGCCTCCACCCACCCCGAAAAGGTGTCTACTAATACCAATAGATATCTATACCCATATTTACCTGGTTTTATTTCCGTAAAATCTACTTCCCAATGCCTTCCAGGTTCACCACCCCTTTCCCTTATACCTTCATGCACCTTTCTGACCCTTGATGGCTTCATTTCCTGACACGCTTGACACCCTTCTATTATCCCTCTTAATATTTTCCTCTGATCTTGGAATCTCAACCCGAACTTTTCTATTAACAGTCCCATTTTTCTTTCCCCCAAGTGTGTGGTACTATGTAACTGCTGCGCCATCCTTTGACCCATCCGCTTGGGAATTAACATTCTTCCTCCTGTATCGTAATGTCCTTCTCCTGCACTTTGTTCTTCTGCAACTTTTTGGATCCATTCCCTCTCCTCCGGGGTGTATTCATCCTCCCCAATTTCCACATCTTCTCTTAAAGTGTTGTGGGTCAGCGCTAGTATCTTTTGTATTTGTCCTTCTAACGCAGCTTGCCGGGCTGCACTATCTGCAGCTGCATTCCCTCTGCTTATTGCATCAGTTTTCTTCTGATGTCCTAAGGTATGCACAATTGCCACTGCTTTAGGTTTCTGTAAAGCTGACAGCAAGTGCAAAACCTCTTCTTTGTTTCGGATCTCTTTTCCTGCAGAGGTGAGAAATCCCCTTTGTCTGTATATTGCTCCATGTATATGCACTGTCCCATATGTGTAGCGACTATCTGTATAAATCGTCACTCGCTCTCCTTCTGCCATTTCTAGTGCCTTAGCCAAGGCTATCAGTTCCGCTCTCTGAGCCGAAGTGCCGTCTGGTAAATGCTGGCTCCAAACTATTTCTCCCTTCTGATTTACCACTGCAGCTCCCGCCCTTCTTTTTCCTTGCTCGACCAAGCTACTTCCATCTGTAAACCACACTTTTCCTCCTTGCATCGGCTCATCCTTCAGATCTTCCCGCACTGTCGTAGTTTCAGCTAACACCTCCTGACAATTATGCATAGGTGTTTCATACTCTGGGTTAGGTAGGACAGTGGCTGGATTCAAAGTCATTGGGGACGTATACATAATTCTTTCTGGGTTTAAAAGCAAGGCTTGATAATGAGTGAGCCTAGCATTTGTTATCCATCTTTCAGGCGGCTGTTTGAGTAATGCCTCTACGTAATGAGGAGCCGTTACATACAGCTTTTGCCCAAACGTGAGTTTATCTGCGTCCTTAACCATTAACGCCACGGCTGCAATAATTCTAAGACACGAGGGCCACCCTGCGGCAACTGGATCTAATTTTTTTGATAAGTACGCCACTATCCTTTTCCAAGGGCCTTGTTTCTGCATTAGCACTCCCTTAGCAACTCCCGCATTTTCGCTCACATATAAGTGAAAATCCTTGGCTGGGTCCAGGAGTGCAAGTGCAGGGGCCTCTAGCAGGGTTAATCTCAGTTCCTCAAAAGATTTTCTCATAGCTTCTGTCCACTGCCAATCCGGCTTCTCTCGACTCGCCTCATACAGAGGTTTCGCTTTTTCTGCGAACCCAGGTATCCACAAACGGCAGTATCCCACCGTCCCCAGAAATCCTCAAACCTCTCTTGGAGATTTGGGTTCCTGAATCCGAAGAACAGTCTCTTTCATGGCATCAGTTAGCCATCTCCTACCATCTCGTATCTTATATCCCAGATATGTTACTTCCGGATTACATAGCTGAGCTTTCTTAGCACTTACTCAGTAGCCTAATTTATTTAATTCTTGCAACAACTTCCTCGTACCTTCCTCGCACTCCTCTTTCGTTCTTGCCGCTAGCAGCAGATCGTCCACGTACTGAAGCAATTTCACACTAGGATTCTGTCTCCTGAATTCACTCAGATCTTCCTGCAGTATTTCATTAAATAAAGTCAGTGAATTTTTGAACCCTTGTGGTAATCGGGTCCAAGTTAACTGACCCTTGTATCCGCTCTCGGGATCTTCCCATTCAAAAGCAAACATTTCCTGGCTCTGTTCCGTCAGGGGATGGTAAAAAATGCATCCTTTAAGTCTAAAACTGTATACCATCCCATATCTGGTGGCATTGTACTTAACAGAGTATATGGATTCGGGACCGTAGGATGCACATCCTCCACTCTTTTATTAACTTCTCTCAGATCTTGAACTGGCCTGAAATCTCCTCCGGGCTTCCTTACTGGCAGCAGAGGAGTATTCCATGGAGATTTGCATTTACGCAGAATGCCAGCTTCCAGTAACCTTCTAATATGCTTTGCTATTCCTTGTCGAGCTTCAGGGGTCATTGGGTACTGTCTAGCCCTAATCGGGTGAGCTCCTGGTTTCAATTCCACGACCAGAGGAATTTTCCCTTTAACTTTTCCTACTCCCGAATTCTCTGCCCATACTTCTGGGATTTCCCTCATCCATTTTTGAGTTTCTGGTCCAATTTCTTCCTTCCTCTCTTCATACAGTCTATATTCGTCCTCTAATCTAACAGTCAGGACCTGTATTGGTCGTCCTTCCCGGTCATTGATTTTTATTCCATCATCCTCAAAATATATCCTTACCCCTAATTTAGTTAAGGGATCCTGGCCCATTAAGGGTACCGGACTCTCCGGTATATACAAGAAAGAGTGCGTGATCTGTCTATTAGCTACATCTACTTTCCTTTCTGATGTCCACCGATATACCTTACTCCCATTTACCCCTCGTACTCGAGCTTTCTTTGTCGATAGCTTCCCCGCTGCTTCATTTACCACTGAATATTCAGCCCCTGTATCTACCAGAAATTTTACACGTTTCCCTTCCATTTCTAATTCTACCCAAGACTCGGGGAAGGGTTCCGAGTCCCGGCCCCTTCAGTCGCTATCTTCTTTTGCTACCAGTACGCTAGGTGACCCCCTTTCTTTTTTTTCTGGACACTCATTTTTCCAATATCCTTTCAGTACTCTAGATGGCCCCCTTTCTCCTTTTTCTGGACACTCATTTTTCCAATGTCCTTTCTTTTTGCAAATTGCACATTGATCCCTTCCTAACCGTGCCCCAACTCCTCTGGGGGGTGGTGGTCCCCTTCTTTGCCTCCTCGACTTTTCTCCTGCTTCAAAAAATATCCTAGCCATTTCCCTTTGATTTCTCCGATTTTCTTTTGCCTGGTATTCCCGATCTTCCCTTCTTACTCTTTCCTGTTTTTCTTCTGGAGTCTCCCTGTTGTTATACACCTTTTCTGCTGCTTTTAAAAGATCCTGTAAAGTTTGGTCCCCCAATCCATCAATCTTTTGCAATTTCTTTCTTATATCCGGGGCAGCTTGATTTACAAATGCCAAGATGACAGCTGCCCGATTCTCCTCCTTCATAGGATCTAAAGGAGTGAATTGTCTAAACACCTCTAATATTCTCTCTAAGAAAGCGGCAGGGCTTTCCTCAGCTTCCTGCCTAACAGCATTTACTTTTGCTAAGTTAGTAGGTTTACGCGCCGCCGCCCGCAACCCAGCCATCAGCGTTTGCCGGTATGTTCGAAGACGCTCCCTACCTTCAGGTTGTGCAAAATCCCACGGTGGTCTTACCAATGGGAATCCTTCATCGATAAGGTTCTGCTGACCGGTGGGTCTCCCGTCCTCTCCCGGCACCAACTTTCGTGCCTCGGTCAGGATCCTCTCACGTTCTTCGGTCGTAAACAACACTTTTAAAAGCTGCTGACAGTCATCCCAGGTAGGGTTATGTGTAAACAGGATGGATTCTAATAAATCAATCAACGCTCCTGGCTTCTCGGAAAAAGAGGGGTTTTGAGTTTTCCAATTATACAAGTCACTAGAAGAGAATGGCCAGTATTGATATGTACGCTGTCCCTGAGGCCCTGTTGTTCCAATTGCTCTAACTGGGAAGGCTTGAGAGGTGCTTGACACACCTCCCTCGTCTCCCCTTTGGTGAGATCGAGTCCCAAACGCTGGGCCCCTGTCTTCCCCTCCCTCCCTCCCTCCTTTGATCACTACTACTCACCTCCCTTCGTGCCTCAGGCGGAGGTGCCTAAGGGGAGGGGATTATGCCCACTTTCTTCATCCAATATTTCTGGATATAAAGTCGAATCTGATAATACCGCCTTTTTCCCTTCCTTTTTCATTAGGTAAATATCAACCTTTTCATCCTTTCCATTCCCCTCCACAAAAGGTTTCAACCATGGGGGTGGATGCAAAACCAAATCCTCCCAGGTGATTATATATGGAAATTGATCTGGGTGTCCTTCCGACCCAGGTCTCATTATTACCTCTTTTACTTTCCTTACCAATTCTAAATATAAACTTCCCTCTCTTGGCCAGCCTATGTCAAAACTTGGCCACTCACTTTTACAAATTATCTCCCATCGGTTTTTATACACTTCTACAGATAACTCATGTGCCCGATGTTTCACATATCCAAAATGATTTAACATAAATGACAAGGGGGTGGATTTCCCTTGTCCCATTGTATCAGGCTCGTCACTTAAAACCAAAATTAATACAACTGCCAGTAAACCAGTAAGGGCGATTATTAACAGAATTCGCCCTTCACAAACCGGTCTCCCTTCGTCAAGGAGAAATGGTATACCCAAACAACCTAACCAACCACCCTTCCTTTTCCTGGGAGTCTGAGGGACGTCTCCCTCAGACTCCAGCCGACTATCCTTCGGTGCGTCCACCTGGATTTCTGTCAGCTCACCCCCTGAGGCCTCCCTTGACTTATTATCTTTCTCTATTTCTTCTTTCTTTCTCATATTCGAATCCCGGATGAGCCCCCAAATGTTGGGTCCAGTTTTCGAATTGACGGAGAAAGAGGCAAACACCATTGATATATTGTGCTTTTTAATGATAGGAGAAAGATAATAAGTATTACCAGCTAGCTGGGGTCCGGGCTTTCCCACGCAGGGGTCACACCACGGACCCCGACCGCTTTGGTCGTCCCTCTTTTATACTGTTCTTACCCCAAAAATGTTCCCCCTCCCGTTTTCCTGTTCTGCTTTCATGTCAATGTTATCTATATTTTATTGCTGACTACACATCTGGATAAGCAACCCCTCCATGCAGATCATCCTGACTTGCCATATATCAGGAGTCCTTGCAGATAGGTAACCCCTCCATTGCAGAGCCACCTGTCTTGCCAATTATCAAGAGTCCTTGCACTTTGAGACTAAGTATTGACTAGCTTATTAGTACACTCTACATTAACTATTTAATCCCTACAAAATATTCTAGCTTCTAGTCACTTACAAGTAGTATAAAAGTGAAGAATAACTAAATATTTTCTTTGATTATTCTGTTCCAAATTACATTGCCAAGTATGGTTTATGGTTCAACTATTAAAATAAATGAGCAGGATTGTGAAAGTCCCCTAGTGACCAAGAAAGCCAAATGCATTAAAAAAACAAGAATAATATATTTTTTTTGTAAGAAAAATGTAACATCCTCTTTTTAAAAAGTCAGTAGCTAGGTCAAAAAATATATATTTTTTCATAGCAGTGAGTGAAAAGTCAGCTGCTATTTAACTTGCAGTCATTGTAACATTCATATTTTCATTTTATTCATTATTTTCAGAAGTGTTGATTATGCCATCCGTTAATAGTTTTTTTTCATATTTAAATGTCAAGATAAGCAAAATCTATGCCTTTGCAGAGATTTTGTGTAAGGTTCAAACATCAGTTAAACCCTGTTAAGTACTTTAATAAGCTTTGTGTCCAGTGTGAACAGTTTTGGTTGAGAAAAGATAAGTGATGAGCAGAATGCTCAAGTTTCTGTATTCATCAATAAGGAGGTTTCTCCACAGTTTGGCTGAAGAGCAGGACAAAGGGAGGGGAGACTGAGTGGAGCCATGAGGGAGTGGGACAAAAAGAGCCATCTGCAAGGAGATGGGGGCCTTTACAAAGGAGGGAAATAGGGCAATTCCCCCACATTCTTCAGCAAGGGGGACAAAGGAGTTGGTGAGCTCAGGTGAGAACAGATGGCAGGAGGCCAGAGTTCAGTGTAGGCGAGCCGGGAAGGCTGTAACTTCTGAGTACCTTGGCCAAGGGGGAAAAGGAGAGGGCTTCCCTCGGTCGGGAAATTAGGATAAAAGGGGGGCTGCGTCCCCCAGCAATTTGAGAGACCCCACAGGGCATAGCCCGTTGGACTCTCCCTTTATTCGAATAAAGTTTTAGGACTCCTCTGTCTCCTTTTTCGTTCAGTTCTTGACAGCGAGATTTTCCACACAGTGAGAAACACACCAATCCATCTCACCTCGTAGTATAGAAAAAATGCATTTCACTTTTAAATGAGGACCCTTAGTCTTCCTGTGACATTTAACCTCTCTTTTAGAAGGTCAGAAGTCAGGCTTTTAGTGTGACATCCATGTCAGGATACCATTCCGGAAGACTTTCACATTCTGAGGGGCAACCCAGGTCCCTGCTCTGCTCACATCAGTCATTTCAATTAAAAATTCGATTAGTTCTCCATCCTTGATCTCATAACACACTTCTGCATTTCCTAGAATTCTGGTTAGTATTTCAGCACATGGCAGTAAATTGGATAAACAATTTAATTACTGAAACACGGAGCACAGTTTATTCTTTGGCACTTTATCTACTCTTCCTTTCAAAATCTTAAACCCATCTATGTATTAAATTAGTTGGGCTTCACGCCTGGATAGATTTCCATAGTTTCCTGTCATATATGAGCTGCTGGACTAAGAAGGTAGCTAATCTGTTTAAGCCACTGTTTAAAATGGACCACAACACGAAATATAAAGAGCAAGTTGTTTCAACTACAAAATATTAATCACGTATCAGTAAACCTAACTCTAATAAGCTTGACTATATAAACAGAAACAAAGTAAAGAGACACAAAGCATTGAAAGACAGGAAAACTTGAAAAAAAATAGTGAAGAACAAGTAAAGAAAAAAATATCACAGAGCTCTTTATATAGTAGACCTCAGGGAGAAACTGAATGTGCTCATGGAAAACAAACAAACAAACAAACAAACAAAACCAACTAATTACTATATCAAATATAATCTTACTCTGGGTCAGGACTTTCCAAAAGGTGCTGAAGGCTGGAAGAGTAGTCAGGGAAAGCATCACATGCACGTTTAGATCACTTTCAAATTGTCACCTTTCCCTTCTGCATGTATATACATGCTTTATTCAAGAATTGCATGTTCTGTAGGAGTAAAGTATACTATAAAACCTACATATCATTCAGGTAACGTAGATGAATTATTTCTGGAATACCCTGATTTTCCAATACTTTAATTCTCAACCTCAATATGTAACTTTATAAAGCAAATTATAAAGCAAAAGGCATACATCTTGTACTACTTGTACTTGGAAGGATCCAAATCTATTGTTTTTAAAGTAACATAAAGATTTCTGATATTTTCAGTACTCCTTAATATAAATAGGGTGCTTATTGTAATATATTCAATTTCAGTAGCAGCAAAGGAAACAGTTCAAAATTATTCAAATTTGAAGTGTCATAGTAAAAGAGAACGAATAGATGGGAGTACTAAAGTATTAAATTCATTATTCTATCATTATTTACTATTCATGTTTGTAGCAAAGAAATGGAACTCCTGTCTCTACTGCAAAAAAAAAAAGAACTTAGAATCAAACTATAAGATAATAATCAAGAGATGAATAGTCACATACAATCCCCAGAAGAAGATAGGGAGTCCATATGCTCCAAGTAGGAGGCTAGTGAAATATCAAGGAGCAACTGAATTTTCATTCAGTGAGTTGAGATAAAACTAATGGAAACCAGTGTAGAGAAGGGGGAGGAGAAGAGGTTTTAAAATCATAGACACTAAAAACATCTTACTGTGAGGAGCTAGAGCACCTGAGGAAAACAATAAAAAACTGCAAGGCAGATAAGAAGAGAGAAAGCTTGTGGGATAGATGAGAGTGCACCTATGGCACTGGAAAAGAGGGAAAAAAAAGGTAGCTCTAGAATAGGAAAGGAAAAACAATTCAAAAGAATGGAGTCAGTGACATATTATTTTTTCCCAATTAGCTCTTGAAAAAAATAGAGAGAAATTCTAGAGAGAGAAAGATCAAGATGTGAGAAGAATTTTTTTTTTTTTTAAAAAAAAAGAAAAGCCATACAAGATTGTAAACGGGAGGGAGAGGCAGGTGGTTTCCATGGGAAGATACAAGGTCTAGGGCATAGTGGTGATATAGTGCTGGGCTGGGGCATTACCAGCACAGACGTGAGGATGTGAAGGTCAGAAGTGAAAAGATGAACCAGCCAATATTACAGGGCAGGGCTTGTGCTGAGAGAGAGGAAAACAAGTTTAAAGGGAGGAGAATAAAGACAGTATAGTTTTTTTTTAAAAAAAAAAAGCCTGCAACAACACAGAGAAAAGAGAGAAGCAAGCTGAAAGATGAGAGAAATCATCAATTGATAAATCAATCAGATTAAAAAAAGGTCTTTAATTATATTAATTATTATCAGCTAAATCGTTGATACTCTCATGAACTCCAGAAAGAAGCCAATAAACAGTCTGCTGGCTGGGCAAAGCCTATGTTTTAACTACCACTTTTAAAAGGAGAAAGGGACATATTCTCCAGGGAGATTTTGGTATAGAAGAGTGCCTGAGCTCAACCATGTCCTCTCCTGAGTGTATCTGGGAGTTATTTTCAACAAATCATGACAGTAAGCATTCCTGAAACCTATCTTTTTCCCACTTCAATAAAGTCACAGAATATTTTTGGGGGGCAACATTCACTAAAAAGATTAAAGATCAGCTTTAAAGATTACATTTTAATATATCTGTCTGTAAACCTTGACTAGGTAAGGGGGGAAACCTTGACTAGGTAGGCTGCAAAAATGGCCTTAAATAAAAGGAAATTCCAGGATGAGGCATTCCCTTATTTGTCAGTGACTGACAGTTCTGGTCCTGACCTGAAACTGCAAATGGATTGAAATATCCATTTAACTGGCATGTGGAGTAACACGCAGAGGAGGGAAATTTTAAGGTGAACTCATGCATACTTTTTTTCCAGCTCTGCATTGTTTGTTCTGTTAAAAAAAAAAAAACTTATTTTATTCAATCTGGATTGGATTCCTAAAGGGAAAAGTACTTTAAAATACTGACATTCAAAGATGGCAAATTTGGACAGATAAAAAGCTTCATCTGAGCCTTTAATACACTAATAAAATGAGGATTCATCTTTTAATCCAGAACGGGAAGCCAAATTACTAGTGATACAGCCCATTCTTTTCTGAGCCAGGAAGGCCTGGATGTATTCATAAATTACTCTGAGCATGCATCTGAAATTAGGGGAAAAAAAAATGTTTCTCTGAGAGGTGATCTGCAAAAACTTATAAACAATATTCTAGGAGACAAAACACATAGTTATTGAACAAATTAATCATATTGCAATTTAACAAATTAGAAGTAATTGTCTTTCATTTGAAATCAACTGCTGTTTAAACTTTTCTTCACAGAATTTGTGATAAATTTGTGATTTGTGAGCTGAAAAGAGCCAGTTAAACTGCAAAGTCAAGCCTTCTTTTTTTAAAAAAAATCTTTTAAGATGAATTTTCTATTTAATTTGTTTTTTGATGAAAATGTGTAATAAAGTTTGCTTGAGTCATTATTTATTCATTGCAAAAGAAGTATTTATATGGGTTTAGGAAAGATAGGACAATATTTTGCTGCTTTAGGTTTGGGTTTTGTTTTTACAATGTTTTAAAGTGAATAAGTCGTCATGTTTCAGGTTAAATTAAACTGAATAATTTAATTAGTAAATCCCAGTTATAAACAAAAAAAAAATTTGAAAAAGACTACTGTGTCCTTTCCACTTGCTTGGGACATTTTACAAATGTGGTCGAAACCAAAGAACGGAATAATAATCATTTTGCTTAAATTTAAATAAGTTTGAGCAAACTTAATTTGTTAACCACTGACTCAGCTATTTTGTAAGCAAAAAGAGAACATTTGCTCATTGAGAAGACTTTTTCTGACCAGCAGTTTATTTCAGGAGACCTACAGGTGCTCTAAGATGTGCTGGCACAGGGTTGTTTATCAGGGCTTTTTTGCTGAAATGCAGTTGCACGCCTGTTGCACCTTGTGAAGAAACGGACTCAGTCTGGGGTGCAGAGTGAGACAACTTTATTTCCAAACCAACTTCTTTTATGCTTTCTTAACCCAAGTGTTGCAAAGTTTACAACCAATCAGCATCTTGCCACCTGCGTGGTTGTCCTGGCTTTGTTTCTTTTCTTCTGACAAGACACTCCTCACACCGGGCAGGGGGAAGTGTTTTGCAGCCCTCCTCCTTTTTCGGTTCTGTCCCCCATCTGCTGAGAAGACTGACATCCTTGCGGTTAACTATCTGCTAGCAAGGTACTATTGTCTTTGAACGAGCCTCCACACACGCCTGTAAGACAAGGGGCTCCACCCCACTCCATGAGGTGGAGAGGAGACCAGGAACTCTGGAAAGAGGGAGCTGAAAATGCTCAGACTGCGTTCCAGCTCAGCACTCACCTGCATGCACAGGCTAAGTGGATTTCACAACCCAAAAGAGCATTAATCCTGGTTTCATTCCTTGGAGCACAAACGACTTTGTGAGGATGCTAATTTTGTATTCACCCTGGAGTTCCTTCTCTAGAAACGGAGAGGCTGAAAATCTTATGTGTTTTGCTTGTTTGCCTTCATGTTTCTTCTTATATTCAGACATGTAGGGACCTTTAAATTCATCTGGGGACCCTCTGCCCTAAATTGTGCACTCGAGACAGCCTTTCTGCGGCTGGCAGGCAGCAAGCTCCCCTTGGGGAGGAAGTCACCTTGTGCCCATGCTGGCCTCAACAGCTCTGCTCTGTTTTCTTTCAGTTGAGAGATCTTTCAGCCTTTGGCAGAAGGAGATTCACATGTAAAGTTATGTGTTCCTGTTCTTCTGAAACAACACACTTCTCAACGCTTGAATATATGGAGTAGGGACAAGCAAGCAACCGACTGCTGCTTAAAAGCAGTTCAAGCTAGTGTGTTTTATTTTCATTTGCAACAAGCTAAGAGCTTACAGGTGTCAGTTACTGCAATTAAATCTGATTAATGGTAACTCATTAAGCTGCACTAACTTGATTACTTCCAGTCATGTGCACATGCAAAGATTAATTTCCTCTAACCTGAGCAGAAAACAAACCTGTCCCGTAGTCACTTTTACCTGCTGGTTTTGAAGCCTTGCCTAGGGCTAGCTGGTGATTTCTGTTGTATGAACAGTCCAACCACAGCACTGCTGAATTGGCCTGGACTCTTCTGACTGAGTCCAGCTGTTTTCTGGATCACATCCCAGCACTACACCATTCTGGCTTAATCCAGTCCCCGCCTTTAACTCATGAACCAAACCCTGCGCTGCAGAAATTTATTTTCCCTGCTCTTACCCCAGTGAGCTCCAGGCAGTCCTCCTCCTGATTTTAGGAAGAAAACCCCATACACTAGTGAAGCACATGGCAAGTCCATGCTCTGCCTCTCCTTAGGCATGAATACTTCTCTGTCAGACTTAATACCAGACAGTTTCTCAGAGCTGTCCACAGCACTTCTCTCACCCAGATGGCTGATACATTATGGTAGGGGTGAAGCACAGAAACTCAACTGCTGTTTGGGACAATATGACACAGTTAATTTATTGAGTTGTCCTATGGTCTTGTGCATCAAGCTGGCATCCTTCTGCAGATGGCCCAGCAGAACAGTAAATAGATGGTTTCCTTAGGCACATTACCCATATCAGAGTTCAGATTGCAGCCTCATGACAATGTTACGCTTCCTGAGCAATACAACTTTAGCTCTTCCAAAGACAGTGATACTCGCATGGGAGATGGAAAAGGTCTGATAGCATACGGTAGAAAATAGTAATACTACCGACTTTTTGACTTAGTCAACTGACACCAAGGCCTGTGTCTCATCTCATGAGGACTAGAAAACTGTTTTCAGATTATAATAAATCAAGATGACATAATGTGGGGTATTGAGGAGCAGGGTCTCTGTGACGGTGAGCCACAGACCTTTATTTAGGGTTAAACACAACTTACAGAGCTTCCGATCCCAGAGCAGCCCCTGCCCTGCCCGGCAGCACTCGGAGCCCAGCAACCCAAGCAGCCAATCAGGCAGGGGATCATGCACCGACCACACGCGAGGCCATCCAATGAGCTGCCTGGTCACGCGCTGGCCCGTGGCTGCAGCTCCTGCCTCTCCTGCTCAGCCCCCCATCTGCCGAGGAGACTCTGCCAGTCACTGGCCCCAGGCTGACCCCAACAACATAACTTAAGCACTATTCATGCACAAAAAACTTAACCTGAAGCACCGTGATTCCTGAAGCAACAAAGTAAAAATTATGAACCAACCCAAGCACTCCTGGATTCTCCAAATAGAGATGATGGAAAAACGCAAGCTGCATGGAGCAGCCAGCTGCCTCTCCTCCTGCTTTCTGCTCTTAGACAGGTTCTCTTGGCTAGCATTATTACATGATGTTTCCATTACTAAATTATCATGCAATTTGGAATCAGATTTCACTGCTGCTAAAATTCGAATCTGAGCAATGCACATATTTTCAGCACGTCTAATCCATATGTTTCTTGCATGATTATTTGGCTTCTCTTATAAAACGGGCCAGGAAAAAAAAAAAGCAACAAGTAGCAATTAGGGCAAACAATGGTCTTGCATGAGTGTGTACCAAGCAAAACATAAATGTCTCATCCAAGTTGCATTCATAACATGCTATTGGATAGTCTTTCTGAATCTGCCCTATGTACTGAAAAGGGCAGATGTCGTGTTTAATCCAAATTCAGAAGTTTACACTGAAAAAGCTTTCTGATTCAATCAGAAAGCTACTTTCTTGTACTATTCTTTCACATTTTCACATTTTCACATTTTCTGCATTTTTGTGTGTGGATAGCATGCTTTTATTATATTTGATATGTTCCAATACAAAAAAAAAAGGAGTAAGTTCTTGTCACGATGTGACAGTAGCCTTAGCTCTTTGCTACAGAGCACAGTGCAGAGCTGCCAGACAGCCCCATCCCCTCGGGCTTTTCAAAGTCTGTTGGCAGCTTTATTCTTTTAAACAGGCTATGTCCCGAGTTTGTAACTGGGGAATCCAATGCAGAGTATGCCAGCTGGCTTTAAAGACTGCCTGGCATTCTGAGCCAAATCTTGCCCTAGGGAGATAAGTGAATTTTTCGTTCAAATGGAGTGTGTAAACCAGCATGACCATGCTTCAAAATAGTACAGATGGTCAAGGTTCTTTACACTACTATCATAATATTTTATATAGATGTATAGATGTATGAAGCTGTCTAAAACTAAAACATGTCGATTTGAAAATCTCAGTAAGTACTGTCATCACCTTCCTAGCTATGTGGTACAATTTCTGAAGGCTCTCAGAAAGATTGTCTTCAAATACTATTCCCACAGTGACTCCTTAGGATTTTATGGCACAGTGATATCAGTGCTAAAGATTGAGTATGTCGATCAGTAACTGTATAACTTTGCCTTTATGACACTTGTTATTTCAATTTTTATCCTGAGAGAGGTAGTTTTACAGTAATAACCCTTATTTCAGCTTACAGAAACTTTGTCAGGGAGAACTGGGCATTGTGAGGAAGCACTTTTCCATTGCCTTGTTTTCTGAGGAGCATGACAAAAAATAAAAATTTTATTCTGACCCTATCTTGTGTCAAGTAGATCTAAATATGTTTTGTACATATGGCCCCTCTAATTAAACTGCTTTCATTATCCCATTTTTGCTTTGCATCTACGGGATGAGTCCTCAAAATCACTCTCCTAGTGTTCTTCATACTGTGTGTATAGAAAGTAGTAATTTGAGTTTACTACAACCTTCTGTGGGCCTGTGTCCTCCAGCAATTTGAGAGACCCCACAGGGCTATGCCCGGTGGACTCTCCCTTTATTCGAATAAAGTTTTAGGACTTCTCTGTCTCCTTTTCGGACATTCAGTTCTTGACAGCGAGATTTTCCGCACATAACCAATTGGATTTTGTTTCATTAGACAATTAAAACCTCTAAGTTCCTCCTGTGGTGACATGATTTTCTAGTTTGGCGAGGCAATCAGCCTTACCCTCTTTCTGCTCAGTCTGGGATTGTGTTTATACCTGAAGCAACGACTCTTCCATCTGTTCCTGCAAAGACCTTGTTTGAAGTGTGGGTCTCTTCCACAGGGTCTGTAAAAATCAGTTTTTCTATTTCAACTAAAGAGAGATGGCCGTAAAAACAGCTGTGGAGATATTATGTGTCAGGATCATTTTTAATATTCAGGAGTTTTGTTTCATCCTTATGCACTTTTTGATTCTATTTACTTTTTTATAAGTTACTCTAACATCTGCAAAAATACTGTATGTAAATTATAGGAATGATTTTGTAGATGGTCAAATCAATTGATTTGGCAGTCCAATTTCTCAGAAAGCTTTCTTGTGATTAGATTTTTATCAATTTGAAAATCTTTTGTTAAACAGTCATACTTTATGCTTAAAACTTTGAAGAATATGAAAATCGCTCAAAAACAATGGTAATTTCTGATTCATTATTTCAGCTGTGAAAGCTCATCATGGTAAAAATATAAGAGAATGAAGTCATAGTAGATTTTGGTTTGGGGAATTCTCATTTTTATCATTTGCTCATTGTTTTATTTTGATTATTGTCAGTGAGAAGTGAAAACTCAAAGTTTTTCTTGCTCCCATGGTCTCCTGCAAGTCTCTAAGAAAGATCTCCTTTCATATGCTCAGTGCTGTTTATGTTATTCATAAACTCAGTAGTAGCAGCTCAGTCTATTTATATTTACAGATTATATTTTTTGAAAACTGTTTGAAGTGACAGCTTGTCAAACTCTGCGTATCTGTTATGGACATTCCCCATATGGGCACATTATTGGCAGTCACTGTTTCATGAACATTTCAGGGGAGAATGCATAGCTATGTGTTCTTCAGTCTCCCTTCCTTTCTCCCAGGGTTGTTCAGCATTCATTCAGCACGAGCTGTGACTACACGTGCTCCTTTGTGTGTAATTTTCATATTTTAGTCATGAGGTGAGTGGAAATGATATAGGCCAATTTATTGTTATGAGTTTTTGAGTGCAGCAGAGTTGAAGCTCTTCTTCCTCCCTTCTCAACTGAGCATGTCACCCAAGCAGCTGGATCCAACGTCACCCAGGTGCTGTGGGTGACGTTGCCACAGCAACGGCACACACTGGGTGCCCCATAATTACACGTGTGAGTCAGATTTAAAGTTTTACTAGGTTTTTATTAGTCTGTGATGCAGGGTCCAGTCATATATGCAGTTACCAGCCTGTCCTGTGCTCGCAGATGATCTCTTAGCAGCCCTGACATCTCAATATGAGCTGCGCCAGGCCCTGACAGTGAAAATAATTCTGGATCCTTCCAACCTTTAAGGCAAACCTGGTTATTTCTTATGCTAAAGGTGTTCCAGTTAATTCTGGATAAGCTAAAAAGAAAAGGAGGGAGGGAGCCTTGGGGATGAAATCTCCACAGGTCTGTCCTGTTGGTCCATCTCTCCAGCAGGCACTGTAGAAACAGTCTTGTTCATCAGTCATCCCAGGGACTCATTGGGCCATTGCACAGCTAGGACCTCACGCTTTACTTTTCAACAAAAAAATCTTTAAAGCAGCTGTAGTGAATAACTGTTGAAGGGAAAACTGGACTTAGCTACAGTGAATCATAAAACCTAATTTTACTTCTAATTCAAGCAGCAGCAGTGATAAAAGTTTTCAGTCATATCTAACTTGCAACATTCCTCCTTTTTTCAGACATGGAGATGATTTGATTGTGACACCATTTGCTCAGGTAGGCACAATTTTGCCATATTTCTCTCATGATCTCAAATCAATTGTTTTCCACTGTTGTTAATACACATGCATGCTATAAACAGGACAAAAAAGTCTATACAAAAGTCTTTCCACTCTGTTACCTATACCTTTACTGTCATTATTGCCCCCTGATTATCTGAAAAAAAATGCAAAAGCAGCAGCATCTTGAGACTAGTCTCCTTTCAAATACAGTAGCAGGCATAGTGCTACTATGTACTGATGAAACCAAATCCGTGTTTTCTATTGCTCTATTGCTCTTTATAATCATGGATTCTCCTTCTGGACATCTTTTACCTCTTCGATTCAAGATAATTTTAATAATAAATATGTTTTATAGACAGTGCTTAAGCTCCTTCACAACCCCAAATCTATTAATTTGATTTTTCCATTCAGCTTCTGGGTTTTATAAAATACCAACTGAAATGCAGTTGAGAGATTAGGGAAATGCCTAACTAGGGGAAGTGACATCTGATTATGGTCTTAGGAAAAATTAGCCCTTCTCTAAAAATGATTAGGATAAGCAAAATCCCATCTCCTTTTGTAGCCTGTTCACCAACTACAACTCCAGATAAGCATCGGGCCCATTCCTCAGAGTTACCTTAGCAGAAGACCTCCAAAATCGGACCCCATATGTACATCATATAAACCACCCTTTTAATGTCTTCTTAGTAAGAGCAGCATTTCCTCCTGTAGGTTCATTTTTATTTTGCAAACAAGCTAAGGCTCAGTTTTAACCAATTTGGGACTTCCCAGTGATACTAGCTCATGGCATGTAGAACATTCTTTTTCTTTCAAAACTCTTTATTTTCTTCAGTCACGCAGGAGTCTTGTTCCATTTGACTGTGAGCCACCTAGTGGCAGTAATTCAATTTTTAGCATTTCAATTACTGTTCAGTATATCACCATATCACCATGGTAGCCCAGTTATATTCTATATTACTAGAGGCAGCGTGGGATGCTGTATCTCCCATACAGCATCTGTCCCCAAACAGACAAGATGGCTTGCTATTTTTCTCAGAAATAGGATTCAGTAAACTAAGTAAAAATCTGTCACAAAGATATTATGACAGAGCACTGGAACAGTTTGCCCAGAGAGGTTGTGGAGTCTCCTTCTCTGGAGATCTTCAAAACCCGCTTGGACACAGTCCTGTGCCACGTGCTCTAGGTGACCCTGCGTGTGCAGGGGGGTTGGACTAGATGACCTCTAGAGGTCCCTTCCAACCTTAAGCATTCTATGATTCTATGATTATTAGTTGCACTTCCCTATATTATAATATAAACCAGATGATGTAATTCTTAGAATTTTACTTTTCAAATTAATATAGTTTGAATGATTTGAAATTTAAGAACCAAACATAGTTTTTTAACATCAAAAAGGGTTTTAATACACTTATAACTGCTCTCATATAACTTGATATTCATCATCTAGTTATAATATTTGTTAGTGTCACAGTATTCTGGGAATGCAAATTTGATAGCATATGTAATTACTTTTATTCAATGCTGAATGTAAAATACATGAGTTTGCTTTCTTGTCCTCATCTTTGTAAAGAAAAACATAATGAAATGAATATTCCCTAATTAAGCAATGCAGTCTATTATTTTAACCCATCTGGGAATTACCGACAATAATTTGGACACTGCTAATCCTGATTATATCCTGAATATTTTCTATCTGTTATAAGTTTTTTTCAAGTCTTCATTTGTCTCCAGGCTCCTAATCCCCTCACATATAAATGTGAGGGACTATGGAGAAAGGATTGCATCCTCCTTGTCTCAGACCTCAGGAGCCCCAAATCCCATTCCCAGCTTTGCTAGTCTGTAAATTCCTTGTGTGAGTTCACTAGGGAACCAGACCAGTCCAAGATGAGGAACAACCATAAATAACTACCGCGAGGACACAACAGTTTTGCTGCGTCTTCTCATCTCCAGTCAAGTTCTAAATAATTAATGGTTCCCTCTGTAACCCAGCTGAACTGCTGCTCTCCAGTCACATAGATGTATCATATTATCCTTACATGATACAAAATTTGATGCATTTATCCAGACTCCCTTATAACAAGAAGATGCTCCTGTAGCTGCTGTCTTGAGTAGAAGGAGGCCCAGGTAGGAAGCACTTGGCTGGTATCACCTTTGTAATGGGCAGAGCTTGCAAGAGTCCTCAAGCACTTCCCATCAGCTCAGGTGTGATACTTTCCTCTTCCTCTGGCCTACTGTCCAAACTGCCTGAAGGACTACAACCCTTTAGGGGAGCCACTTTTATTTTCCTTGCCAGGCCAGACAGCCTCATTTCAGTTGTCTTTTGAGGTTTGTGTGGGCTGGACTGCAAATGGAAAATTGTCTGATAGTTTCTTCTGTGTAAAGCAATGGGCCCGAATGGGCTATTATCTTCCAAACATGAATGATTTTTGTGGTCATTTTAGACAGCCAAGTAGTATTCTGTGAAAAACTTTCCTCCTCTTCAAGTAAGGCTCTTTAAACAAAGAAGTTGTTTATGAGGAAAAAGAAAAAGAATGGATTGCCCCTGTATTACAGACATGCTCTTGTTAAATAATTGTCAAAGGCCACAGACCTTAAACCAATCCTGGAAACCTTTTATAGCTGTCCTGCAATGTTCTTTCCTTCTCCTGCTAGCTCAGTGGAGTGGGGAAAAATCAGTCTTACCTATGCAGAGATTCAGCCTATGACCGTTCTGTCTTTTCCAGGTGCTGGCCAGCCTGCGTACTGTACGGAATAACTTTGCTGCATTAACCAATTTACAGGATCGAGCACCCAGCAAGTGAGTGTCAATTTTCTGAGTTTTTTTGCAGTGGTACTTTCTAAATTTTAAAACTAAGAATTATGAGATTAGATGTTGCAAATGTCAGTCTACGTCACTAAACTTGCATAAATCATGTGTTAACTAGATTTTATTAATCCTTTGAAACCATTATACTTGATAGCTGAGACAACAACCCCATTACCTACTAATGGCTCCTGTATCTCTTTTTGTGCTTAAACTTGAAGTGTTTTTTGTGGATCTTCTATGATTTTCAATAAACTAGTCATGCATCAAAGGTCATTCAAAGACAATCATTCAGGCAAAGAGGCTGAGTCCTATAAATGAACTTGAGTGGACATCTACACTCATTGTGAGCTATCCCCATAATGTGAACCTAAAACTGACTAATTCATCCAAGATATGTGGCAGCCTACGTATCCATAGCAGTGCATCATTATAGATAAGACATAATAAATATGATCTTTCTCCAGTCATGTTACAGCATCATAATATCATTTATTAACATAATACTTTTTTTCCATACAAGATAGAATGGTAAGTCTTTAAGGTTTAAGAAAACTTTTACAGAGATTTGCCAAGGAATTGTAGTAAACTCTACATTGAGTATAAGTTTCTTGTAATCACAGTTTTATAGGAGAAGCATCATTGCCTATATAGCATATCTTATATACTTATTATCTTATTCTATATTATATTAAAATAATTAACTATAAATTTTAAGAATTCAAATTAAGGTAGTGCAAAGGTATGTTTATTTTTTTGTCTATGTCATAAAACCACAGAAATATGTACTGCCAAAGATCATTCTGTCCTCTTGAAAGGGATTAGTTAGGCTCTTTAAGCACTAGTTAATGTTAATTAAACTGGTGGCTTTTGTAATGGAATAATTTACCTCACCCAAAATGTGCATCCCTAAAAATTAAAAGTAGTTAGTATTCATGGAGGCTTCATCTCGCAGCAGTTTGTCACTGAAGAGTTAAGCACGTGCGATAGCTGCCTACCCCTATATATGCAGTGACGCAGAAAGATGTTTCCAGCCCCCTTGGATGGCATATACAGACCTCATATATCCCTGCCTGCAGCCTCCACACATCCATCCCTATGTCACTTTGTCAGTCCAGCAAATTCCAGCTTTCTTAAATGAGTAAAACTGTATGCTGAGATTATTGCAAAATATATATTCAAATAATAAAAAGAAAAATAAATTATAATTTATAATGGACAGGTTAGAATAATGATAAATATGGATATGAATCAAACTTCAAGCTAGATACAACTACTAGGTATGATTAAGGTTTTTAATAAACTTGTAAATTCTTAATATATTCCCCTGCTGGAGTTCTCAATCTGCAGAGAGATTTGAGGATCAGCTGTAAATTTCCTTCTCTACCAGAAATAAATATCTGATTTATAAAGAAGTATTTGTTCTAGATCAAATATTTGAACTCGGTTTCTTGTCTGTGACAGTGTGTTCCAGCCCCAAATAACTTCCCAAGGAAAAGCGTTTTCTTTTAGATTGTTCAAGGATTCAGTAATCTACAAGATTATGATGCTTATATCTTTTTTCTTTTCCTTATCAGACGCTCGCCAATGTGTAACCAACCATCTATTAACAAAGCAACTATAACAGGTAAGAGAGATCAGCATGATCACAAATTCGTCTGTGAAAGCATCATGGGTTTCTAAACAATATTTATGAAAACTTTAGCCTCAATGAAGATTGAATTTTGAAATAGTAATCTAATATTCTTTTCATATCTTTATATCTATTTCATTAAAGAGAATTTGAGTGGTGTAATTGTAAAAAGTCTTGGAGACATATCATCTTAGTCTTTTGTTTTCTATCGTATTATCGCGTTATTAATCCAAGTTTATTCCCCCCCCTTTTTTTTGACATAATAGTCCTTGTCTTCCATTTTCTTCATATATCAGTGTGTGTATGGTGTCATAATTATCTTCATTAGCAACTTTCTGCAATGAAATATGCTAGAAAGAACTGATATGAAGATTGATCTTTTATTTGGGAGGTGGATATCTATAGCTATGCAGCGGCAAAGTCTTGGCATTACAAAACTTTAGGTAATCAAGTGACATTTTTCAAAGCTAACTTTTGTGATTCTGTTTCTGTTTCTCTAATATTTAGGAGGTTAAAAGAAAAAATACTTGTAAAAGACACTACTATTTCTAAAGAAATATTAGCTTGAAGTCAGGACTGGGATCATAGAATCACAGAATGGTTGAGGTTGGAAGGGACCTCTAGAGATCTAGTGCAACTCCCCCTGCTCAAGCAGGGACACCTAGAGCACGTGGGATCCTAAATTACATGATTACTTTTAAAAATTTTACTCTGTAACACTTTTGGTTAGTATTGGTATTAGTATGGAATTAATACATGGCAACTTAGACATCTTTATGGGAACACATCTTATTTTAGATCATATTTGTTAATACATGTTAATCAATGTGTTCTTGCATGGTGTAATTATCCAGGAAATTGCATTCTCAATGGCATGCTGGTAGAGTAAAAAAGCATTTGCTTTGTCTTGTAGTGAACATGGGGAGACACTTAGTAAGCAGATAATTTATCATTTAACCAGAAATCTTATAATTTCCAAATTTTCAATGTGATTTCTTCTCCAGGTGGAATTTGGTTTGATTTTTATTGATTGTCTTCAAACTCTTGTCTTTTAGTCATATGATAGAATTGTAACTCAAGCAGCAAACAATAATTTAGCTTTTTTGAAGGGAGCTGTGACTTTGTCATGTTCAATAATTACTTTATTAGGCTTCAGTGTGAAGCCTTAGTTTTTTTCATCTATCCTTATAAGTGTTAACCTCTAAAAGATCTATCCTTTATTCTCCAAGGAATGTAATCTGAGCATTTGTGTTTAGGGTTCATCAGGGAGCAGAAGGTTAAATCTTACTAATCCACTCTATTCACTGAAAAGTGACTTCAGTTAAGAATGTTTTGCAATCATCCTTAATGTTTTGGTAATTAAATAAATTGCAAAGGGAGGTGAGAAGGAAGGAGAGAGGATAAATGCATAGATCTCTCATGTCCTGCTTCTGGTATAATCCTTTGGTAGCGTATTCGTTGAAGAGGTAATTCTGGGCGTTAGTTTCAAACTACCACCCATGAGACATTCCAGTTATTAATAAATGTTACACTGATTTTTAATTGTGAGCTTTACTTGTCTCATTCTGAAGTCTGATAACGGAGGCAGAGTTTTTTGAAAAATATGTCTCTTCCCTGTGGCTCCAAGGAACTAATTTCAGAAGGTCTATAATGTAGTGAAATCCTTGATAATCAAAGAAAATGTGATATTGAGAGCATGGGAGCATGCAGCAAGCCCAAGCCACGTGCACTGCCACACTTGTTTGCCTGAGGTCTGCTGCTTTTCTCCAGAAGTTGTTGCTCAAGCAGCAGGACCCAAGACACTGCTGGAAGTTATTGTCACTCTTTTCAAATTCCCCCTTGATCTGAAGGTTTCCATTCAGTTAATCTCTGGAGTACACTGTACGTGGAAGTTTAGAAGTCTTCACTGGAAGTTTAGAAGGAAGGAAGATAGTGCAGCCACTGGTGCAACTAATCTAAAAATCTTTCTATGCCAAGATGTAGAGAGCATTGTTCAAACCTGGTTAATGGAAAAAGGACATAGCCAGGCAGAGCTGATACGGAGGGCTTAAGTAAGACAAAAGACAGAGTTTCCTTGAGATAAAGAAGTTGATGCAGCTGCACAAAACAAAGGCAAACAGGAACCGGTTTGATACCGGAAGAATGAAGAAGCTGCTTGCTTCTCTACTGTAATCTGGGCTGGCCAGACAGAAGTTATCTTTCGAATAAACAATCAAATACCGTTAGCAACCAATCATGAGCTCAAGTTTTGTAATATGCATGAGGCTAATTAAGAAATGTATAAGAAGCAAGCTAAAACGACTAATAAACGAGTCTTGTCGATGACCATCTGGTGTCGCAGTCTCCCTTTCTCCTACACCAAGAAATATAAAGGAAGCAAGAGCAGAAGGCAAAGAAGAGTAAGGGTAATTTAATCTAATTTAATCTGATTTATCAGAGATGCTACTGGAACTGCTATGCCCAAGCTATGCATTGAATTGGGTGAGCTGGAGCCTACGTGAGTTGGATATAAGTGGCTAAAAGACTTCAGGAATACAGAAGAAATATTAAGCATGAAAATGGCTGCAATTCACTTTAGTTGCTGAATGAAGATTGTAGCTGGATACTATTTTGCCTGAACGAGTTCACCTGTTCTTAGTCATAGCCTATTTTCGGTATTTCCATAGCAAAAAATTTCATGGTGTAAGCACAGAAGTATGCATAAGTGCTTACTTGAGGCATATTCAATCCTAGTAAAGCATGCTGCAGTAAGGCTAAGAGGAACAATATATTGGAAATGCTTTTCATGCTCTTAGAATGATTTAAAACCCTTTTGGATGCTATCATGCTTTTTGATTTCTTCCCAGGGATACTTGAAGTACAGGCTATGCAGTCTTTCCTGCTGAAAAATCCTCCTGCACATGCTGCTCTCACAGATTAAGTCACTGAATATCTAGAGTAACACACCAGACAGGTGAGCCCCTCACATCAGTCGGATGGCACAGCTAGAAGTCTCAGCGAGAACTGGTCACGAGTGCAATAAAATAGGTGATTGGAAGGTATAGCATCACTGCACAGTGTCGATATCAAAACATAAATAGACACCTAAGAAGGGAGGGTTTAAGTTACTAAGTTTCTTGGAAGAAGTGTCTTTAGGAAGAATCTAATTGAGGAAAGAGAAGATTACAGAAAGCAAAAGGAAATTTTAGCAAGAAGCAATAATGGCAGAAGATAGGGAAAAAAAATGAAAAGGGATTTGGTAAAGAAAAGTAAATAAAATTGCAAGAGCAAAGTTTTCCCATTTAGATGAAAAAGTGTTTTTTGACTATTATAAGAAATGACCCTGAGGAATAAGTGTGGGAGAAAATGCAAGAAGTAGGAGACTGAGAATAGTGGGATTGAAAGGTGCAGTGGTATGTGAATAAAATGTTCAGTCTGGTCAAAGCAGAGCAACCATGCAATAAAATATTTCTGCAAGACTGGACTCAGAGAAGATGGTGGCCTTAAGATTTGCAGTCATTTTACAAAGTAAATATGTTAATGGCAGAAATATGGCCTGTTCTTTTCAACATATCCACATGAATCCCTTTCAGAAACTGCACTGAAAAAAAACAATGCATGTCTGTGGCACACCTGATCTTCAGGCTGTCAGGTGTGCTGCAGCATGCTGAGTGTCCCTTTCCAGACAAAGTAGGGGGCAGGAGGTGGGAGCTTTTCATGTAACAACAGATTTCTTGGATGGCACTTTTCTTACCAGTTTTAGACATATAGAAGGTAGGTATCTCTAACTTGTCAAGACTAGAGTCCCTTTATAGTCAGTGCAAATGAGCACCTGCAAATTGACTTATTTTAGATGTCTCCTTTAAAGGCAGCTGAGCTACTCCCTAAAAGTGCCCTATTAGAGAACCATCTTGTTAATAGAAATAGTTTTGAAGTGGACTTAATTATAGGTCCTTTATGTTACAAAGTGTCAAAGGGCCTCTAAGTAAAGACGTGTATATATAACAAATAAACCATTTAATTTAATAAAAAAATAAATCATAATTGCAAAAGTTCATTTTTTGAAGTTGTTTACACTTTAAAATTTTCCACTAAAAACTACCCCAAACCTATTTCATCACATAGAGCAGAATATATGAAAATATTCAATAACAAGTCATAAAATATTTCTGCATTTCATTTATTAATAGGTAGGAAGAACATGGCTTAGTGTTGTGATATGGGATCTACAAGTCTTTGGCTACTGTTTTTATTTTATTATATTGGGACTATAACCAATCATTATTTATTAATTAAATGCAGTTAATTAATTAATTAGTAATCTCCTGGCTTTCAGTACAATACATTTAACAAACAACACTAAGTAAGCAAAACATCCTTATTGACACAGATTAGACTTCTTAAATACAAGCAGCTGGATGAGAAGCAAAAGCAAAGGTTACAGAGGAAAAGCAGAGGTTGTATCATATTATATTGAGAATAATATATTATTTTGAGAAACAATCAAATAAGGAGTAACTGTATTTCCGAGAGTTGCATCTCTGCAAATTCAGATCCATAGGGCATGCAAACTATCCCTTTGCCATGAATAGCATCCTATAGGTAAAGGATAAGGAAGATTACTATTCAAAGCACTAAGTAGCAACGAACCAACAAACAAACAAAGAAAAATCCTGATAATATAGAAATCTAAGGGCCTTTGTCACCCAAACATAATTAGACATAATTATGTCCATTAAAATTTAAATATAGAAATTTCTGAATCAATGTAGTTCAATTTCATTGAAAACATGAATCTAATCACATGCAAAATGTATGTCTCCAAAAAAAAAAAGTGTAATAGTTTTCATTTCTGTGCCTTAGAGTTATATTATTGCTGAATATGGGGAAGCATTCCTGGTCATGATATGCTGTAAGCTGGTCCAAGTCTAGTAGGTAAAGTCTTAAGTATCCTGCTGGCCTGTCTGGACTGTACAGTGTATCACTGCATGGAGATCTCCAATATAATCTTAATGTTTATTATCTTTTCTTGTGTCTGTAATTATATCAGAGCACAGCAGTAGGATAAATGTGAGAACACAGGAGAGGATAGAAAAGAACAAAAGATGCCTTACAGAAGTTCTTGCAATACTGAGGTAATTGCTGCTAGCTTGAGAACAGATATATGGAACTGAGGGGATGCTAAAGCCCTCAAGAACAGAGGTCTAAAAATAAACAATATTTCAGATCTTTTTTTAAAAAATAATCTTGTATTGCAGCATCAGGGTCATATTTTAAAATGTTGAAGACCTTAGATTTCATACCCAGGCTTAGGCAGATATATAAAACATGCCCTATATAATTGCAGTATATATGCCACTTCTCTAGGTTTAGTCAGCAGGACTATAGGTATAATGAGCACTTCCCACTCTGACTTCATTTGCCCATTGAATATATTTTTATCTTATTACAGAGAAGCATTCCTACAGTAAACTGTACTGACAAACTTTTGACGAAGGCAAGATAAAATGTTCTGAAATTCTCACTCAAGGTAATTGAGTAAAAGGTACTTTTCTGAAGTGCTAAAAAAAGCTGACAGCCTGTTTTTAAAGAGAAGGGGGATGTTTTTGGTAAAATTACTTTTGCTCTTAGTGTAGTTTGGTAAAATATATGTAAATATTTTCTTGTTTGTACTTTTTTTATACCCATACATCTGGGGATACTTTAACAGACTATAACCCACCTCAGCAAGTTATTTGAATTTCATGGTGAATACCAAGAGACTTATATTTTCAAATGTAAATATGCTTTGTAGCATTTTCGCATCCTTTAGTCTCAGTAAATTGCATTTAATTTTTGAGAAATTAGCAGAAGTCTTTTAGCAGACTGCAGCAACCATAACAGTAAACCTTGACAGTGGCTGAATTTGACTTAGAAGTGCTTTATATGCAGGAAAGCCACAGGCACACAAATGCCAGTCCTCCTCAACTTACTTTCTCAGGGAATATTTTCAAAACTCATGTTTAGGACCAGAATTCTTACTGAGAGTCAGTTAAATGTGTCCTTTTTACTTCTGCAGAGGCTTTTGAAATTGACCTTTAATTGAAGATAGCTAGACTCATTGTAATAGATTTCTCAAATAGATAACATAAAAATAACGTACAGTGTTGCTTGGTGTGGATTTTATGCTATGTGAAGAATAGTGGAGCAAGAGAGCATAATTGACAATTTGAAAGAAATACTGTGTGGCAAGTTATATACTTTGTGTATGTTTTTCAGAGAATACCCAGAGCACATACACATGCCAGTGCTCTGTGGCACTGTCAGTCAGATAAATAACAAGTAAATGTCATTTTCACTTCTTCCCAACTCAGCTCCTGCCTTTAAAAACAAAAGGTCTCTTATGAACTCACCTCCTAGGCTAATATTTTACTATTTGATATTAAATCAAAGTACTTGACATGAATGGTATAGTATAATTCAGAGTTTACTTATTTATCCTACTTTCTTGCCTTGATACTCATTTAGCTACCATGTGTGCAGCCACTCTTTGTGTGCCTAAAATACTTTGGAATTTAGCAATCCTCTTTAAAGAAGTAATTTCCTTCCTCAGAAAATAAATTCTGGTGTTATTGGCCTTTGTATTACACAGGCCAAGGTGCAGCAGGTAGTTTTCTTGAGCTGTAACTTTCTGTCATTGCTTTTACTTCTGATGACCTTTTAGTATCATGTCACTAAGTTTTGAAGCTCAGTAGATAACTTGGAACAACAGAAGAGAATATTGAGGAAACTAAACTGCAAGAAAGGCACATGTTTTTTTTAGAAGAAAAAGTATATTTATACGTGACAGAAACTGAATTTGGAGTGGAATTCAGTCATATGTCTCCTGCTCAGAGTAAACAATTTCTGCCGGGAACAAGCAGTGAATTGGAGAGACAGGAGTCCCCTTGTTGCCCCAGCTTGCACTGTCAGCCCATTTCGTAGGATGAACTAGAGGCTTCTTTCCCTGCATATGCAGTTTGTGGACCCTTGATGATTTCCCTATTTCCTGTTAAAAACTAGCTCTTTTTCTCACAGCTTGTGTAGCACAGTATTATCATGAAAAACTACTTGCTTGAAATGGGTCATTTAAAAAGAAAACTAATAAATTGTGTTTTCCTTTTAGAATGAATAGTATTCACGTCTCTAGTTTAGGCTTTCCTTGATCTCAGGGAGTTGTCATTGGCAAGCTATATCTGTGAGGGCTTATCGAATGCTTTCTCCACCTTGATTTGAAGACCTTTAATTCATGCTGCATTTTTTTTTCCAACTGAATAAGAGAATCAAAATGCAATTTTTGAATGTGATTTTTATCTACTGCTGGCTTAAGTTCTCTATGTTTGTTAAACAGTAATTAACTTTCCTGAAGCAGAATAGCAGGATAAAGTTTGACGTGGTTTTGGACAACATAAGCTATTTATTAGCTCACATTCAGGAATGTTAATAAAAATGTAGTACAAGACAGAATGGTCCCTACCCTTGACTACTTTTTTTTTTTGAAAAATTAAACTTTGTCAATAGTGAAAGTTTCAGGAAGTGAACAGTTATCAGGATCACCTAGGATATTTTTAAATGATGACTTACCTTGCCTGCATCAGTGGTCAAACGGCAGTTTTCATTATGTTATTTCAAAATGCTTATTAACACATGCTCTGAACATATGCATTTTCCAGAGTGATCTATCCAAAATCAAAAATTAGAAAATAAATGTAGTTGTTTTGAAGTGCGTAGAATACTACATCATTTGGCTGTAGTATAATGATCTGGTCTTGGTGGTAATGTGTGGTTAAGCTATCTCAGTGCATAGAGACTAGAAGGCTCAAAACTGACCTCTGCCTGTAAGCTTTATCCAGGACTTCAGGTTACTTTTCTGTAAGGCTGCATTGTAGTACAGCTTTGGTTTTGAAATACACTTAGCACATTTTGTAGTTAGAATACGGGCATGCTGAAACAAAAAGATGTACTCAAGGTCAAAATGAAAACATGAGAGATGCTCATCTAGATTATCTCCACACTGATAATTTCATACGTAACCCAACACATATGTAGCTTCTTACTTTTAAAGTCAAATTGGTGTATTTTTTTTGCAGCTTCAGGAAAAATGTCTATATCATCGTTTCACCAAAATATTTCACCAAACATTTCACCAAAATTTTACTGGAAAGATAGACAGGATAGTAAGGTTAGTGTGCTTCCTCTTCTCTTTTCAGCCCAGTTGTGACACTTACTGTCACTTTTGAGAAATATGCATGACTCCAGGTTGCATTTACTGCATTGATAATGTTCTGCACTAGCAGAACAAGTGAAACACTGGAAAGTGGCTTGGTTTGTAGGACTGAGGTAATAAGAATCTGCAAGAAAAAAAACAGAATCTTGTCAATGTCCTTTTTTTATTCCTATTCTGAATGCAGCCCATTGGTGGACGTATGTAGAAAATAAAACTCAGTAGAGGTGGGTTTGGGGTTTTGGTATGACCATCTGATGTAGCCCAAGTGCATCTTTTTTTTTTTTTTTTTTCCACATTTCATCAAACTTCTAACATCTGTGATCAGTGACATGATCTTCTCTCCAGCTGAAAAGGTGGATTTCAAAACGCTTTTCCATTAATAGGTTACTCGGAAAAATGCTTTATAGAAACGTATTCACTTTCCTGTGTATGCATTTAAGTATAAAGGCCTACACCAAGACCACCCACTGAAGTGCCCAAGGTCTAGTTTGATTATATGAAAGCTCCTGGTTACCCAGCCTGAGCAAGGCAGTGAATCCAAGCACCCAGCTCTGGATGTTGCATTAAAGAGGGAATAATTCCAGCTCTGGCTGTAGGAAAATCAGCTTGTGTTTACTGCGCTTTCCTGGGAATTGGGGCGAATGGATTCAAATCCTGGGGACAGGAAGTGCCTAGAGCTCCAGCTTCCATGTTCAGGACAGGTTCTAACACCTTCATGCAAAAAGACCATCACCACCAGCCTGTTCTCCTGTGTGAGGTGAATAACCTCAGAAGACCTTGTGGTGGTGGCATCAGGTGTGCATGAAAGTTAATCACATATTCAGATATGCCCATGTGTTTCATGTTTCCAACTAACTGGCTCTGTATATTAAACCTTCTGTATAGCCTCTGGCTTTCTGTGTGCTCCCTGGAGGAAGGCAGCTTTCTGAGGCAATCTCGATGGTCTTTGATGCCTGGGCAGGACTTTGGGAATCACCCCAAGACACTACTTCGGTGTCACTATTTGTAAAGCAGGTGCCAGTAGTGGAGAGCCCAGCACAGCCTCAAATCCCATGGGGAATTTCCGTGCGGAAACCTGCTGGGTAACCATAACAACAAGCAGTTTACTGGGCTTGTTCCTGGGACTTCAGGAGCAATGACAGGAGGCAATGAAACTCCTGTAGTTCTTACTGGGAAGCTTTCACTTTAAATATTAAAAAGTCCAGGGTATTTTTTAAAATTTTCTTATCAGCATAGTTCTCCTCAGGCAAGTTTCTAGAGCTCTTTGACTTCTGGCTTCTGTTAATATATTGAATTTTTTTTTCCATCCTAGTCTTTAATCTGTTCACAGTTAAGAAAGTTCAGCTCCAGATCATATAGGGACTTTTAGACTTTTTTTTTTTTTAAACAGGAATATTTAGATTTTATCCCCATAAATAATACGATGTTCTTAATTACTGAAGCACTTTTGGCCATATACATGAAGTTTTAGTTGATAATTAAGTAATAAAAATGATTCCCAAATATTTTGATTAAAATACTAATAGTAAATTGCAGATCTAATTCATGATTCTTTCCCCATGCAGTGTTTTAAATTAATTTCTGCAACTGGCATTTATTTTTGAAAGCATAAATTAGATCTGAAGTTGAACTAATTCTAAGCCAAATGAAAAATAAAGATGACAGACAATAAATTAAGGTACCTAGTCTCCCATGCCATAGGATAATAATTTGGGTTTCTTCATAACGAGGAATAATGTAGCATTACATCTGAGTCAGTGAATTTTGCCACTATATAACTCATTTATTACTATGCTAAAGAAACAGGAAATAATTCAGAAATAAATTATACAAGTGACTACTGTATTAATAGATATTTTTAAATGCCACTTATTTTCCGTAAGCTATATGCTAGTGCTTAATGACATACTGTAGTGACCATAGACTAATTAGGCTTTAATTGAAGGAATGCAAAGACGACAGGAAGGAAAAAAAAAAGTCAGTGCTAAAGAAATGAAGGAGAAATTCAGAAAACGGTTTGACATAACCTGATTATACAAGCTAACTAAATGTTAATAATGGTATGCAGAAAGGTCTGACAGATGAAAAGAGGCAGCTGACAGAAAAAGAAACCAGTAGTTATTTTAAGAGAGTCTTTGATGCTGCTCCTATTATTATAGCTTTCAAATCCCACTTCTTAAGGGGAAAAAGTAAAATCAGAGTTTGGGGCAGGTTTTTTTTCTTCTTTATTTACATTTGGCAAATAGAAGCAGCAGCAGTGATCAGACTGTTCTGAGCTCTGGCAAATGTAATGCCCTAAATCTGTCTTTTGTATTCTGTCCTTTCTGCTAAGCTAGAAGGATAGGTATGAGGGCTATTAGCTGCAGAAATATTTTTCTTCTATTCTTCTCAACATTTTTTGGCATATCAGATAAAAAGGCTGTTTGAGCCTTGTCATACACCACTCAAACCTCAACCCTGAAAATGGATATCTGCCAGACCAAAGTAAGAGGACAGAGAAGGACTGTGTAGTCCCAAAGCAGTTACTGTCCTACAGGTCAAGGCTGTTTTCAGAGAAAGAGTAAGCAGCTGACATACGTACTTACTACTTACAAGCCTGTCATGCAGCAAAATAATAGTGAGATGGCAAAAATGCTTATTTTTCATGTACTTCTGCTACTTGGAACGATATCTAAACATGTTATTTATGAGACACAGACATTCACTGTGTGATATTGTGAAACAAAAATGTGATTGCTTTGCTCTAACTAATTCTCACCATGAAGTCTATGAGACCTTGCTCTGCTGAGTAAAACCTGCAATACCAATGAGTCTATTACACCATTTCTCTCTGATCTAGCACAGTTCTCCTTGCAAATGCATACTCCCTTGAATTCTGTGCTTCACCTCTTTCCCAATTTCTTTGAGGTAATTTTTTCTTTAGGCAGTGTGATACGAAGCTGAGATAAGCCCCAGTGGGAGAAGATACAAAGAGAATCCTTGTAGCCTCATTCCTCACTGCAAAGAAAAGAAAAAAGCCACATTGTTGCTTGTAAATATAATTATTTTTATATATATAAATGCTATTGTCAACACATACCCACTGGAACACAAAGCTGATGCTCAAAAGAGTAACTGTTGTTTCAACAACATATGTACTTATATACAGTATGTGTTTGTGGTATGACCTGGTATGTTGAAATACTTATCAGTTCTAACTTGAAATCTCTTTTCTCCGAAGATGTTCTTAGTCTTGCCTATAAAATACAGGCTATAAAGATAGCACAGATTTTCCAAGAACCTCTTTGAAGATTGGTTTCTACTTCATATGTTAGGCAGGTTTTCTGATAGACATTGATTCTTGAAAATTATTTCAAGAATTTGATGGTTCTGTGAGAGTTCAGTACTATAAGCCTTTCTCCCAACTATGGATTGACCTTGCAGAACTTGATTATAAAATATCTACAGGTGTCCATCTGCAAAATAATAGAAGCTTGAGATCAATATTTTGCAGAATAAAATTTCAAACAATAAAATCACAATATAATGAAAGATTTCACACTGGACTATACTTCATCAAATAAAAAACAATAAATTTGTCAGCCAAAAAATTGAAATAAGACATAAAATGCCCTTCTTTCTTTCAAGATGTTAAGAAGTGCTTTCCAGAGAGAATATTTCAAGATGTTGTTTTTTTCTGCAATGTTCTAGAATAAATTTCTCAAATTTAAAAAGTGGGATGAAGTCAATCCATGTCATGCAAATGGACATTAATCCCATTTTAAAGAAAAGTTTTGAGATTTTGTCCAAAACAGTGCTTCCAAAATTAGATTAGTGTAATTTATTTTGGAATAATTAAAGGAAGGGAACAGCCGTAACAGTTGAAACCTTATTTAATCAGGTCTATCAGCTAAACTCTCTAATGCACACTACATAGTAGGTGTAATGGACTGAAAGAAGCATATACTACATCTGTCTAAATCTTTATACTCCTCAGGAACCTTTTTTTTCTGAAAATCTACAGACTTCCTGTCTACATTTCCTGTAGAAGAAGTGGTAGCAACAGTGGGAACATTTTTCTTTTGAAGTTGGGACCTCAGGCAAAGGTGGTCATTTGACTTTCTTGATATTCTCCAAAGTTCTTGTTGCTCTGCCCTTTGTAGTATCATGCATAGACTTACTCTACTTCATTGTAAACTGCTCAGTTGAGTGATACATCAAAATTCAACTCAAGTGGATTAAAAATAAATTATTATTCCTTTTGTTTCTCATGTCTAACCATTTTAAGCATTGTTTCGGAAAACTTAAGGCATGTGTTTAAGTCCTGTATATTTACATAGGACTTAAGCTATAGTTCAGTATGTATTTTTGAAAAACAGGGTCAGTTTATATAAATGAACCCTATCAGTCATTTATTTCCCCTCACTGATCCCTGCAATAAGCTATCAAGTTGTAATTATTGCCTTAAATAGTTGTAAATATTCCTTAAATCAGTTGCTGCCATTCCAACCTTGACAAGTATACAGCACTTAGTACTGCAGAGCTGAAGTTTCCCCCAAAATTCATGTGCCAGAGAGGCGGCCCAGTGTAACCGATCATAGACAAACATTTCCATATGATGTTGAGGCCTGCTGGAAGCATAGGCAGCACTAGGAATATTTTAAAGGAATCTAATACCATTAAAAATATTCAAAAATTAAGAGATCTGATGATAGCTAAATTTATAAAATAAAGGACTGTGCATAAGTATATGGGCCCATGAACAGAGCTTGCCTTTCCATTATCAAATGCATGTTTAGCGAGTTTTTGCCTCTTGTCATGATTTAATCCATGCAGAATGACAACTTAAATTGCTGAAAAATGAGACTATCTATTGAACTATGGTATAGGGTTCACACAGCAGAATTAGTTTTATTTGAATCCTAAACAGGTAAATGGAAATTGCATTTCAGAGTCTTTTAACAGTATTTACAAAGGAACCAAAAATCCCATAAAATATCCTGCAGATGTGCTTCCTTTCCATCAGTTAACTGAATAACATTTAAAATGCAATAGCAAATATTCAGCTTTTATGCCTCCAAAACTTCTTTTTACTTTCTTTTAAACTCTTTGTCCCAGGTTGATTCTTTCTGAAACAACAGTGATTCATCTTAAATATTTAGCTGGCCTTTTCTCATGTAGGCAAGAAAGTCTTGCATATCAAAGTGGAGGGATCACTATGTAGATATAACATTCACACATGAAACCTGGATGCTTCACTTCTCTGAGAAAAGAGAAAAACAAAAATAATAAAAATAAAAGTGACTGCTCTCCTGCCCTCAGTCAAGCCTAAAGCAGATTGTAGCTGAGAAGAAAAGGAGAAAAATAAGATTTAACTGTAGAGACTCAGCAGTGTATGAAGAGAAGGAAGCTTATTAATAACTGAAATGCGCAAACAGCAAGGCTGTGGCCTAAAGAGCTTTTCCCTCCCACCTTTCACAGCAGTTAGCGGAGGTAAATATTTTCATCTTCCTTTTGGTGAGAAAATGTCGAAATATCCATGCTTGCTAAAAATGAACTTACTGAAGATTAGCTAGTTTCCATTACCCAGATTTCAGAATGTAATAAATACAACCAGTTAATTTATTTCGAGCAGTAAGTTGCTGTAGCCTTGTAGCTTAGCTTCCATTCTAGAAACCATGCTTTAAAGGTAGTTTTGAAAGTCTTCAGTCTTCACATTGGGAAAAAGGGCAGGAGACAGAGCAATGGTTTGGACAGGACAAAAACGACTCGAGGGTGATGCTCCCCGATGTTGTGTTGACTAGTCTGTGTGTATGTCACAGAGGAAGGTTGGGGTGAGTTAGCTTAAAATCCCAGGCAGGGCAAAGCTCCACGTGGAGCCAACTGCCCCGGCACATCCCAGGATGCGGTGCTGCCCAGAGGAGTCCGAGGCACCGGACCTCAGCCACCTCAAGCTCTGCTGCAGCATCACAGCCTCTCTGTGACTTCCTCTCTCACGCTCCCACCACAGACATGTCCCCTAGTGCCAGGGAGATGATGCTCTGGTGACCAGCCATTGAAAAAGGTATTGAAAAATGTGGGGAGTGATGGAATGGCCGTGTGTGCCATGCGGCCGTGCTGGATAGCCTGAGGAAGGCAAGGAATCTGGAAAAAAGAAAAGTCTCAAAAAGCCTCTTAGGCATATTGCAGATTTAAATGCATCCATCTTTTACATTTGCTTAGCAAATTTCATAGGGCTGAGATGGCCTGTGTTAATGCAAAGGATTTTGTTAAAAAAAAAAAAGATTGTTTTCTCTTTCTTCCTTTCAACTTATTGTTCTCCTTCAACTTATTCCTTGAAAACAAAGAAAATAATTGTTCTGCTCTGTCTTCTCATTATGTCTGTTTTTCTTTCATTCAGTATTTTATGTCTCCTCTCTTATGACCTGACTTTTTTCTCTTATTTAAATCTCTCAGTGTTTTTCTCCAGATGTGATCCTGCAATGTGTGGTCATATCTTTATGATCTATTATCTTTATTATCTTTATTTTCCTTCACATCCTCTTTACAAAACAACAGCAGCAGCAGCCACAAAAAAAAAAAAAAAAAAAAAAAAAAAGAAAAGAAAAGGTCTCAGGCTTAGATTAGAATATTTCTAGACCTACAAGAAAAACCTTGTCAAAATAGACTGCATACAGAATATTTATAAAAGCAGAACTGGATCCAAGAAGAACTGGCTTTTATTTAGAATGCTGGATTCAATTATGCTTTTTTTTTTTTTTTTAATCTAAGTAATGAGAGCTCTCTGAAAATTAACATTTTATCACTCCAGGCTTTTTAATTATTCTTAATACTTTCATAGCAATTGTTTATCAAGAAATAGGTTTTTATTTCTGTTGGGTATAAAATTACCTTCTCTTCATATTCCCTTCTTTTTTTGTACAGTGTATGCCAGTGCTATAGTTTCACCATTCTTGAATACAAAATGTGAGTAAAAAAAACAAGGACGCTTTGTTTTAGGGAAAAATGAATTTATTAACAGTCACATATTCTCTATGACAAAGCTTAGTATTCCCGTATTTCAACAGGATTTCCATTTTATTGCCTGCCTTACTGCTCACCTTATTACCTGGCGGTGCTTCGCCAGGCATATTTGGAAGCCAGCATCAATATTTCAGCACAGGGGGATGGCTTCCTTAGCGTGTTCCATGCAATGCTGTATCCCCTATCTGTAAGTTACCAATCTGGAGTGGTAAACTCTGGGCTGGAGCCTATGCTCTCCCAGCTTCATGGCTATTTGTTCCAGATGGGCTTGGGATTCGGCAATAATCACGCCAGAACGAGGGGACTACATTGAGCATTTATTCAGGTGAAAGCACATAAAAGAAGCAAAGTATGAATAATTTTGTCCGAATGGAGTCCTGTAACATCCGGACCTGGGCATGCATAGACATGACGTGGTCACTTAGTCATGCAGCACATGCCCCCTGCCGCCTCACACCTGTGGCCATGCATAAGCAGAAGCATAGCCATCGCAGCAAGGTTGCGTGCCGAACTGAGTCCACATCTACCAACAATGATGGCAAAGCTGTCGTTGTAGCATTGCAGGATTTTGCTAGCCAGCGTCCCAGTCTGCGTAGCGTGGTCAATGCTTGCGTGGCAGCAATCCCTGGAGCCAGTGCCTTCGAGCAATGACGTTCTTGCATCTCTCTCTCTTTTTTTTTTTTTTTTTTTTTGAGTCTGATATGTAAAATGGCAAGTCGCCCTACAGTGCAGGGTGGCGTAAGCAGTCCAGCGGGCCTACACGCGAGTTAGCAGAGTTAGCATAAACAATTTTCAGGCAAGTTCTGTGTACTTAGTCACAAGTTAATTACGCTAGCTGTCACTCATGCTAGCAGCAGGCCGCTTGGCCTACATTCGCCTCCTAGATGGCCCTCAGAAAGAGAGGTGGCCATCACTCACATCAAGGTCTGGCATGGCATGTGTCCCCACCGCTCAACGCCTAATGGGTTGCAGCCAATAGCGGAGCTCGAGGTTCTTCTTGGTGGCAAACGCAGAGGCCAACCCAGTCTTGCCCTTGACTATGGTAGGAGGCGCTCAGACTTCAGCTGGTCATCAAGGCAGTGTCTCATTTGCCTCATGCAGTAACAAGCCGCTATTATGGCGACACACACACAGATTCGCATTAAACATGGGGAACACACACAAAATCACAGCCTCTAATAACAACTACATTGTGAGCACACGTATTTAAGTCATTAAACACAGTCTGATTATAACTTTCATTACTTAGCACGTATTTACAAGTTGTTCTAGAACACACGCATCCTTTCCCTACATAAGCTAATACAGTTTTATTATTACTCTGTGGATTAATCCCAAAATGGCATATGCCCTCTTTGGTATCAAAGGAAACATTGCTCGCCATCATCTTCAGGGGTGGGGTCGGGTAGAGCACAGATAAACCTTCTCAATGGTGACATTCGCCAGGGTCAGTACGTAGGTGATGACTGCACGGAGGTCCTGGTCATGGGTGAAGTTCACAGGTCTCCATCACGCTTGAAGCTGTTGCTCTTTCTCGTGTGTCCCACACAATTTTTTTTTCAGATCTCAGTAGGGAGGACTCCGTTGTCTCTGTCTCTCAATATACCTGCAACGACACTCTGCACCCACATCTGGGCCTGGGTGCAACTAAGAACAAGGGACACATTATTTTTTTTCAATTCCCAGTGCTTGCAGCACACCTAATGATCTCTACATGGAGTCGCTGGCCCTTCTGTGCCCCTCATACTGGAGCTTGGCTGTCGCTTCATTCTTGTATTCTATACTGAAGTTATGTCCCTAGTCTCTCTGCAAGGATACAAGTCAGAGTACGGCTCTCAATCCTCCTCCTCCCCCCAGAACATCTGGTCCACTCGCAGGGGAAGGCGGTGGGGGAGAAGTGGGGTGGGGGGGCGGGTTTGCCTTAATTTTCGAGAAATCCTCCCCCAGGATCCCATTCAAGTATTCCTCTATGGTTTAATACCAACCCTTCCCTAGCAGGGAAGAGACTAGAGTTCGCTCCAGATTCATATGCTACAGTCGAGGTGGCTATCGCATGATTCACACGGGGTATCCCTCTCATCAGGGTATGCGGGGTCCACTCTTTGGCCAACCCTCAATCGTCGCGCACTCTGATTGACTGGATCATCTGGACCTTCCCTGCTCGCAGCACCCCAGCAGCTTCAAGAGTCTGGTGTATGGCTTGATGGCAGTCAGTCACAAGTTTTTCCTTGACAGGCTGGTCACCCAAACCCCAAACAGGGATTACTTCCCCCTTGCACTTTTCTGGGTTCCCATGCACTACTGTGACCTCCGCTCCCGTGTCCACCAAGGCACGAACTGTTTGTCTATTTTGTTCCGAACAATAAATGGCACGTGTAACGAACGGTCGATCGTCTCAGTGAGCGATGTTACATTGGAATGCTTTGGATACTGGAGCTTGGCCACCCCCCTATTCATGTTTTGGGCATCCAAGCCCCTCCTGAGGGGGAAAAAATGGTTCCAGCTCTTCCTTCGGTCCGAATCGTAACACCGTCCGCTCTACATCCTCCCACGGGTGCAACACCTGTGATCTATCAGCCTTGGACATTATTCCTGAGCGCTGCTTCGCCGCCTGGACCGCACGGACATTATATCGGCGTGCTAGTTGGCGTAATAATTCTGTTGGTTTCGCATCAATTTCGTGTCTGTCAATGCCCTTATGTAAAAGAGGACGGAAGAGCCGAGCTCATTCCGACCCTGCGTTCCCACTCAGCCCTCTTTTCTCACTGCTGCCTTCTCCATCCACCTCTAACGTCAATCCTGGAAGGTCCCCTATCTGTTGCAACTTTTCAATTACGTTCTCAATAGGGTTTCCTTGTTCTGACATCAGAACTGGAATTAGATAGGGATGCCATGCTCCTGGGCATCCCTCCAACAACTTATTTCGCATCACGGGTAACAATGGCTGTTGTAGATAGAGCTCTGGACTTCCCAATTCTATAGCAATCTTCATGGCCTCTGCCTTAAGCATCTGGCATGCTTGTCTTATTGTTACCCAGGAGGAGCTGGATGGGGGCCAATCGCTGTCATTAGTGTGGCAGTAAGCGAGACCCTCGGCTACCACAGCAATAAGACTCTTGCCGCTTCCGTCCACTCTTCGCAGGGCGGACCGTACATACATGTCATTAGTTAACCCCAAAAACCTCAAGGCATCGACATTGTCATTTATCACTGAATCGGCCCCTTCCTCCATTACTCTTACCATCCAGAACTGTGGTTTTCCCCGGGTTGTTGTTTATATTTCGCTAGCAGATTCTTAATATCTTCGGGGGTAAAATCGGTTAGTTCATCCTGTCTCACCACTTGTCCTGGCCCTGGCAGCACACCTCTCCTTTGTGTTATCGGGGTGGCTCACCTTTTTGGTTTGTCCTACCATGCGCCCTTCTCCTCTGGTGTGGGGCCTTCCTCGTCTGATTCCCAAATATTCCCATCCCAAGTTTCCGGGTCCCAGTCAGGGTCAGTGATAATAGTCTGCACACGGCTCCCCTTCTGCCCCTGTTTTCTCCCTCTCCTGTTCTTTACCACTCGTATCGCGTACTGTGTCACCAATTTAGCACATTTCTCCTCCAGGAGCTCCCTCTGATCATTCATCTCCAGCAGAGCCTGCCTCTGCACCACCTGGGTGACTCAGACTACCTGTAACTGCTCTTGGAGGAGCTGATTCTTCTCCTGTTCCTCCTTTAGCTGCCCTGCTAGAATCTTACATGCACACAGCAGAGCACCTCCCATCCGACCGGCATGTTCCAGTCGGACCGAGTTGTTAGTACGGTCAGTCGCCCCAAACTGACCCCAATACTGTAACACTGCCATGGGGTCCTTCTGCGTCCATGGTCCTGGAGATACCCGGGTGCAGGTCTCCCATCGGTCCCATAGAGCATTCCACGGTTCTGGCCCCCATTCAGGGCATTCCCTCGGAGGTGCAGCCTCCCTACAGTCGCCAGTGCTGCCTGCAGCTCTCCCGAAAAAGAACCACCGCATCTTGCACACACAATAAAGACCACAAACACAAACAGCACAAACACGATTTCTATCAAGTGGCACGACCTCACCTAGCTATGCACCCTACTAGTGAGTTCCACTATTTCGATAGCCAATAAAGACCACAGACACAAACAGCATGAACACAATTTCTATCCAGTGGCAGGACCTCACGTAGCTGTGCACTCCACTAGTGAGCTCCACTGTTTAATTGCCGAATCCAATCGTCATCTCCAATTATGTTCCGGATGGGCTCGGGATTCAGCAATAATCACACCAGAATGAGGTGACTATGTCAAGCATTTATTCAGGTGAAAGCACATAAAAGAAGCAAAGTATGGATAACTACTCACGAGGTGATACCTGCCGGTGGGATACTGGTCCCGAACATCCTCTCGAGCTGGTAGACCAGAGAGAGAGAGTTGCCGACCGCCTCCTGCGGAGACAGCGTAGGCCTCAGAGTGAGGAGTTTCTCCTTCCCCCCGCCCACTCTCTCTCCACTGTCCTCTCTATGCCCGGTGCATCCTGGCACATAGGGTCAGTACGACCCAGGAGGCAGCCCGGGGGGTGGACAAACTCCGCCTCTAGTTGCGCAACTCTCCCCCTCAGGTGCGCAGGCGCGCATACCAGTCGGGGGTCCCAGCCCTCAATTCGAGGGTCCTGCCTTCCTCCTCTTCTTCCTCATTTCCGGGTGTTTGACCTCCAAAGCTAGTTTGGAGGATGTCTGCGGTTAAGCTGGCTACAAGCCCGGCCGAGCGGCCGGCTTCAACAGGTTTCCAGGGGGGCTGCCTGTGAACCGAGCAGCTGCATCCGTGCTCCTTATCATTCAGCCTAGGCAGGCAAACATCTTTTCTCTCAAGGTCTGGCCTCTACTTCCCATGGGAGATTTTTATGACTCTACAGATCACAGAAATTTTCATCTCCAATACACTATTCGAGCAATGGTACCTTATCTATATCTGCACATGCTGTGAGCACATCCCTGGTGCAGTGTCAACATAGCTTCACACAAAACACATCCCACGTGTGCTATTAAACCACTAGACTGCCGGGAGTGGCTCCCCACATAGGTTGTGCCTTGTGTTGCTGGAGTGTGGATGTTACCAGATGGCATTTAGGTTCATTAAAAAAGGCTTTCGTCTATAGAATTGGAATAGTAAACTAATACATTAGCTGTGCAGAAAGGATGGGGCCACATTTTTACTGAGTTGTTTAACATACAAATTCATTCAGCAGATGAAAAGGTTCAGGAGGTGTTGCTCCTAAATTCATTCTCTCTATATAGTCTGTTCTTTTAGCTGAGGCTGGAAACAAGAATTGTTCTTTAAAGAGAGAAAAAAAGCACTTAACGCGCTTTGCTGTAAAGGCTCCTCTCCAGAATAAATTATTTCAGCCTGTGCTGTTATTCATAATGCCCTGCCACTATTATCCATCTGGCCACATTTTAACACTGTAATTTCCACTTCCTGTCACTTTTTTTTTACAGACAGAAACTGTAATGCACAGAGATGGCTTTAGTATTACTAATGTAATTAGTAACTCATGTAGTTGAGAATGAGTGTCAGGCTCTGCAGTGGAGATGTTCACGTAAGAGACTCTAGACCATCATGGCTGTTAACTGGAATGGAATTTCTAGACTACTTTTAAAGCAAAATACACAAAACGGAGATTTTAATCATGTATTTGCTCGATAGTTGGGTCTATTGAAAATACCCAGCTAGAAAATCTATATTTGAGGAAATACATACCCTAGGGTTACTTATTAAATGACATACTATCCTGGAAAAATATAAACAACTGGCCTCTCACTTCAAATTACTTGACTTTTACTTTTCAGTATATTATTTCCTTCCAGTACTATATGTATAATAATATTGTATATATAGATATTTGCCATTCATAATAATGGTTCTAATGTTTGTATTATGCTCAGAAAGGCATTACAAAGTCTAAATGTAATTTTTAGCAGGCTTAGCTCAGTTTTATGTTCTCTTTATATGGTCTCAGAAAACCTTTATAAACATCATGATCATTGCAATTTTATTGACTCATGGGAGTGCAGTGACAAAGCACTGTGCATGGTGTAGAAATTGCTTTTTGGTAAGCTTTACTGACATCTTCTTAACTGGGCTCTGCATCCAAGGCAAATACAGTTCTTACCACACTTGAATGAGGTAAAACACAATCAGAGATTATTTTTTTATAAATGCAGATTTGGAGGGCTCCTCAACTTGAAATCTCACAGTAAATTTTGGATTTCCCTCAATATGCATAGAGGAAAATATTCTCTTCCTGGTGCCACAGAGCTCGAGCTCATCATGGGCTACAACTGCAGACTACAACTAGATTTCAAATCAGTTCTACTGGATCTCTAAACCATTATATTCTTGAGCAGAATGCTCAAGTTTCTGTATTCATCAATAAGGGGGTTTCTCCACAGTTTGGCTGAAGAGCAGGACAAAGGGAGGGGAGACTGAGTAGAGCCATGAGCCGAGAAGGACAAAAAGAGCCATCTACAAAGAGATGGGGGCCTTTACAAAGGGGAATTCCCCCACATTCTTCAGCAAGGGGGACAAAGGAGTTGGGTGACCTTAGGTGAGAACAGATGGCGGGAGGCCGGAGTTCGGTGTAGGCGGGCCGGGAAGGCTGTAACTTCTGAGTACCTTGGCCAATGGGGAAAAGGAGAGGGCGTCCCTCGGTCGGGAAATTGGGATAAAAGGGGGGCTGCATCCCCCAGCAATTTGAGAGACCCCACAGGGATATGCCTGGTGGACTCTCCCTTTATTCAAAGTTTTAGGACTCCTCTGTATCCTTTTGGACATTCAGTTCTTGACAGCGAGATTTTCCGCACAATTGGGGGCTCGTCCGGGATCCTTCCACCTTCCGGGAATGGCAGACAGCGATTGGAGTCAACGCCGTGCCTCACCATAGCTTTTGGTGATCGACTCCCTTCGATGGCAGCCTGCACTGGACGACTGATTGGGTTCCCGAGACTGTCCGGAGACAGGCGAGAAGCGGATCAGGGGGATCTGCAGGTAGGATCGGGAGGGGGCCCTCAAGGGGTCTGACGGAAAGGACCTCCGGGTAGCGCTAAGTCCAACAGAAAGGACCCTTGAAATCTCACTGGTGAGTACTGTGGGACAGTGGGGAACAAAAGGGGTGACAACCCCGACATGGACATCCAGGGAGGGCAGCAAAGGGAAGGCAAAAGAGGGTGCTGGGAAAAGGAATGATGACCTCAACTTATCCCCATATAGTCCCTTGGGGAGACTTTTGGAGGTTTGGGATAACTTGTGCATTCCCCCAGAAATAACCAAGGAACTAATAATAAAATATTGTTGTTTTGTTTGGCCAGAATATAAGTTACCAGGGGGATTTAGGTGGCCCCCTGTAGGGTCAGATGACGATCCGAGTCTTTGTCAGGTTTTGTGCCAGTATCTCAGTGATACTGAGAAGGGTCTCATCGAGGAAGAATGTGCATCAATATGGTCAAGGGCAGCATCTAGAGGAATCTATGTAACAAGAGGTGGGGGGGGGGGGGGGGGCGCGCACAGCGGGGGGGAAAAAAAGGGAAGCAGGAATCTGAAGAAAGGGAAAAAAAATATAGGGAGGTGTGGGATGTCCTCCAGTACCTTCCCCCACCTTATCACCAAAATTCATCAGGAGCCACAGCTCTTGTCCCCTCTGCACCTCCTGCTCCTAGTGGCAGTGAAGAGGAGGAACAGGACATTTTATCCCATTCAAAAACAAGAAAAGGAACCCAGTACGAGGTGCCAAAAACTTCTAAAGTTCCAACAAAAATTCAGCAAATGCCTCTGCGACAGGTTCCACTGGGAGGTCAGGATGGGGGATTTGGATTTGTAATCGTGCCACTGACCACCCAAGATATAAGGGGATTAAAGAAAAAGCTACCTCCTTATTTAGATGATCCCATAGGAGTAGGGGAAAAGATAGATGAATATCTAGGAAATGCAGATTACACTTGGAAGGATTGGGATTTTCTTTTAGGAATCTTATTTGGATTCCAGGAAAAGAAAATGATCTTGCAAAAAGCTCGTCAATTATGGGAGGACGAACACCCGCAGGCAGGCCAAAATGCGATAGATGCACCCACTGTGGATGATATGATTCCAATGGGAGACCCCCATTGGGATCCAAATGATCAAGTCAGTTTGGCCCGTCTTCGAGATTATCGAGCATACATAATCAGAGCCATTAAAATGACAGTCCCCAGAACTAATAATTGTCAAAGGCTATGACCTTGGAACAGGGAAAAGATGAGAGCCCCTCTCATTGGCTAGAAAGAATTAGAGATGCTTTGAGGAAACAGGGAGGACTGGACCCTGAGGGACCAGCCTTTGACACATTACTGAAAGTACAGTTTGTCACTAAATCTTGGCCTGATATAAGAAGGAGTGCCGAGGCCCACCCCACAAGACAGAGTGAACAACACTTCAATATGAAGCAGGTTCAACTCACTCTGCTGTTGTCTGCGACAGAGCTTTATACCAGTACACGTGGACATGCGCTAAGAAGCAGCATTCTCATTGGTTGGGCTATAAGCTTGCAGCTGATTGGTGCTCTTCTCGGCGCTTGGTTGCTAGGTCTCCTGGGCATCTGTCTGGCCAGTCAGTCCCCCTGAAACTGCTCACGAACATGGTCTTCTCCTCTGGGTGACCTTTGAATCCCATTACCTTAATTCCTTATATTCTTACAAAAGTAAGAAGGCCCCAACATTTCCCCCTCTTTTTTCAAAAAGAAAGTTAGCAATATCATGCATCAAACATTGACAAAAACAAAGCAACAAACACAAGTATAACCACCTGTTACCATCATTTCAAGGGTTAAGCCAATTTAAAACATAACATACTTTACTGGTTAATTCATAGGGACCCCTCTCCCCCTCTTTTTTCAAAGCAAACAAAAATTAAGTTTCAATGACGATGCTCGAGCAGATTGATGGAAAAAATGAATGAGAAGTTGATGCCTGCTGTTCCACCAAACAAGGAATACCTGCTGCTGACACAGCACTATCTATGACTGCATTACCTTCTGTTAAAGGGCCAGGGAGTGCAGTATGACTACAGATATGTGACACCCAAAAGGCATGCTTCCTTTGTTGGATGATGTTCCAAAGCTGAACAAACAAGGCTTGGAGACTATGGTTGTTTACATGCCCTATAATTGCTCTATGAATTCGTTGAACAATGCCTACCACATACAGGGAATCGATAACTATATTCATGGGTCGATCATGAAAAGTTAGAAATGCCCAAACTATGGCTTTTAGTTCTAGGACTTGCACGGATGCGGTTTCCCTCCAAATTTGAGTTTTCCAAAGATCTGACTCCCGGAAAGCATACCCATATTTTCCAGTTTTGCTACTAGCATCCGTGAACACAGTAATTGCATTTGACAATGGTCTTGAGCTCTGGATTTCTCGCTCTTCCAGCTCCAAAGAGGTGTGGAAGAGAGGATGCTTAGGATAGTGATTGTCCACTCTAATTCCCTGAATGGGTAAGGCAAATTCTACGCTTTTCAAGCACCATTCTTCGACTAGCTCCAGAGCTTTTAGAGGCAGGATAATACTGTCAGGCTCTCTGCCGGCAATTGTTCATACACATTGCCGGTCTTTCAAAATTCCCATCCCAATTGCTTCATGCCTCTGAGTTAAGGTGCACCGCAGGTGACTTGGGAGAAAAACCCATTCGAGTACAAACAGGATCCCCTTCTCGTCTATCTGGGCGATGATTATCGCCACCTCCCTTTCCCGGTTGTAGACCACCAGGGATATTGGTAATCCTTCCTGGAATCTGTAGGCAGTTGTTTCGGCTATCTTTTCCTCAATCCGTTCTAGGGCTGTGGCAGCCTTTGGAGTTAAGCTCTGCTTTTCCGCAGGCTCTTTAGCTCCCCTGAGCAGTTGAAACAACGGCTCCATTTCCGCATTCGTAATACTGCAAAAATTCCTGATCCATTGGATGTCTCCCACTAATTTTTGCACACAGTTAACAGTGTCAATTTTTGTCTGCAATTTAAGCTTCTGGGGTCTAATTCTAGCCTCTGTGATAACCATACCCAGATAATTCCAAGGAGCTTGCCTTTGAACTTTTTCAGGGGCAATGACCAGGCCAAATTCCTTTAAACAGTTAATTAACTCCTCTTCCTGCTTGGCTGGTAAAACTTCGGGGCTTGCTATTAGGATATCATCCATATAGTGGTACATAATCAAATCTGAGTGATTTTCCCTCCATGGTTTCAGGGCCAAATTCACAAACCATTAACAGATGGTTGGCGAATTTTTCATTCCCTGGGGAAGAACTACCCACTGGTATCACTCTGATGGGCCTTCCCTGTTGATTGTAGGAACCGTAAAGGCAAATTTTTCACTGTCCTCTGGGTCGAGGGGTATTGTAAAGAAACAATCTTTTAGATCAATTACTAGCAAATTCCATGCCTGTGGGAGCATAACAGGTGAGGGCAACCCTGGTTGTAGAATAGCCAGTAGGTGTTTACAAGATTGGTTCGCGTTTTGAATTGCCAATTCTTTAGCCAATATCGCTTTCATCTCTGGAGGCACATTAGGTGCCATATCCAGGGCATCCTTTAGCCGGTCAACAAAGCCGAAAAAAAAAAAAAAAAAACCACTCGTTTGGCTTTTGTACTATTTTGGTATATGGTAATTGAGGTGTTCCTATCTGTGGCAGGGCAAAAAAGGTTGCTAAAGCTGCATTTTTCGTCTGTTGTAATATTCTAGGATGAAGCGCTGCTTGGGCCTCGGGTGCCCGATAACGCCCATTTCCCATCAGTTGGTCGAGAGTGGCGATCCTTAATGGATCATCCATACTACAATTTAAATTTTCCAATTGCTTTTCTTCCAACCTTTCTTGCCACTTTGCTAGCCAGAGCATATAAGTAGTGGAGGAAAGCAGAAGTTCCATTATAGTCCTGCTGTCCGCAGGAACCATATTAGAATATTTAAACAAAGCAGAGATTTGGTTTCTAACTAGCTTATTATCATCTCCATATTGCATCACTGTTTTTTGTAAACCTTGCACCAATTTCCAATCTAAAGGTTCCCACTTGGGGCCCTGGGCTCCCACTACTACGGGGGCTGCTAGGGGAGTTAATAGAAATGCTCGGTTACAGGGGGAATTTGTATCAACCCCTTATACCGCGCTCCCGCATTAAAAGTTGGATCAACAGGTGGCATCACATCCTTACACTTTCCCCCATCATCACTTCCACCTGCAGTGGCTCAGAGCCACAACAACAATCCCTCTTCAGCTGGATCGCTTCCTCCAGCTGCTTCCCTTTTCTTTTGAATCTCCCATAACTCCTCAACCTCCCTGCCCAAAAGGCAGCCCTCCAGGCCAAACTTTGCCTGCAGATAGTTTTTTGCTTTATTAAGTGTCATATTTCCTTCTTTGACCATCTGCAGTACCCACTCTTTTTTCTGTTTCAAAACCTCTTCACTCGCCTTAAAGCTAGAAGTACCTTTTCACGCCTCACACTGCCCCAATTGTTTATCCACATTCTCCAACCCCTCTACTATAGCCCTATGGGCAGCCTTATAGGCTGCCTTCACATCTCTTGCCCTGGACCCGCTGTCTAATCGCCGCATCTGTTCCAATAACTCCGTCATCTTCTCCGCTTGCTCCCGAAGTTCTCGTCGCATTCCTTGGACAATGGCATCATCGTCATCCAATCCATCCGGGATCGGTGCTTTAATAGGATCCATGTCCATCTCAGGCGCTGTGGGGAGTGGTTGTTCCGGGGGTGGTCGCTCCTCCCCCTCCCACGGTGGAAGATACTCATCCACTCCCCCCCATACTTCACGTTCAGCTAGTTACTGGACACGCCTGCCGAGATGAAGCCCCTTTTTCCTTATCGTCCATTTCCTCGCATAGACTCGGCTCAGTAATTTCAGTCCACTCGGAACTTCCTGAACCATTCTCCTCCCCTTTTCCTCCGCAGAGTGCTTCCCACAAAGCAGCAGCGACTTGAGCCTCCCCGTGCAACTGTTCAAGCATTAGCCACACAGGACGATACATTTTCACAAGTCACCAAGCTTCCTCTGAACCTATTTGCACACCATTCCACAATTCTTTTCCCACTTGCTCCCAGGACTCGAGCTTATATACCTGAGAAGTTTCCTCTATGAGTCTTTTCTGCTTACAAAACAGCAGTAAGTCAATTAAATCGGCTTTTGAGATCTCAGTCTCAGTCTTTTGAGCGAGCTTTAATAAACATTCTACAGTAGCACGCTCCATTGCTGATGCAGCAATTTCCATTCTAGTTGCTGATACAGCAATTCCCATCCTGCTCACCAGGAGCTCACCAGGTCAGTCCTGACTCACTAGGTCAGCCGTGGCCACGATCCGCCTTTCTTCGGGCGCCCAGCTACTTCTCCGCTGGCTGCAGGATCCCTCGCGTTCTCAGCTCCACTTTACCCACGATCACATCAGGGTCACCAGATGCCAAGGCCTACCCCACAAGACAGAGTGAACAACACTTCAATATGAAGCAGGTTCAACTCACTCTGCTGTTGTCTGCGACAGAGCTTTATACCAGTACACGTGGACATGCGCTAAGAAGCAGCATTCTCATTGGTTGGGCTATAAGCTTGCAGCTGATTGGTGCTCTTCTCGGCGCTTGGTTGCTAGGTCTCCTGGGCATCTGTCTGGCCAGTCAGTCCCCCTGAAACTGCTCACGAACATGGTCTTCTCCTCTGGGTGACCTTTGAATCCCATTACCTTAATTCCTTATATTCTTACAAAAGTACTAAGGCCCCAACAAGGCCCCAACAAAGGAGGATGCAGAAGGATGAAGAGTGGCAGGATAGACCATTAGAGGAATTGGTAAAGAGAGCACAACAGGTGTATGTGAGAAGGGATGAGGAAAAGGCAAAGACAAAGGCAATGATTATGGCTCAGTATATAAGACAATCACAAGGATCTGTGGGACCTCCTGAGGGACCCCCAAGAGCCAGAGGAAGGGGTCGATCTCAAGGGCGTAATCAAAGGCAGAGCAGGGGGATGGTCTCTTCAACAGAAGATATCCAACTAAAACAAAAATTGGGGAGAAATCAGTGTGCATTGTGTAAAGAGGAAGGACATTGGAGAAGGGAATGCCCACAGAGGCTAAGAGATCCTCAGGAAGAGGAAATTCACCGACTAATGGAAATGGATTGTTAGGGGTGTCAGGGGCTCCCATTATACCAGGGATCCACCACACGGGAGCCCTTGATAACATGTAGGGTGGGTCCGGACCGAGAGGAAGTGTGTTTCTTGATAGATACAGGAGCCTCTTGATCCACCTTGAATTTTATGCCAAAAGGAGGGCGATTGTCAAAAGGCTCCTTGGTTATCCAAGGGGTAAGTGGGAAAGACGAACGAGTGCATATTATCCAGCCACTGGTAGTGGATGTGGGAAATAAATTTGAGATGCATGATTTTCTCTTTGTCCCAAATTGCAATTGCAATCTGCTGGGAAGGGATTTGATGGCTAAATTGGGAATGCAAATCAGTATTGTAAGAGATGATAAAGAAGCTAGCACTCCTGTAACTTTGTGCAAAATGTCTGACAAAGCTTATGCTGAAGTGAACCCAGAAGTGTGGGCAGTTCCAGGAAAATATGGAAAACTAGACATGGAACCTCTCCAAATTACTTTAAAGCAACCAGGGCAGATAGTCTCTAAAAAGCAGTATCCTATTTCACGAGAGGGAAGGAAAGGGTTACAACCTACTATTGAGTCCCTGCTGGAAGCAGGACTTTTGGAGCCATGTATGTCTCCATACAATACTCCCATCCTGCCAGTCAAGAAGCCAGATGGAACCTATAGAATGGTACAGGACTTAAGAGCAATAAATGAAATTATCAAACCAAGACATCCCACAGTTCCAGATCCATACACTATTCTAAACCAGATCCCCTCTTCACCTCAGTACTATTCAGTACTTGATTTGAAAGATGCATTTTGGGGATGTCCTCTCACAGAGGATAGTAAGCAATATTTTGCCTTTGAATGGGAACAAGAGGAGGGAGGAAAAACAATAAAACAACAATTGACATGGACAGTTCTCCCGCAAGGATACACTGAGGCACCGGTCTTGTTTGGACAAGCCTTGCAGAAAATACTGAAGGAATTTACCCTACCTCCTGGAGTTAGGTTATTGCAGTATGTGGATGACTTGCTCCTATCAGGGGAAGAAGAGGGAGTAATGGAGGAAGCCACTGTGAAATTACTTAATTTCTTGGCCCAAAAAGGGCTTAGGGTGTCCAAAAAGAAGGCACAAATGGTGGAAAGAAGGGTCAAATATTTGGGGCATATTTTGACCAGAGGTTTACGATGCCTTGACCCAGAAAGAATTCAGGGAATTTTAGAAGTACCATTACCCAGGACTAAGAGAGAGCTATGGCAGTTCCTAGGGCTAGTAGGATACTGCAGAGCCTGGGTTGAAGACTTTTCTGCATTAGCTAGACCACTGTATGACTTTTTAACCCAAAACAGCCCCAATGTTGTGGTATGGACACAAGAAGGAGAACAGAGCTTTAGAAAATTAAAAGATAAATTGAGCAAGGCTCCGGCCTTAGCTCTTCCGGATGCAGAGAAAGAATTTGAATTATATGTGGATGTCAAACAGGGCCACGCCAAGGGAATTTTAGTGCAAGAATACGGAGGCATGCCAAGACCAGTAGCTTATTTTTCTAAAATATTAGACCCAGTAGCTAAGGGGTGGCTTTATTGTCTGCAGAATTGTGCAGCTACGGCCCTAATGGTAACTGAGGCCCGAAAGCTGACCACAGGAGGATCCCTTGTTGTCAAGGTCCCACACCAGGTCAAGGCATTACTAACTGAAAGGGCTTCCAAACGGATGACCAGTGCCCGGTTATTGCAGTATGAAACCTGTTTAATGGAGCAGGAAGATTTAAAATTAAGAAGTGGGGGAGGGTTTAACCCAGCTTCTTGTCTAACTGGTCCTGAGGGAGAAGAATCAAAGGAAATCCATGACTGTATTCAAGTACTAGATCTCCAAATTCGACCTAGGGAAGATTTGAGAGATATTCCTTGGCCAGATGGGGACAATGTGTTTATTGATGGATCTTCAAGAGTAATAGAAGGGAAACGGGCTACAGGATATGTTATCATTAAGGGGAGGGAGCTGCTAGAAGGAGGAAAGCTGCCGTCTGCCTGGTCAGCCCAAACCGCAGAACTGTATTCTCTAATAAGAGCCTGTGAATTATATCAAGGCAAGGTAGTGAATATCTTTACAGATTCTAAATATGCATATGGGGTGGCACATATGTTTGGAAAACTGTGGGAAGAAAGGGGTTTATTAACTTGCCGAGGAAAGGCATTGGTGCATAAGGATCTGATTGCTCGCCTGCTGGAGGTGGTGAACCTCCCCAAAAAGGTCTCACTAATTCATATCAGGGGACATCAGACAGGACACTCAGAGCAGGAGGTAGGCAATCGATTGGCTGATGAGGAAGCTCAAAAAGCAGCACTCCTACCAGAAGTATCTAAGATCCTCCCTCTCCTACTGGTAGTCCAGCCATTACCAGAAAAGATGTCTTTTCCACCAGAAGAATTAGAAATAATTAAAAATAGTGGAGCAAAAGAAAAAGGACATGACTGGTTTACAAAGGAGGGCAAACAATGGGTGCCCAAAGCCCTAGCCCTACAAATACTGAAAGAGCTTCACGAAGGAAGCCTTTGGGGCTCTAGAGGGTTGGCGGAAGCCTTCCTTAAAACCTATGCTGCCCTTGGTCTTTTTGTTCTGGCAAAACGGGCCATTGAGGGCTGTCTGATTTGTGCTAAGGCCAACGGCCGAGCTGCAAGAGAAATTGCAAGGGGAGGATGACCCTGGGCTGTATGCCCATTCCAGCGATGCCAAGTAGACTTTACTGAGATGCCCCGTGTAGGGAGACTTAAGTATCTTCTGGTAATAGTGTGTCAGTTGACAGGATGGACCGAGGCATTTCCAACTGCCTCAGCAACAACTGGATCTGTAATTAAGGTGTTCTTAGAACAAACAATTCCAAGATATGGGTTGGTAGAGGCAATAGATTCAGACAGAGGCACTCATTTTACAGGAAAGGTCCTTCAAGGTGTCATGACTGCCCTAGGGATTCAATGGGACTTGCATACCCCTTGGCATCCTCAGAGTTCTGGTAGAGTGGAAAGGATGAATGGGAACATTAAAAAGCATCTTTTAAAATTGGTGTTAGAAACTAAGATGCCGTGGACACGACTTCTACCATTAGCTTTAGCAAGAATAAGAGCAAAACCAAGGGGAGACATTCAGCTGTCCCCCTTTGAAATAATGTTTGGGATTCCCTATCCTGCTAACACCCAACCTGGCAGGGAGGTGGAGATAAGTGATATATATTTAAAGCAATATGTGGCCAGAATACATTCTCTTCTGAAGTCTCTCCGACAGGAAGCCCAGCTCGCACAGACCCTCCCCTTGGATTTTGCAGTCCATGATATCCAACCAGGGGATTGGGTCTTGGTCAAAGAATGGAAAGAAGCACCACTGCTGGCAAAGTGGTGTGGACCTTATCAGGTATTACTAACCACAGAAACATCAATCAAGACAGCTGAGCATGGATGGACTCATCATACCAGAGTTAAGATTTCCAAGACTCCAGAATTCTGGACTTCTCAGTTGAAGGAAGAGGATGGAAAGCCCCGGCTAACTCTCCGTAGATCTGTACCGCTGGCTGGGAGTGGGTCCAGAAAATAAACTCTGGGTTGCTGGGTCTGTGGGAGTCCAGGAGGATATGAAGACTACTCATGGGTACTAGACCTACTGAACGCAGGTTGTTAGTTAATAACCTAGTTTGTAAAAACAAATATTGTCCAAAGGAAAAAAAAAAAAAAAAAAAAAGAGGAGGGATTGAGCGGAATGCTCAAGTTTCTGTATTCATCAATAAGGGGGTTTCTCCACAGTTTGGCTGAAGAGCAGGACAAAGGGAGGGGAGACTGAGTAGAGCCATGAGCCAAGTGGGACAAAAAGAGCCATCTGCAACGAGATGGGGGCCTTTACAAAGGGGAATTCCCCCACATTCTTCAGCAAGGGGGACGAAGGAGTTGGTGAGCTCAGGTGAGAACAGATGGCGGGAGGCCGGAGTTCGGTGTAGGCGGGCCGGGAAGGCTGTAACTTCTGAGTACCTTGGCCAATGGGGAAAAGGAGAGGGCGTCCCTCGGTCGGGAAATTGGGATAAAAGGGGGGCTGCGTCCCCCAGCAATTTGAGAGACCCCACAGGGCTATGCCCGTTGGACTCTCCCTCTATTCGAATAAAGTTTTAGGACTCCTCTGTCTCCTTTTGGACATTCAGTTCTTGACAGCGAGATTTTCCGCACATTCTATATAAACAGAATCCAGGGAAATTTGCTTTCTAAGATACTATGGCTGGCCGAGGGTTATGCATGAGGTCTAACCATTTTTGTAGGAGATATTTTCACGAGTAGGAAGCTCAGTTCTGTTTTGCTCGTGTCTCAGTTACTCTTCTCGGCTTCCTGGCCCACTATCGGATTAAAACCACGGTCTTGGGAACAGTGTTGGGAACCTTTTTTGGGCCTGGTGCAGATGTGGCTTCCCTAATTTCTCCCTGTTGCTTCCCCTGCCCTGCCTTTTCCCGCAGCTCCTGAGGTGGGTGGCATGGTCGCAGCCCTGCTAGGACTCGCCACGTGCTGTTGTAATGGCTGTTTTCACTGAAAAATCTGATAGCTGGTCTCTGTGTGTCGAAATATATACAAAATAAAAGCAATTTAGTTATGACATTAGGGAGCGCTCTGTAAATTGAGGCTGGCTTCTACCAGCATCATTTTTGACACTTTTTTTCCAGTTATTTTTCAGCCAAGACTGTGGCTTAATCTTTTCCCTGCTGCCAGGATATGTTACAGCACATCTGACCTTCTGAGGAATAATCATCTTTTCTGCATAATGCAGATGTGGGAACAGGCTCTGTTTAATTTTTTCCCTTACATTTTCTTCTCTTTGCTCGAAAGGCAGCTGTCACCACCACCAGGGATGGCGCGTGATTAGCAGATTTAAAAAAAAATGTAGCGATCACTAGAGATTTCCAGTCTGCTGTCCCTTAGATCAACCTATTTGACTCCTGTTGGCTTCTGGGGAAATAACTCACTTCTTGCAGCTGAGAAAAGGGGCACTCGAGGTGCCTGCGCAGCAAGAGGGGACCCCATGTTGCATCCGCATCGGGTTTCCATTCCCTTCTCTGTGCATAGCTCCTCTGCCATTCATTTGAAGAAATGTTTTTCAAGACAAAAACAGCACCAAGATTTGCTCCTCGGGGCTTGTGCTCCTTTAGCTCTTCTATGAGCCCATCCTGGTGCTGCTTCCCACTCTGTGGGCCAAGGTCTGACATGGAGCAAACAGTTGTAATTCTCTTCCAAAGTAATGGAGTTAACACTGTTTTCACTGGGATTGATCTCGATTTGGCTCTTAATGGTTCATCTTGGGGTGTCTGGGAGTATTATTGTAAGATATCCATAGTGATAGATATGCATAGGGGCGCAAATGCTTTGCCAGTGCATGGGGAAAAAAAATCATCCAAGGATGGAGGTGTGTACGTACAAATGCTGCCTTAAATACTCCATATGCATTTCCTGCAGGAGGGGGCTGTGCTTTAATGAGAAGGACTCCAAAGCCAGCAATAATTTCCAGCATACCCTTTGCTGGGCTTTACACACATGCTGCATGTGTGCTGAGCCCGTACCACATGCACGTGTGCATGCACAGGTGTGTGCACACCGGGACATGCACTAGCAGGGCCACGGTCCCCTCGGGCTGTCCCTTCAGCTGTCCCTGCGGGCAGCGCCACGACAAGGCTGCCCGGACGGGACGCCGTCTGGCCCGGAATCCAGCTTAGCGGCGCCCGCGGCCCCTGCGGGCTGCGGCTGCTGTCACAGGCGGCACGATAAGAATCCCATTGACGTCAGCAGCGCGCGGCGGGGAAGCGCGCAACCCACGCCGTAACGCGGCGGGGCTGGGGGGGGAGGAGGGGGAGCGGGGTGGGGGCGTATCGGCCACGCCCCCTCCTCTGGCCACGCCCTCTGCGCACCGTTTCCCGCGCGCGCTGCCGTGCGGCCGGGCCGCGCTTGGTCTTTCCGCGGATCCGCGCCCGCGGCTGCTCCGGTTTTGGCGGCAAATGCGCGGTGCTACCGAGCTGGCAGCGCCTCCATACAGCATAAAGAGAGAAATAATTCTGTACTGAGGGTATCTGAGTCTTTTCTCGGTCATGAATAAAGTCATCGGACTGATGTCTGTGTGAAACATGCATCAAATCGGAACCAGACGGCTTTGCACATCTGCAAGCAAATCTTGGCGTAGTCCTGCTCGACTTCATCAAATTTATACTTGGTCCTTTTGTTTAGGACTTTATCCCTTTTTAGGAATTTGTATTTCACATTTTTAATTCTGCTAAGCAATTGTATGCATTCTATATGCGTAAAGACAGGCATAAAATGAAACAGAGCCAGTGGGATGGCAAGTTTTCGGCTGAGACTGTGTTAAAATATGGTAGATTGCAGCACAGGGGAGTTTGTGCACCGCCTCGCTCAAGGTTTGGGGTAGGAGAGAGGCTACCTGTGCCACGAGCAGAACTCGCGCCCCACGAGGACACGCTGGATCCCTTACAGATCCCTTAACCACGGCACCTCAGGAGAGACAAACTTGCATTTACAGTATTAACAAGGATGATCAAAGCCCCTCATGCCCCCCAAGTGTCTGGAGCCTGTGGTCGATGTGTCGCAGTGGCCTCCGAGGTGACCATGTTAGGGAGGTGAAGCAGCATCCAGTTTCTGACTGGGCAGTGGACATATCCCAAGAGGATCTGGGAAATGTCACAGAAAAAAAACAGCCTCTGCCCATCTCACTGTGGAAATTTGTAACTGGATTATAAGTGAACGCTGCTTCAGATGGCTAAGTTTCCATAGTCTCATGGATGTGGGAATTTCTGTCTCATGTATTCTTGAACGATAGTGCTTACACATTTGAAACTCATTAAATCTTTTATCCATGAAAAGAAACACTTTTTTATTAATTTCTCAGAGGCCAGTGGTTGCCGAGAAATCAGAATTGCCCTGTTTGGTAAGGACCTATGTCCTAGTGTAAAACACTTGGGGCTTGCTTAGCTCCTGTTTCATTTTCCTAGTTATCTTTAGAGCTTTCTTCACCCTAACCCTATGCACCGTATTTTTGATACTCTATTGTACCTATTTGCTCAGAAATCCTTACAACCTCTTGGTATCAAGGTGCACGCACACATACATATATAAGGATCTAATACACAATGCTAGTCTGTGTTTCCCACAAAGTGCTTTACCTAAAATGCCTTAATTACAAATCTCCTGTGCATAAATATTTTGCTCCTTGTAATAACTCAGCTGAGGGCAAGGCAAGAAGTACTACCAGTATTCTTTTATTTGGTACATGACCTAATTTCATCTACTGTCTAAAATCCTTAGACTGCATCAGGACTATTGCAATCTACATTAACTGTTACAGTTCTGTTGTAATTCAGGTGTCCTTGAGACAAGTCTGAGTTGTCTCTGCTTTGGTCCATAATATTTAATATGCACTGTTTGTGCATTATTAAATTAGATAGCAAAACATTAATTCATTATTTGCTTTTATCTTTCACATTTCTGGTATATTTGCTTAAAATATCAGGCTACAATATAGGCATAATTATTTTTATGAATGTCATAAGGGTATATGAGCTTCCGGGACTGGGAGTGGTTGGATTTGCATCACTCCATGCAATCAAATGTCATCCAGTGATAAGGCAGCAGATTAAATGTACATTGTTAATGCATAAGGTAATAAGTATGGTGCAGCTTAATCAATTTAAGCAGGAAATATATACTGTAATAAAGGTGTGACCCACAGCAGCAGTGGCCGGACTGTATTTTCCAGGACTTAGTCAACTAACATTGATCAGGGATACAAAAAAACTGAAGTCCTTTCCTGTGGCCTCTTGGGTCCGCTTATGGCAGCCCGAACTGCTGCATGGGCTGCATGTAGCATTCATGATATTTTCATGCTATTTAAAAAGGCATTTAAAAAAGGTAATTGGTAGTCAGCTTTGACAAATGCAGAGCACACACATAATTTCTATACATTGTGTCCTCTACTAATTCTGTCCTGTTCTGATTCTTAAATCTAGAACATGGTTAACATTTAATAAAGTGGCCTAGGACATTTATTTTAAAACCTAGATGTTTAATATTTATCCTCTGTGTAGGGTACGGCGGTCGGAAGATCTCGTGCTATGCGGAAAGAATAGGGGAGATGGGCACGTGCAGGGGAGATGGGCACGTGCCCGTATAAGGCGATGTTAACGCTATTGGCTACGGAGCGCGCTTCCGCACACAGGTACCCTATAAAAGTTCGGATGTACCTGCAATAAACGCCATTTGCTGCATCCACCATATTGGTGTCTGTGCTCATTTGGCCCGGGTTCCCGGGTGGTGGCGCCCGTGCTCGCTCGAGGTAACGACGAGGCAATTGAAACCGAAAGGCAGCAAGTGGTGACCCCGACGGGATTCGGCGGGCGGCTCCTGAAAGACGGGGCGGCCGGGAAGCGGCGAGGACTCCATGGAGGCGACTGTGAAGGTCGTGTTAGCGTGTGCTCGGGAATGGGATGTTTCTGTGAAACCTAGCGCAGTTAAGTGCTGCATCGAGCGGCTCCTGAAAGAGGGGGCGATTCACAATGCCGGGGATGTTGTGTTTCCCCAGCATTGGGCAGACTGTACTACTGCACTAGCGGAGTACAGTATGAGTAGTAAATCGGCAAAAGAATTGAAGACTTGGGGAACTATCAGGCAACTTTTACAAAGAACTCGGGAAGAGAGCGAGTCCTGGGAAACAGCGCGGGTGGCAGTGGGCGTGACCGATACTGCGGGGGCTCCGAGAAACGTGGTCAGGGATGGCGAGGGGAGGCCCCCTGCGTACCCTTGGGAGGAACTGCAGGCCGCGGAGCGGCGGTTAGACCAGTCCCCTGCTGAGGACGATCCGGGAGGTGGCGGCCACGTAAATCAAGGGGAACGTCTAGTCCCGACAGCCCCACCGATGCCGATAGTAGTGGACGACCCCAGAGATTGGGTTCCAGGGATGCTCCTGCGACCTCAATACCCTCCAGAAGAGAATGAACCGCCTCGGAGGGCACCCCAGAGGGTTCATGGCGCCGCCGGGAGACGGCCAGCGCCTTTGTCGATGTTGAAAGAGGAGGCGGGGGAGGGGTCAGACGACTCCTCCTCCGGGGGGGGGGGACTCCGTGGGGGAGCTGACGGCCAAAAGGCATCGGGCCCGAGACTGCCGGAGGTCGCAGGGAAACTCCGGGCTGGGAGGGGCGAGGGGGGGCCGCCCTTCTCCGCGAGTGCGCGCCCCCCCCCAAGGAGGGTGGAAGCAGAGCCCCAGGGCGTATCCGACGGGGCACCCTGGGGAGGGAGGACAAGGACAACAAGAGGAGAACGAAGCCAGGTGGCCCTGGTCCTAGGCTGCCAGCAGAGACCCCGTGTTAAGGTGCGCCTTCACGGCCCCCCGCTGGTGACCCCAAGGATATTAGAGCTCAGAATGTTAATTGATACAGGGGCAGATGTAACGTGCATACCAGAAAGCAACTGGCCGGCCACCTGGCCGGCATCCCCAGCGGGCTTGCTAGATGGGGTGGGGGGAACAACGGACGCGCGATGCAGTGCTGTGCCTCTGGCGTGTGAATTAGAGGACCCGGGAAGGCCCCCCATGCAAGCGATTGTCCGCCCATTCATAGTGACAATACAGGAATCCCTAATCGGGCGTGACGTATTGGCTCAACTCGGCATTCGCCTGACAAATTTAGCGTAGGGGCCACTGCTTACCTGCTGAGCCCTAACAAGGCCATTCCCTTGAAATGGAAAACAGAGGAGCCGGTGTGGGTGGAGCAGTGGCCTTTAACTCAAGAGAAGCTGGCAGCCGCACGGGCCATTATACAACGCGAATTGGATCAAGGACATTTAGAGCCGAGCCTGAGCCCATGGAATACGCCTATCTTTGTCATTCTAAAGAAGGATAAAAGTAAGTTTAGATTGCTACACAACTTAAGAGAGGTAAATAAGAGAATGAAGGACATGGGGGCTCTTCAGCCGGGGCTTCCACTACCCGCGGCGATCCCTCGAGGATGGCCGGTCGTGGTAATGGACATCAAAGACTGTTTCTTCTCGATCCCACTGGCCCCTCAGGACTGTGAGAAATTTGCCTTTACAGTCCCAGCTGCGAACCTGAGAGAGCCAGCGCAGAGATATCAGTGGAAGGTGCTCCCTCAGGGGATGAAAAACTCCCCAACTATTTGCCAGAGGTTAGTGGCTCAAGCATTGCAACCTGTTCGTGACCGCCACCCCGGGGCGGTGATCATCCATTACATGGACGATTTGCTGCTGGCTACAGCCATGCAGCAGGCTACTGACAAACTGGAAAAGGAGGTGGTTGATCATCTACAGCAGGAAGGGCTGTATATTCAGGAGGCAAAGACGCAGAGAGGTAGTTCGGTGTCTTACTTAGGGACACAAATCCTTCCTGAAACCGTCCGTCCACAGCCGATCAAACTTGACCTGGAGGTGAGAACCTTGCATGATGTTCAGAAGTTGGTAGGGGCGATTCAGTGGTTGCGCGCCTTGGTTGGCATACCTACCGACCTCATGACACCGTTGTTCGAACTGCTGAAGGGCCAGCACCCATGGGAGAAGCGGGAACTGACGCCCGCAGCTATCGAGGCCCTAAAAAAGATCGAAAGCCTAGCCTCTGAAAGCCACCTTTGCAGGTGGGACCCGGCGCGCCCTGTTGAGCTATACCTAAATGTAACAAGAAGGGGAGCTGTGGGGCTGTTAGGACAAGGGAATCCCGCCCTATGGTGGATCTTGTCCAAACAACTGACAACAGCCTACATGTCCTATTTAACGGCGATGGCTAAGCTAATCATTAAAGGCAGGGCCGCATGCATCAGACATTTTGGCGTTGAACCGACTGCGGTGTGGGTGCCAGTTAAAAAGGAATTATGGGATGAAGCGATGCAAGAGCAGAGCAGTCTGCTCGTGGCCATAGAAGGGTACCCTGGGGAGGTGAAATACGGCCCCGCCTTGGAACTATACCGGCACCTGCCACTCGTTGCACTACGGTGCACCCCACGAGTGTTGAGCGAGCCGAGGGAGGGCCTTACGGTCTTCACCGATGCCTCCTCCACGACTGACTCAGCTGTTGTAGTATGGCGTGATATTACCTGGGAAAGGGTCAGGATTACCGTACCGGGCAGTACTGTACAATATCTGGAAGCTACCGCGGTCGCTCATGCTTTGAGAATCTGGCCGGGACAGCATGTGAACATAGTTACTGACTCAATGTTTGTTTATAAGCTACTGCTTAACATGGCCGCCCCCGGATGGACAGGAACCCCAATAGCCATCATGCTGGAGGAAGCGTTACAGTATAGAACGGCCACGGCCTCCACACACCATCAAGACAGACAACGGCTCTTGCTTCACGGCTCAGTCCACACAGGACTGGGCCGAGAAGTGGGGGATCCGTCTGGTACATGGAATCCCATATAACAGTCAGGGGCAGGCTATTGTTGAGAGAGCGAACCAAACACTCAAAGAGAAGATTAGAGTTCTTGGGGAGGGGGAAGGACATCCCCAAGGAATCTCCGTGGTGAAGCAACCAGAAATTTTAATGCGAGCGTTATACTCGCTAAACCACTTTGTCCGGGGTGACGAGAACAAGACGTCAATAGATTAACATTGGGCGGTCGCGGCTATGGAGGACGGACCTCCAGTTCTGGTCAGATTCCCGGAACAGGGGGTTTGGGAACCCGGCTGGGACCTGGTAACCCAGGGAAGGGGTTATGCAGCTGTGCGACAGCAGGGAATAATTAAATGGGTGCCGGCAAGATGGGTGAGGCCGGACCTTAAGACTAATAGCGGCTGCAAGTCTTCTCTTACAGGACCGAATTGTGGGACGTCCTCGCAACCCGTACGCCCGTCTGGAGGAGACGAGGAAGCCGGAGGAGCGAAACTCTCGTAGACGCGATGAGAAAAGGCCACCGCACTTGTGTGTTATCCTGTTATTGTTCAATTGGGATTGGTTATGGAGGTTTGGATTAATAGCTATAATAGTGTTAGTAGGCATCTTTTGCGGCATGCCCGTTTTGTCGTGCCTAATTCGTTCAAAGTAGTGATGTTTAGTTTAACATAGGAGGTTTGGGTTAACATGGGACGTTTACGTTGACATAGGATGTCTAGGGGAGGGGGAGATGTAGGGTACGGCGGTCGGAAGATCTCGTGCTATGCGGAAAGAATAGGGGAGATGGGCACGTGCAGGGGAGATGGGCACGTGCCCGTATAAGGCGATGTTAACGCTATTGGCTACGGAGCGCGCTTCCGCACACAGGTACCCTATAAAAGTTCGGATGTACCTGCAATAAACGCCATTTGCTGCATCCACCATATTGGTGTCTGTGCTCATTTGGCCCGGGTTCCCGGGTGGTGGCGCCCGTGCTCGCTCGAGGTAACGACGAGGCAATTGAAACCGAAAGGCAGCACCTCTGTTACACAGGTAGAAATATGAAGGCACTAAGAGTGGCAACGAGGTCAGATGATAGACTTTCTGTGGGAACATATCAAAATATGAAAGATGTTGTCATCTGTTTTTTTTTCATCTGATTTAAGTTCGCAAAGTGGAGACTGACAAATATTAATAGAACTCAGGTTTGAATTAGTATTTCAGTGTTAAAAGCATTTGCGAGTTGTAGATTGTGACATACTTTTAAAATAGTTTTTTTTTCTTTTTTCTCTGTGTTTCTAAAGATAAGGAGTCTATAGTCTGCTCTTCTTGAGTGTTTTCAATTCTAGTTTAACCCTGAGAAAGAATGAAAGAGAAACCTCATTTACAGGGTTGTGTGCATATACCTGAGCATACCCAGACTTCAGCGTTTGGAAGGAAAGCGTCAACATTTCCTTATCATTTGACTGTCATCCCTGCAGTGCCACGAAGGAGCTGCAGTCCCAGAACTGACCAGTGGTAACAGACTGATGGTCTAGGTTGCAAAGACCTTTCCGTTTATAATGTTGCCTTTAGCAGAGGGCTAGAACTGAGCAGCTTCAGAAGAAAGAAATGAGGAAGAAATGGGTTTTAAGGAAAGAAGACATTGGCAATGAGAGACAAGGGACCAGAGATAGCAGCAACCTCATTTTGGTCAAGGTTTTGGAGGCATCACAGGAGTGGAGAATTTAGGGACATGATTTCAAAGAGAATAATGAGGTGACTTTACTAACATTTACACAGGATCCACTTTTGGGTGGTGGAGGAATACGCTGAGTTAAGACATCTCAATATGAGTGATAAGCAGTATTCACTTTATTGCCCGAGACAGCGCACATTTATACAGTTACAGTTTGAGCATGCCAACGTGTCAGTCGGTGATTGGTTGCTAACGGTATTTGATTGTTTATTAGAAAGATAACTTCAGTCTGGCCAGCCCAGATTACGGTCGATAAGCAAGCAGCTTCTTCATTCTTCCTGCCTTATACCCTCAAAGTTGTTTACGAAACTAGCCAAGGACAGAGTGTCCTTGCCTTACCAGCACGTCCTCAGCACTTCTCTCCTGAGGCCTAATCTCCCAGAAGCCCCTGCTTGCTCAGTTGCAGGCCTGAACCAAAGTCAGTGGATCCATACTCATGTCCACGCTCTCGTAGCCAATTCCCAACAATCCACCACATGGGAAAGCAGAATAGAGGAAATGAAACTGTCGGTTGAAAAGTGTAGTGACCCGATCAGAGAAGGGAAACATCTCAGTGTTGAATGACAGACAAGAAGTAGGGGAGGAGGCAGACTGCGAAGCAGTTAAAGTCCAAAACAAGTTGCTTATTTTTGGCACAATAGAAAAGAAGAAGCCAGAAGAGGGATGACATGAATAATGTGAACATACAGAGAGTAGACTAGTTACAGAGCTCAGATCTATATCCAGATTTTCCTAGAGTTTTACATCTATTGTGTTGATCTGGACACCTATCATAAATATAGAAGAACCCCCTCTGAAATACTTCCAGTTATAGCTTTTCTGCCTTCTTACTCTGCGTAATAGTTTCCCATCCGTGTTCCCCTTCTCTCTTGAGAGTTTAGCCAGATTTCCAATCATCTGTCCGCTTTTTTCTGTGTCAATGGAAGTCATCGCTTTGGTCATGTCAGCTAGCATCTCCTGTTGCCAGTTCCCACAGCAATCCAGGGTGTGCTGGATATCTTCCTTTCACACTCTTAAATCCTTTCTGTGTAGCGGCTCATAAGCACTTTTTTTTTTTTCTAATTTAATAGTGCTCTTGTTACTTATACTGCAATTCTTCTATTGAAAACAGCTTTCCTACTGAGAGAGGGAAGGAAACATAGGGAGGTTACATACTTGTAGATGTTCTATGAACAGGAGGTTAACACATCTTTATTACAAGACCTGTGTAATTTCCAGATTTGCCTCTGCAAGACTGAACTATTAGGCTCTAGAAATCAATGCTAACAACATTAGAAGCAGGAGCAATTGCTTTAAAGCCTGAAGTGAGCTACGGTTAATCAATATAAACAATAATATCTGGGATCTTTTCAGCAGGATCTCAAGGAAAATGAGAAAGCCTTTGCTCTGTCATTAGCCAGTTGTACAATTAAAGTTCCCTTGGTGACTTCCTCTAAAGATTATTCTGATGAATGAGAATCGAGCTGTGCTATCATTAAATCTTGCTAACCCTTACTTCAAGAAAACTGAAACAATAAAAATAGCAGGTTCAATTTTTACTTGTGACTTTTGGGAGTAGTAGAATACTAAAATATCTGGTAAATTCCTCTTTTTTACATAGTAGCTGATAAATGAAGCAATAGCAAAATCTGGTTTGAAACATAACAGGCAGATTTTGTAAGTATTCTCAGTAAGAAAATTGAATTCCTCAGGAAACATACAACAATGAAAAATTGTTGGGCATCCACTGAGTTGTTGCTTTTTAAAGGTCATATTTCCGTTTAATTTGATAACAAAATAATAAAACATTCTTTTTTTTCCTAGGTGCTCTATCTGAACATTAAAAAATGCAACTAAGAGAAAACATAAAATCAATAATGACTCTCTGTTCCATTAACATGTCCACAGGACTACGTTAACTGTAAGAAATATGTCCCTTTCTGTCAGTGAGTTCCAGTAGACAAAGCAGAAAAAAGGAAAAATATTTGAAAACATTACCACTTACAGAGTAATAGCTTTTAAAATTTAGTAAGCATCCTGCCCTGGGTACTGCTTTTGTTTGTTCTGCTTTGTTTTAATTGTATGGGGAAAACATAGTCCTTCGTTGCAGACTTTTGAGAGGGACAAATGTGCTACACTCCACTGCCTGTATATTGTTTTCTTGGAGCCTGATGTCAGACTGCTAGATGACATCATTACAAGACAGTAATTTGAATTATATTGCTAATGTTTTACATGTGTTAGTGCTGAAAAGGAGCCTGGCATCCTCTTTGAAGTCTGCTGACATTACATATCCTCTCCCTATTCTTCCGATTTTCTTATCAGATAATGTTGGCTGACGTTATTCTTTACCTCACTAGTGTCGTGACAGTTGTAGTTGTGGCATTTTTCATTTTAATTGCATTGCAAAATGCACTGGTTTGTTAGGAATCTTTTACAAAAAGAAGAAAAAGGCATCGTGGAATCAGAAAAGGGTCTTTGTGCTTTGCTGTAGTTTCCCCCTCCCTGACTATAATGTGCTTAACAAATAAACAAACAGAAATAGCCTTTAGTGAAAGCCTTTATTTGCACAGTGTGGCTGTAAAGAACAAACTTGAAGTATAGTGTGCATTTCTTTTGTGAGAATTATATTTTTATTCAAAGGGGAAGTAAGATAATGGAAGTTAAACTCCTATTAAAATGAGATTTATAATTGAAGCAAAAGGAGATGCTAAATTTTAAATTACAGATGCACTATGATATCTCAGGAATGTTTTGGTGTTTGTATAAGGGAGGCTTACATACGAAGCTAGCAAGACATGACAGGGCAAATTCAGAATTGGTGTGTGCAAGTGCATAGGGATAAACCACTTTCTGGTATCAGATGTTTAAATGATAGCGTGGGGCAAGGTCATGGTTCTTCCCCAGCATCACACACGGATTGGCTCTTCATTGCAGTTCATTGCTGTGAGTTTTGAATTAGTGAGAGGTTCAGAAGATTTGTTAGAGAACTTTGACCAAGTGTTGCCACTATGTATTTATAGGGATAAAAATTCCTAATCTGGACAGACTGTGAAGTGCTGCTGAGTGGATATTTGTAAGGTAGAATAGCACTGTGAAATTCTTTGCAGTTTATATCTGAGCAGTAAAAACGTGATCTGTATAAAAAGAAGGAAGAAAATAGAGAAACCTAATTTTACTGCTAAATTTTGGTAAAAATTACAGCTGTCATTTCAGTTTAAGAAGTTACTGATAAAAACATTAGTTGATTTGATCATGTAAAAGAGTAAATGGAAATAGTCTGACTTATTTAAATCGATGAATATACCAAAACTGCTCTCAGTGAATTAAAGTAGGAGAGAAGCCATGAGTGAATTTGGGAGCCTGGGAAGATGAACCTCAGCCTTGTTTCAGGACATCACCAATATGAGGAGCTAAGCCAGGGCGTACAGCATTGCTGCAGCAATCTGGGGAGGCATGATGTTAAATACAGCAGTTTTCTGCGGCCACATGACAGGCTCTTTCTTGTGGCACCAATGATCTGTAAGCTTCCAAAAACATTTAAAATTTGAATTAGCCATTTAGTAGAATGTGCTTTAGCTACGCCATGTTAGGTCTGAATCATTTAGAAGTTTTTATTAGGATAATAAAACTTTCTAAATTGAGATTTTTGATTTAGGACCAGTTTTAGTTGATAGGGGCTGCACTTACAGTGGATTAACTGGATACATTCCTTGGTTCCAAGAGATCCAGCATGCCTGATTATTTTATGTATTACAAAAATATAATTTTATATTTAAATATAAAAAGAGATGGTATCATGTGTGTTAGGCCTATTTTTTTTCTGAAATGCTCAATATGTTTCTCAAAAAATGACAATTTAAGAAGAAAAATATTACAAAATTGAGTTACTTTGCTACCTATTTTTTTCCACTTAAAATTCTTCCATGGAACACCAGAGAACAAACTTCCTTTAGGAATGCTTTCTTTTTATCATCTACCTTCTAAGTCTCATTTCGCTGCATAACCCAACATCTGAGGGTTTTTTTTTTGTGTTGGTTGTTCCGATTATAAGCTTATAATCTTGATGTCCTTGTTTTTCCTGTAATACACTTTATTTTCTACCAGAGCTAATCGCACAGTCCCCTTTAACATTATCTGTGTGGCACTGGTGTGTTTCATTTCTTTGCCCAAACTTCGCTTTTTTCAGGCCTGACACAGGCCCAATGGATGATGACTCTGTTGTAAGCCACTAATTGTATTTATATTACCAGGTTTTGGCATTTGCTAGCACAGAGGCAACCCAACAAGTATATCATATTCCTTCTGAATGCTATAGAGCTTGCACCACTTCTCACATATTCTTCCCTCGGGCGTTCTCTCTTCTACTTAACTGTTTTGCTAACAGCTAAGTTATTCTTGTGATAAGCAAACCCATCTTAATTCTTTAATTTGTTTCTCTAACTAAGCTCCTGTATCCTTATTTATTGCAGGAGATATAAATGGAACACTTGCTCCTTTCCCAAGCATAACATTTTGCTCTTTTGGGTATATTAAAGACTGTCATTCAAATATCACAGCCCTTGATGATGCAGTGTTATGGAACACTTGAGTTAGATTTGTCTTTTATTTACTCCAAGAGCATGTCATCACTACAATATTAACTTGAGCTGCAAGTTGACTTGTACCCCAAACTGATTCTTGTATTATGAAGTAAAATAGAAGACTTTGAAAGTAAAAATTTAATAATTTTTGAGGCAGTGTGATTCTTAGGTGGAACATTGGATTGAACTTCAGAGACCTGGTTTCTAGTCACAGATATGGGACAAACAAGGTATGTGGTATAGACCTGTGAAACTCATTTTGTTCCTCTGTGCTTCTTGCTCTTGCAATCTGTTAGAAGATGTTTCATGTCATGGACTGTCCCTTAATATGATGTACAGTAAGTAGCGCTACAGGTTTCAAGTTCAGTTGGAGCCTTGTGAATTCTTATAATACAGCTAACACCAACCAGTAATCAAATATCCATAGAAATATACAGGAAATGTACTACAGTAAAAAGGTAGAGTTTTTTTGTTTGTTTGTTTGTTAATATAAGGTAATGATCATTTCTCATTGCCACACTTTTTTACACTATAGCATAACAGAATGTCATTATTAAAGTTCCTATGATGCTTATAGATCTATCCATAAGTCCTCTGAACAGATGAATGCTGATCAATTCTACATGTTGCTTGCTTCTAAAGGTGGAATATTTTTTCCACTTGATTTTTATCTGTAAGGATTTATGGCATTTGGAACTGGGTTCTTTTGATGTGGCACTACTCCACATATGAATGATGGTGAGCTGGAAGGCATGGTGAGAATGCTTGCAAGGAATAATTGGCTTCTGCATTGTGGAACAGCTCAAATATTGTGAGTATCACAGTATGTAATTTGGATGTGCATATTGCCTGTAGTTCAAAGCATTTCACTAGCCCACAGCGGCAAGCTGAGCTTCCTGTTGACTGGCTCTTTATATGTTTATTAAACAAGCTACATGAAGCACTTGAGAAATTGTCGGGGATTGTGGCTGGTCTGCCGGTGGGCTCGGAGGCTGGCGGCCCCGGAGGCGGCCATGACCTCTGCGGGGCGGAGCGCATGCCCGGAGCCCTGCGCAGACCGCCCCCTCTCTCGGGGCGGGTACATAAGATGGCGGCAGGCAGCCAGTGGCGGTGGCCCGTCTGGATGGCAGCGGCAGAACAGCCTGCAGCACCGGCCGGGCCTCCCCCCACGGGGGGCCGGCGGCCGGGGCCGGGGCCGGCCAGGGCAGCAACCATCTGTTGCATGACCGAGGCAGAGCTGGTGGACGTGGCAGGAGAAGACCTGCAGCACAGCCAGCATGGAGGAGCGCAGCAACTGCGACAAGAAATCGATAGTCATTTTCAGCTACAGTCTTATGTTTCTTTGGAATGGGTGGAAATTAATCTGAGTCATTTTTCTTTCCGTTTGCTTTTCTAAAGATTGTCATCTTCTGCCAATCAATCCCGTGATTTCTTTTAATGTAAAAACCTGTTTGCTAGCACATGGAAGTTAATGGCAAGAGTAATTGCACTGTATGTGTTGTTAAAGTTTGTTAAATTCTGATATGAAGTGCAATTTATTAAGCTTCAGCAATGTTCTTTAACACAGATTTTGGCCAATTCAGCTTTGTATAAGGTTCTGTGGTCAGTTGAATCTATTTTGTCTTCATGTCATTGTACAGTTTTTATGGTGTTCTCCCACTCTGGATGTATACTTACTCTTTCAGACTATGCTGAGGTATTTTTCTCCTTCAGTGATGGGAAGGAAGGAATGGGAGAGCGAGTTTATTTTTCCTAATTTTGAAGGAGGAATTAAAAGACTTTTTTCAACTCTTTACCTGTCCACAGACAAAGAAGCAGTCTGAGCACGGCTAGTTTTGCAACACAAGGGTTAGCCAGTTTCAATTTACTAAAGCTATTCTAGAATTCTAGAGCAAGCGAGAGTTTGGTATTAGCAAATGTTCCCCCAGTGTCGTATTTTTTTCACTGAAAATGCAGGGCTCTACTTTGGTATGAACCTTTCTGTTTTGTGAGTCAGAAAATTGCATGATTAATGCTAGTATGGAAGTAGTCAAAATATGTATTCCTGTATTCTAACAAAACTGTTTTGCTAGCAAATGGTGGTTGTTCTGAGAGTGCATTTCCACATGTCTTGGTCACGGTGCCAGCATTGAGATGTCTGTACACCATCCCAAGTCACTCATTCCTACCCTGGAGTCACCTCCCTTACCTGTGCCAGCACTTTTGTTTGTGAAGCCATGTAATAAACTGATGAGAACTTAGCCAGGTTAAAAGGAACTCTTTTTGGTAGTTATTTTTACCAAGATCTATTCCCTGGTCTACTTCACCCTGTGTCCTCACAAAGAAGGGTACGAATGGGTGAGCAAGGACAGAACTACCTATGTCAAACTAGTTGCAGAAATGCCATGGGTACTTCCCAATGACAATCCCAAAACATGACCTAAGCATATGGGCTATATGTGTTGCAACATGCTGGAGGTACTCCTTCCTCAGCAGAGATGAAATCACTGCATGGATTTGCACAAGGCAAAGGGATAAAATCTGGGGAGATCTTTAGAATACCTTTCGGGTTTGATATTCAAAAGATTTTATTTATTTATTTATTTTGGTATTCAAAAGTGCAGTTCCATTTAAACTGGGACAAGTTGTTGTAGCTGCGAAAAGAAGTGGTGTTTGTGGTGTTCATATCTTCCCTCTTCACATGTTTTTACATATTCTTTGCAGCCATGTGTTGAACTGTGTTGAACTGCTTTGGGGAACCGAAAACTACTAATATTGTTTTCTTGAATTACTTCTAATCTGTTCTAGTTTTCAATACAGTTCATTGCGTCATATGCAAATACCTGCATGAGACTCTGGAAAGAGAGTCAAGAGGGAGGGGCCACCTTTTATTTTTGTGGCAGTTAATCCAGTTTTGAAGCTACATGCATGAAGCTACAGCATCAAATTTGGCTTTAGCACATGCCCAGCTCTGGCTGGTCAGTTCCCAGTAGCTCTGCACATATGTTTGCCCTAATCCCGATCCAAAACTCCAAATTACTTGCATTGTCCCACTCGATCTGCAGCCTCCACTGAGGGGTCTCTTCCACTAAGCTTCGTTAAAGCAGCTCTAATGCAACATGCAGAAGTGGCAGCTGCTTCCATGCAAAAATGGGGACTGGAGTTCTCCTTCCATTTGTTCCCCCGAGATCACCGCTCACAGAAATTGGGAAAGTCTGGGATTTAATCCATCCTTTGCCTGAGGTTCTTTATCCACTTGCAGTTTGTTTGGAAATACGTAAACAAGTTTTGGCTCAAGGTCTTCTCCTAAATAAGCCAAAAAGTTACTCACACACTTAACCCATCTTTCAGACCTCATGAAACTTGCCTTTGTTCCTGGGTAGCTTTAGTCTCCAGCCATTAGAGATCAAAGGACATATGGGATACCTGAGGAGAAATAGCCACTATATGCACTGTGTAAGAGAAGAGAAGCTCTATATATTTGGTTTTGTAAATAAGACCAACTGTGCAATTGCACCCTTTCTGTTTCAGAGGGCTGTCTTTATAAAATTCAAATATCTTAAAAACATAAATTAAAAACTTTTCTATCTAAAAATTTTTCTATCTTTATTCTCAGGCTATTGCAAATGGTCCATAATCAGTTTCCTTTTTGTCTTAACGAAGAGTTTGACTACCGAATAGACTAGACTACACAACCATAAAATGCTCCTTTCCTATTCCTATTTGTACTGAGGAATCAAAACACATTACTGTGGAATATCGGTTTCTGAGGAAGTGTTTTTTTTCTGTATTGTTATAAGAAGGAAACAGAGAAGCATATATATATATATATATATATATATCTTTAGCAGCTACAGTAACCCCATGGGAATAACAGAACATAGTTCTAAACTATATCAGAAAAGAACATTCTTCAAAGTTTAACGACTTTTACTCAGCATCCAGAAAATCACACAGACACAGTGGGTAGTTCAGTCTCTTTTTTTTTTAAGAGTATTGTTTCATTCTTGTTTTCTGTATTAGATGCTTAAGATTTTCACCAACATGAGGCCAGAAGAGAAGAAAAAAAAAAGAGAATTTAATTCCTCCTAACAACCACTAGTACTCTGCTTTCTGTTTGTGATATCTATTATATTTTGATAATGGAACATTTTAAGGTTCATGTTATTATGAGGCAACATAATTTGCAAGCTATTTGAAGCATTATTTTTTGCCTCGCACATTTTAGTACCTTATCCTGTCTAATCTAGCAAGAACTTGTCTTGTTTGTTTAATTTTATGTATTTATTTAGCTACTTACTCATTAGTTTGAATTTAGTTATCTTTATGTATTTTAGTATATTTGAGCAAAATTTGTGTCACATCCCCAGCTGCAATAATTTAGTGTGGCCCTGTTAAAATCACTGGTACCTATCTATTGGCTGTTGTAGCCCTTCTTTTTTATATATTTTGAATTACAAAGACATTTGTGAACCCATTACTGTGGTTTAAAGGACAAAGTGTTAAAATTATACCCTGAGTATAAAATCTTCTTACCTTAAAATTTAAAAAAGTCTTCTTTATGCTGGACCAAATGGAATTTTAAACAGAATTCTGTTCTGCACTTAAGGTTAAAACAGGTTACAAAACTATTAAGATAAAGATGTGATTTAGTGCATTACCTTACTTATGTCAGAAAGGTTAAGAGAGCTTACCTAATAATCAAGGTTTAATTTAGTATTTCTTATAGCAGAAGGTTTAGCTACTTTATTTGTGATAGCTCGCTGCTGATTTGATTGTATTTACTAAGTAAACAATCAATTTTGAATGTCAAAAGTCTGAAACATCCGAAAAAGGTGTGGTGTGCAGTTGTCCTGATAGCAGAAGAGGCTCTGCATACTATTGTGCACTGAGAAGTTTTCCAAAACTAGTCCTTAAAATAGTCATGTTTCAGGACCTTTTAAAAAATAAAGTGCTAGTTTCAGCTTAAAACTAAAATAGGGTGTATGATAGAAGGTAAAAAGAGGTCATCTGAGGTGAAAACAAATTGCCATGCATGGACTTTATTTTTCAAATGCTAAAAAAATAAAGTGCAACAAACATTGTCATTCTGCCCCCTCTATTCATCACTGCTGATACTACTGCTGACAGCTCTATTGAGTGATTCTTCAGTAAAATTTTAATCTGTTGCAATCAGTGGGACTTTTGCCCAAGAATTCACTTGAGCCAGAGCTTTAACTCCCATACTTTTCCTGTTGAGGATTTTTTATGATCTAGTAACCATTTTTTCTGTTTATAACTTTCTTTTTTTCATTTTTCTTTTATTTTTTTTCCCTTTCAGAGAATTCATTGTCTCAATTTGGAACCCTGACAAGTTCTGTGTCTCTTCTTGTTTTATAGCTATTCTTATTCTTCAGTCAGCTCATATGCACTTCATCGAATTACATTATCTTTAACAATTACATTAAAAAGAATGAAACAAAATGTTCATTGTAAATTATATTTGGTATTTCTTAATCTCTCCACTGGGAGGTTTGCATTTATCAACTTCTGGAAGCTTGGTATGTGTGCTGCTGCAAAAAGCACTTCTATAAAGGATTTTTAGCATGAAATCTTTGTCAAACAGGTAACCGGTAGAGACTAAGAATGTGACATTATAGGATTCACTTATTTTCCTTGGACTTTCCTTACTTTGATGAATGCTGGTCTCCCTTTCTTTCATCTGCGTGAGCTCACTTGGCATTTTGAAGTGCCATGAGTCTGGGTTGCTTTCACTGGAGGTTTCTTATATTTGCCTCTTGCTGGTATAATGTTGCTCATCTCTCCTTTTATGTTGCTTATCTTTGCATCTCATATTAAAATGTCTGCAAGTTCAAGCAGTCACTGATTTTAAACTCTTGCTTTACTTTTCCACATCATTCGACCTTGCAACTCTCACAAAACAATTTGGAGCTGTGCATTTTTGTCCAGATTTAAAAGACGACTGAAGTGTAAATGAGAGACAAGTAATATTGATAAAAACTTGATCTTGATTTGAAAATCAAGATTGCATTTTTAATGAAAATATTTGAAAATATCTGCTCATCCCTGCCAAAGTTTCAAAGATTTGTGTTTTCCTTATGTGGGCTGATTTCATCAGTATCATGTAAAAGAGTTCTGCTCCATGCAGATTTTAATGTTTTAACTTCTGCAGGAAAAAATGAAGTGTTGTCTGCAAGAATTTAAAAAGTTTTATTTTGAGCTTAAAATGTAGTTACAAGATTTGTTGAAGTACACACATAAATTTTGTTTTGTTTTTGTCTAAAACCATGATTCATTTTTTCCTCCTTTAAAAAAAAAAAGTTTTAGATTACCTCCATAGTTCAATTTTGTATTTAATCCTTTGTATTTTTTTTCCGTTTCTGCTTTGAATTTTAGTTATTCAAACCTCTTTGTCTCTTTACCTCTTCAAACCTCTTTACCTCTTTGCAGTATATTTTTGATCCACTCTATAAAAGGTGATATGCACTAACTTTGCATTCTTTTGTGCTGTGCCTTTGGGATTGCAGTAAGGACTGCCAAGGACAGGAGCAACATCCTACCAACAACCTCTCATTAACTGCTGTGAGAGGCATGGTAGGGCCACTGCCTCCTCTGTCCTCTTTTCAGATATTTTTCAAAGTACAAATACTTTTTAGTCAACTTATAACTTACTCCTTTTTTTTTTTTTTTTGGTCAGATGATAAGATTGTTTAGGAGCTCCATTTACTCATACATTAAGTTCTATTTTATGTAAGGCATTTGGGCTTGTTTGAAATATTTCATACAATGGCTATACCATCTGTTCTTTACCACTGGTTCTTGGTTTCTCCAAATCAACATCACAAAAATGGCTTAACAGACAATTTTGTACAGAAAGTACATCCAGCTTCTGCATTTTCCTGTATCTGTTACTTGAAATAATTGACTTGTACCATAACTGCACTAAATGCAACAGAACATAGCAAAAATACCTTATCCTCATAATAAAAATTACTTTCCTCATGGAAATAAATTGACTATACAGTACCATTGCTAGGTCCCATATTTTCTCTTGTTTGCCTTTACAATATTTCTCAGTTTACAAATAACATGACTGTTCTTTCTCCTAACCACTTTCCTTGAAAACTCTGCGAGAACTCTGTGAAGACTGGCACCTTCCTGTGTGCATGTCACCACCACTGTCAGTGTTATCACAGAGGTAGGCACGTCCGTCTTGGATGCTGAAACTGGGCTTTTTTTGGCAAACCCCCCGTTTTTTGGAAAAAAAAAAGATTCAGAATTCTTATGATGACTTCTAAACAGATGCAAAAAAACATTAATTCATAATTCAAAAAACATAAACAACAATAATAAAAAAAAAGTTACAAAGCCTGATTTGCAATGGATTTCTTTCTTACAGTTAGATTTCCTCCTATCTAACAGTCACAATTTCCAAGGGAAGCTTTTTCTACCAATTCATAGCTCTTCTTGTCTTTGCAAATTCTATACAGTCTAAATGTAAACTGAGTATACTCTACATCTCTGCACTTGGTAGAAACAATAAAGATTTTGTGCAGAATCTGATATGTTTGAGATCTCTGCACCTCTCTCAGGTTTGGTTCAAGTTGACCTAAAGGTTCAAATGGAGGCACATACCCATGGGCTAACTAAAAGCAAGAGTATTTTGTAAATATATTCCATTCATTTGTACCAATGCAATATTGTGTGTGCCTTTGTAGTCAAAAGTATGATGGGTTCTCATAAAGATTTATTTCCTGATTTAAATATATATATATAAAACTATATGTATATATATAGTTAGATCATAAAGATAGTTTGTAAAATAAAAAAGTATTTTGTTTTAAACGTAGTTCTAGTAACAGAATAAAAGGTGTTCATTCTTTATTTATAGACTCAGATATAACCAAATATTGTTCTATCAGTATAGATGCTCTATGCAAGAGAGAAATATTTTTGAATAATTCTTGAATAAATAGCTGTACAACAGAGTGTATATTAGATTTATCAGGTTTAAAGAAAAACTTTTTAGTAAAAAAGATACCAAGCATTCATTGCTTCAGCTTGTGAGACAGAATTACTTTTGTGTTTTAACAGTTGAATAAACAAAGCAACAAATGTAATTGTTCTTAAACTGAACTGAGTGTAAAATATTCTTAGGGGAACTGCACATCTTTCTTTCTTTTCTTGTTCAGCTTTAGAGAAATATCTCTATTTAAAGCCATAGGCAAATATCCTCTTTCACATTCTGCTTTCTGGTCACAGCGGTTACTAGAAGCTCCTAAAAGCTACTGCCCGAACTTACCTAGTGGTGAAGTAATTGCAGTGCACGCTTCCTAATATGCTCCAAAGTCAGCTAATTTGGCTCGGATCAACAGTTAAACTGCTTGAGCTGTCTTAGCTCTTTTACTTGAAACATATTAGCTCTGTGGTGACGTAACCCAAGATGGAAGAGGATGTTTGTCCATGGTCCATGCTTGTGCAGCAGATAATTTGATACAACGCATAAAACTATCACTAGCATGGAGAAAAATAATTATATATACTTATATAATATACAAAAATGCTAGTGAATTAGAACTAATGAACAGATATTTAAAAAGCATTTTAAAAAAATAGAAGTGTAAGCATAGGTTTGCGAGAACATCTTTAGCGGTGACTGCCTGTGCTTGCTCTTGAGTGGTAGCTGCCGTGCCACCTTGTTTTTGAGGCATTTTCCAGTTTTATGCATTTCTTGTGTTCCTAGGCAAGTGCTAGAGAAACTGAGCTGTAGTTAAACTGTCCATGACCAGGGCATCCTGGCATAACACACTTCCCCCAACATGGAAAGTTGCTAGATAGATTCCAGAAAAAAAGCAGCTGGTGTTCGCATAACGCTATTAGGACCCTACACAGTGACATTTACTTTATCAAACTATACACACACATGTAATTAATTTGAAATTACCTAAAATGCTGTGAAGAAACAACAGTGATTTTGAAACCTCAGAGTAGCTGGTGATTACGCAAGCTTTGCCAAGCAGAATAAAACAATTTTACCAGAAACTTTGATCATGTTAGGTCTCAAAGGAAGTGTAGAGTCATGTTTGGTCAGCACACGAAACTGTGCTTTCAGGAACATGCAGCAGTAGAAGATGGTCCTTATTCGGTCATTGCTGTCCTTTCCTCTAAATGAACACAAGCTATAGTAGTTAGTAGGCTGCTAAACGATGTTTTTTAAAAAATTATTATATTTAGGTTAAAATATAAATACAGTGTTTGTAGACATGGCTGGACACCCCTAAAAATTACTTCATGGCTAAGCTGTTCTTGCTGTTTCAGGTAGGTACCGTGTTGTATCTAACTTTTTGTTATCACTTGTACACTCTACTAATCTCTAACTGCCATGCCACTACTCTTGAGTCTCACTCTTGAACAAAATGAATGTAGTCTAAATACATATAATTTAGATACAGTTGATTAAATAACTCTTATACCCTAGAGTGGAAGGTACTGCATTAAAGCTCATTTTAGATTCATTGCTATCAGTATTTTTTATTAAAAAAATGCAATTTTTCTCTCTTTCAAAGCTGCCTTTCAAGTTGCTTTCAAAATCAAGATAGTTGCATGTAACTTCTATCAAGGACCTGCTGTAAACTACAACAGACCAGACTATCTTGACCGGGGCAATGAACAGTCATCCCATTTGATTGAAAATGATTCTTTTATGACTTTCAACAAGAAATACTCTTTAATAAAGTCACTTCTTCCATAGTAAATGATAGCAAATGTTGTTAGGTAAATGTACAAAATCAAAACATGTCATATAACTTGCTAATAGGGAAAATATCTGTAATTACTTGCAAAATATGTATCTGTTTAGGGAAGTTATTAGTAGAAGGTGGAACAGAATCAAACACGTAGGTTACACCTCAATTAGAAGAAAAGTACAATTAGAAGAAAATATGAAGAAAACTGTCTTCATATATACATCTTGTGTCGCAGTCGTGGCGGCCAAAAACACAAACAACTGGGGTAGATGCAATGCAAACTACACTTTATTGTTTTCCAAGTACATTATTTATACCGAGCTCTCCTCGTTGTGGCTGCTGCTTATTGGTGAGGACTACAAAGGACAGTAGCTAGTAACAGATTTATGATTGGATGATTCTTAGCTTGGCCAGTTTCTGCTCCGTGGCCAAAACCTCCTTAAACTTGTTAGTAACTGTCTGCTGTCTCCGTGTGAGCTCCCTATCTCATAGATACACTCTAATCTTTTCAAGGTTAACGTTCTCTGCTAAGGGAGCCAGGGATTTCACAGACCAGCTGCAATCCCTGACAGAATTTCAGAAATTTATTGGTTTTGGTAATAGCCCTGTGGACTGCAGTTGTCTGCTTGGTTTTGTATTCTGTGAGGGACAGGGCAGTTCTTGGGTAGCAGATTGGGATGATGCTATAGGTTTGAATTACAGATTTGTGTACAGAGAGAAAAGTGGTTATCCATAGCGAGAAATGTAGTTACTTATGTTTCTTTAGATATGTTCTAGTGTCTTTCCTTTGAAATTCATGGAATGAGTAGATGAGAAACTCTTGAAGAGACTTGGAAATTGGAACAGCTCTAGCTCACCTGGTAGAGATGTTCTTTTAAAAGATGATTAACAAACCTCATCTTTCAAAGGAAAAGCGGGAAAAATGTTATAATGTTGAAATTGGCTTTTTGCACATATGAATGTCATAGCATTAAGAACAATATTTTTAAATGATGAATTGAATCACAAGATACAGATCTTTATTCCACAGTGCTTTTTTCATGCTCTTAGGAAATCAAATGTTCTTAGAAAGAAGTTCTAAATTCTTTACTGTGCCAAGTTTCATTTTGCAGCACTGATGACGAATCATTAGTGAGCTTGTTAAGGCTCCTACATTCTTGGGGCAAATTTGCACATTACCCTCAGTTACTATGAAACCCACAGCAACTGGCTGTGGTGACATCCAGATTGTTGGAACAGCCCTGCTGCCAAATCTAGCTGATTGTCTGAAGAGCGTCAGAATTCTTATTGCTATTTTTCACCTGAAAATAATGATTTTTTAAAAAAATTCACTTTTATTAAGTGTACCCTGGAAAAAAATCCCAGTTTCATTAGTGAATGTTACTGGAATATTACTGGAATGTTAATGATTATCAAGGTAGGATCTCAAACAATCAAGTTGTGGTATGGATCTCGGTACCTCCCGTTGGAGCTGCTCCACTTTGTATCAATAAATAAAACATTGAACCACAGAGATACCAAGCATTCTGCAGGGCAAGGAAGTGAAAAGCTTCCTTTTTGTTATTGATTCATATCAGAAGAACTTCAGCAAAAGAAATCAAGAGACTCACTTCAAAATAGTAAACTCCTTGCATTTGAGGTATTTGTATAGGATACTGGAGAACTGTAAAAGATTTTGAACCATTTGAATTCCAGGACAGTTGCATAATAATCAGACTATTAGCTATTTTAGGGTAAGATTTTATTTTATTGCATTTCAGAAAAAAAAAAAACAAGAATTTGGTGTCATTCTTCTGTAGAACAAGATTATATATATACACACACACACACTTTTTTTTTGAAATCTTAAAAAAAAATCTGTCAGGGAAAAACATTTCTCATCATTTCTGATTTGGACCTATATCCATGGGAGGAGAAAAGAACCACTTGGACAATCTCGCACAGAAAATAAGGCACAGAGCAAGGTAGATTAAAAATTACTGTAATGTATCTATTTTTTTTTCTTTCCTTACTACCATTTTTGATCTCTGATGATCTCTCTAAAATTCAGGGGATAGATCATCAGTTAATGTAAAACTGTGACACCACTTATATCGATGCTGAACATTTGACGCAGGGTGTTTTCCAAAAAGGAAATGTAAGGAAAAAAAAAACTCCTGTGAGTTTCAGGGAAATGTACTGTTAATGAATATTGTGAAAGAGCTGAAATGTGCTGTAAGGGAAAGACTGACACAGTGTTTGTCAAGTTTTAAACTTGACGCATGGAGGAGCAGGTTGAGCTGTTCTGTGGTTTTGCCTTATGACGTTTGTCAGTCACACATACCTGTCATCCAAAACAAACCCTTTTCCAGGCTGGCCTTTCACAGCTCCAAAAGTGGTGACTGGTACTTACAGTGTCATCTCGTGGATTAGGAGCCTCTGGGATAATTTCCTGAGGCAATATGACACAGAAATGTCATAGAAATAATGATTGACTCATTGTCCAGTAGAAAGAAACTCTGTGGCTAACATAATGCATTCAGTTTAAAGTGCATATTTCTTATCTATGACATAAATATCATAAAAGTTATGCACATCTGGTTTGTGTAAGAGTGTTTGTGTTTCTCGGCAAAAGAAAATCATCAAAGTAATGGAAGTGTTTTTCTCTAAAAAACAACACAAAAAGGAAGTGAAATTGTGCATAAAAAATATGGGAAGACACCCACAGAGCTGATCTATTTGCACAGTTTACTGTATAAATAAGATTTAATCCTGAATGGAGCTCTTGGGCACTAGTATAAAAATATTTTAATATGTTAATAAACAATGACTCTTAAAAAAAAAAGGAGAGAAGATAGACATATCTATGATAACAGTAAATAAACCAGCTTTGATGTTCTGTTGAAATTATTTTGTTAAAACTATGTTTATCCATCTCTAATCTTACAATCTGTAGACAAAAAGATTATTAATTTCTCAAAACGATTATTAATTTCTTCAGTGGAGACAGAGAGAAGCTTGGAGTTTTACAGGACCAGGAGATGCGATGATGTATGGTGTGCAGACTTTATAGAGTAAGGGACTGCTCCACCACACACTCGTTGGGAATAATCCATCAGGAGCATCCTCTTTTCATTCAGGCAGGAATTCCCAGGCCTTCCCATTCTTCTATTATCTTTAGTGGGGTATGAGGGTCCCCTGCTACAGAGTAGGCCACCAGTCCAAAGGCTGAATCAGGCAATCACTTGACCTGAGAGGGAAGCTTTAAAAACTAAATAAATATTGAAATTAAAAGAGATGGTTACGGGTTACCTGTGTTCTTCATTTAGAGAAAAATGTAGCATCTTAACCCATTTGCCCCATGTAAATACTTACTATGATACCTATTGGTTCATAGGAATCTATTTCAATCTAAATTGCTGCCAGGAGCATACTGGTTGTTTTTAGAGTGTTTTCTTCAGAAAATGGGTGTGTATTGCTAGCTGCCACCTATTATCTTTTGATACCATTGACCACTGTCAGAGAAATCTGATTGCAAAGTAGTAATTTATTTAATTCCTCTAAGTTATGTGAAAAAGAACAACTTATATAGAGGACTTTATTAACACTGTCATTTAAGAAAAAAAGAAAAAAAACTAAACAGAAAAGAGCTAATATGAATGCCTCAACTCTTAGAAAGTTTTCACTCAGCTTTCACCTTTTATCAGACACCAGAAATCCTCTGTTGGGGTTTCTTTTGCCAAATCCAGTTATGGCTTCTTCTACACTTTGGACATTTATAATTTTTAAGATCATGAAAACTCAGACTGCACCATTAGTGTAGTTAAAGAAAAAATCAAGCAGGACACACACTTAGGAAAACAAACTTTATTGTGGTGCTTAGAGCTCTCTCTCTCTCCCTCTCTCCCTCTTTTAATCTTGTTGTGATTCCTGAACATGTATTTATAAAGTTTTGAGCACTTTTCTAAGAAAAATACAGACCCTGCATGTCTTTCCCAGGTGGTACTCCCAGGTTGCAAATTTCAGTTTGGTCTAAACAAGTTCTAGATGGCAGTAAAAGGATTTTGTGAAGAAACACACTTACTGGGTTTTAGAGCTCGGTCTCTCAGAGGAAACGAGCGATAATCTGCTTAAAGGTGAATTGTATGGTAGTTTCTAAGGGATTTATGATTTGTCCCTCACAACATCCTCCTGGGCAAGCTCCGGAAGTGTGGGATAGATGAGTGCACAGTGGGGTGGATTAGGAACTGGCTGGATGGCAGAGCTCAGAGTGTGGTGATCAGTGCTGCAGAGTCTAGTTGGAGGCCTGTAGCTAGCGGGGTCCCCCAGGGGTCAGTCCTTGGTCCAGTCCTGTTCAATTTATTCATCAATGACCTGGATGAAGGCACAGAGTGCTCCCTCAGTAAGTTTGCTGATGATACCAAACTGGGAGGACTAGCCGATACCCCAGAGGGCTGCGCTGCCATCCAGAGGGACCTGGACAGACTGGACAACTGGGCGGTGAAAAACCTCATGCAATTCAACAAGGCCAAGTGCAAGGTTCTGCACCTGGGGAGGAATAACCCTAGACACCAGTACAGACTGGGGACTGACCTTCTGGAGAGCAGCTCTGCGGAGAAAGACCTGGGTGTCATGGTGGGCGACAAGTTGACCATGAGGCAGCAGTGTGCCCTCGTGGCAAAGAAGGCCAATGGGATCCTGGGGTGCATTAAGAGCGTCTCCAGCAGGTCGAGGGAGGTGATAGTGCCCCCCTACTCAGCCCTGGTGAGGCCGCATCTGGAGTATTGTGTCCAGTTCTGGGCCCCACAGTACAAGAGGGATGTGGAGCTGCTGGAGAGAGTCCAGCACAGGGCTATGAGGATGATCAGGGGCCTGGAACATTTGCCCTACGAGGAGAGGCTGAGGGAGCTGGGCCTGTTCAGCCTGGAGAAGAGAAGGCTGAGAGGGGACCTGATCAGTGTCTACAAGTACCTCAAGGGAGGCAGTGAGGAGGATGGTGCTGGCCTCTTTTCACTGTTAGCCACCGCCAGAACTAGAGGTAATGGCCACAAACTGAAACACCAAAAGTTCCACAGGAACTTAAGGAAAAAAAATCTTCACAGTGAGGGTGACAGAGCACTGGAACAGGCTGCCCAGAGAGGTTGTAGAGTCTCCTTCTCTGGAGATCTTCAAAACCCGCTTGGATGCAGTCCTGTGCCACGTGTTCTAGGTGACCCTGCATGTGCAGGGGGGTTGGACTAGATGACCTCTAGAGGTCCCTTCCAACCTTAAGCATTCTGTGGTTCTATGCTTCTCTACTGCTTTGACAAAAATTTGAGTTATTCCTTTATGTTCTGATTTGATGTTCTAGGTAAAATAGGAAGACGAAATTCTTAGCAAAGCTTTTTAACAGTAAAGTTTTATACGTGCAAATTTAGTGACTTGCAGTTCTTGTTTTCATCCTAATTCCAAGAATAACATATAACAGTTGAGCTCTTCAGCAAAATCCTGATAGGGGCAATGTTAATAAATATCCCTTAATCCCTTCTACTGGGATCAGACAATGTGGTAGAACAGCAAACATGACAGTGTGACTGAAACATCCACTTTTTGCCAAAATGGCATTTATTTTCTTTCTGAACTGCTAAATTAATTTAGTTCTGTTTTGAAAAATTCACTTCCCTCAGTGTGTTGAATCAGAAGCAGTATCCTACTCGAAATCAAACTGTTTCACAGCTGTAAAAGGAACTGATCTCCAGGATACATTTTTTTTCTCAAAATCTAACTTGTTCATTAATATAATAAAGCAATAAAGGTGCATTCAAAGTGCATCAGACAAACTTTCCTTTATTTTTGCATTTTAAGCAAGGTTGGTTGAAGTGTTTACTTCTTTGCCTCTGAGTGACACCAGTCCTTCTGGCAGCTTCTTACAGACAGTGGTAAGGAAACTATTAATCCTTAGCCAAAAGCAGTAGGAGAGGAAGAGAGCACTAGATAGAGATGTGTGGAAACAAAAGTTCTTTCAGCCTGTGGGATTTTTGATTAGTGTGAAGAGTTGATATAGATGTTCACAAACATTTTGATGTACTCTGTCATTAAAAGTAGTAAGTTACTTAAATATGCTGCATGTATTTAATGCTTGTTTTCCTACCTGGCTTTAAAGAAAGATGCTTCTTAATAGTCTGCTGTACTACTCTGGCATTTCAAGACTGTTTCTTTGGATTAATTAATATAGAAATACTAACATTATTAAGGCCAAACATTAGAACAAGTCATAACAGTTAATGACTTCGTTCCAAACCTTTTCCAGGGAGTGAACCAAATCTTTGACAGAGAGAAAATAGTAGAGGAAGCCCCCACAAGTAACAACCCCAACCCCATGCAATGGAACTGAACTACATAGTGAGGACCAGATTATATAGTTCTCCTATAGTTGCAGGAGTCAAAAGTGTCGTTAAACTAAACTACTTAAAACAAACCTGTTTTAAGAGCACAGTATCTTCTTACTGGACATCTTCAGCCTTCCTGTTACCTGGTTTTGCAAGAATGTGAGCATATGTTGCTCATACTTTTGCCCCTGAAATATGCAGTCCTAGGGTTTAAGGAGATTGCTATATAGCATATGTGGATTTCTCTTGAGACCAGTAGAAAAATATTAAGTATGGGTAGAAAAATACCCTTTTCCACCTATGAAAATAGTAGCATAGTTCCTTCAGGTCCTCATTTAATATATGTTTTGCCTTTGGATTTGTTTATATGGTCCTTTTTTATAATATAAGTGTAAATATTTTGACAAGTTGTCCACAAATGGACTTTATCATTTTGTGCCTATTGTTTCCTGGAGGTTACTACATTTTTCTGGTCAAGGAGATAAGGCAGTTTCCATATCCTAAGGCTAATATCCTAAGAACATAAAGCAATAGGTTGGGTGTGATCTACAGATCTCCAGGTTCAAAAGAAGACCAGTCCTGCTCATTAGGGCATGGTCTGTGTGTACAAGGCTACTAAATAGTATGCTTGATTTTTCTTCTCTAGAATGGAAATTTGGAGAGATTCCTGTCATGGAAGCAACCAAGTGTTCAAACTGGAACTATCAAAAAAAAGCTTCTGAGAAACCTGCAGTAGCTGAGTTCCTTTCCCAGATGCACATTCCAAAGTCTGATCAAGAGGGTTTTGTTTTACTTGTGATTGTGGAGGGTGTTCATCAGCTTTCTAGATTGCTAAACCAAATAATCTTTTCATATTTACATTTTAACTGTAGTATGACATCTGAACACTCCACAAAGAAAGCCTTTTGAGTCACAACGCTGACAATTTTCTCTCTGAAACATAAATGGAAAATTATTTCTTTTTCTGTTGCGATGTGAGTGACTAAGAAAAGGGATGCTATTTCTTTCTATGCTGAATCAGTTTTAATATGGCCATGTTTAATAGAAGATGGCAACATTGACTAAAATATCAAAAGTCACTTCAATATATAGGCCATCATTTAAGGCTGTAAGTACTAACAGACAGATTTACTGAAAAAAAACCATATTTTGAACCACAGAGTATTTTTTGAAATGCTGTGGTAGTGAGAGAGACAGAAACTCTTGGTCCAGTGATTCTGTTGCTTCAGACTTGAAGGTTACACCAGGCAGAAGAGCAAGAAAATGGTCAGGAAATGCAGGAAAGAGATCCAGGTCTGCATCTTGCAGTAGACCTTCAGCTCATCTTCATTTTGACTAACCTGGATGTTCCCAGAGCTTCTTGCAGCTGCCTACATCCAGAAAGACAGTACACACACTGAGCATATCTGGAGCACTTCACAGTTTGCCTGAGACCTTTTCTTGTCTCGAAGATGCTCCCATTTTAAAGGCAGCAAGGTAGTCAAAGCCCTTGGCTGTGTGCTTGGTAGGTCAACTTCTTTCCAGCTTCTCGGCATCCCTCAGACAACCTCAGATGATCAGACAACAGTGACGAATCTGGCACGTACCTCTTAAATTGTGTTAAAATGGCTTAGAGCACTGAAAAGGCTAGCATAAGTACACTTGATCTATAGTAGGAAAGTATAGTATTGCTTTTCGTTCTCTGGAATACTATGACAACATTTAAAAAAATCATGACAAATCATTAAATAAAATGTATGCTATCCCTATTGTCATATAGCAATTTTTCTCTTTAAACAGAATTAGTTTCTAAAGGTGTGAATGAGAGATACAGCCTTCGCTAGTGTGGTATTAGCAGCAGTGCTAAGATCCACTCTTTCATACACATGATCACTAGAACATCCTTTTTAATAAAGAAAAAATGTACAATGCCAAGTGGTTATGGCTAAACTTTGTTCTTTTTGTTAGCCTTTGATTTGTTTTTCCTATGTACCATACTGATACCTAGACATGGTGGGTTTGTTTATATTAATCTGTGAACTGGAAAGAGAACATTTGCTGTCACTTCATTTTTTTTTTTTTTTAAAAAAAGCACATTTGATGTAGTATGCAAATTTTCAAAGTAACCAGTGTTTCTCTCAGAAACTGTATTTCTTTCCCTCTTATTAAGGCTTAATGAGTTACAAAAAGAATCTTTGAAATCAAAAAAAAAAAAAACACAACCACACACACAAAAATCTCTAATTTACAGAAATGAATCTCTTTGGGGACTCCACTCTTGCAATCTCTTCTTGATCATTCTGCAGATACAAAGGGGCCACAGCAGCCCGCATTACCCTTGCTGAATGACTGTGACATGGAGCTAGCCCTCTTTCGCTTGTGTAATTCTGACAAAAAGCTTGCTCCTGTGCCTATGCCAAAAACCAATGGGTTTATGACTATAAAGGCTAGGAATAATTACATGGTGATGCCCAGAGGTAACCCAGAGGTCAGAAACACTTTTGTGAGGCTGTCAAATCTGGGTGGCTGCTGATTATTTTTTCTATTTTTAGCTCAGCAGTGACAGTGTGTTATACTTAAAAGCTGTTAACCTAGACAACATTTTCCACAACATTTTATAACAACAAAAGCATGGAACAGATTTAGAGCTTCAGTACTGCTTGGAGAAGCTTTCCTGAGGCTACTCAGCAGCCAGGCGGGTGCTTTTGTGATGGGCGCCTTGTCACTATGTAGAATCTGCTGATGCCTTAGAATAAGGATATTTAAATGGGTATTTTTAATACATAGATAACAAACCGAGCATTTCATTAGTTTAACTCAAATTGGCATCCTTTGCTGTGTTTTCATTGTTTTCGTGCTTCTCAGAAAAAAAAAAAAAAAACACTCTTACAGTCATCAGTATCTCAAGGGGTGATGCTTAGTCGTGAAGCAAAACGCAAATTTCCCAATATCTGATTTTCAAGAAGTGCTGCAGGCTGGCCAGACAACAAGCCAATGTTAAGCATGCTCATTTTACCTCACTTCTTTATGTGTTTTATCCTCAATGAAATCATTGTATAAGGTCATCAGATAACTATGCATATGTTAAACTCATCTCTGACTCGTCAGAAATATTTAACATAGCACACTTACAAACATGCCATGAACAGAGTTTCTTACATTTCTAGCATGGATCTGGATGAAATTTGCACTTTGAGGTCAGCATACAAAGTGTTCTCTTTCAAGAACCAGTCGCAGTTAGAGCTATTTAAAAATAATTTAGGAGGGCAGTGAGGTAAGCTGTGATGATTCTGTTGTGTTGCAGAATGTCACAGATTCCCTTCTGATGGATGCAGAGTCTGCGAAATCCTGACTTTGTTTGCCAGGGGAATTTGGGGGTAGGGAGGGAGTTGGGTAGCATTTATAGTAAGTATGACCTGTCTGTGTTTATGATTCAGTGGGGAGGTTGTTGTTAAGTATCTGCTAACCTTGCAGTGACAGATTAACCATGATGCCATGATGCAGGCAAATGCTGTCTTTTTTTTTTTTTTTCCTGTGAATAGCTCTGCCAATTAATCTCAATCCAAACTCCTTGTTCCCGTCATGCCTTTTTTTTTTTTTTTCAAAAATGAGTGGAGACTGTTCAAACTTCTGTCATGTTTTTGAAATATCCATGAGTTTGCACAAAGTCCAGCGGCTCCGAGGGAAGCCGAAGCAGCCGAAGCACTGGAGCACGTGCTTGGTAGTGTGAAATAGATGAAGCTAGTGTGAACCCTGAGTGTCAAACTGCAACGCGCTGAACTATTTAGCCGCCCTCCTTCCTCCTTGCGGTTCAGTTCTGCGAGTTTCAAGCCCACAGGCTGCTCTGAAAACCGACCTGCAGCAAAGTCGCACGGGCGGCCACTTCCCGTCCCGATGTCCCCGCTCCCACTGCTCCTCTCCCCGAGCCACCACGGGACGCGCTGCGCACACCGCCCCGGGGGCGGCGCTGCGGGCGGGGACCGCGCGGAGCGCGGCGATTCGGGCGCAAAGTTTGTTGCGGCCTGCGAGGGGCTGCGCCGCGCCCCGCGCGGAGCCCGGCACCGCATTATGCGGGAGCAGCGCCCATGTGCGCGCACGGGGCAGCTGCGGGCGGGCGGCGGGATGGAGCCGCTGGCGCTGCCCACTAGCCCCGGGCTGCGGGCTCAGCGCGCCTTTCCGTGTCTCTTGGCAGAGGAGGCCTACCAGAAGCTGGCCAGCGAGACCCTGGAGGAGCTCGACTGGTGCCTCGACCAACTGGAGACCCTGCAGACCCGCCACTCCGTCAGCGAGATGGCCTCCAACAAGGTAGGAGCCTCCGGGGAGCGGGCACGAGGCGGCGGAACCGGTCGTTGCGCGGGGAGCCGCGGCGTTTCCGCGCGTCTCGCTCTCGGATGGCGCGGAGCCGCCGCTCTGGTCCCGGGCATCCTTCCTCACTGCGCGCCGGCGGCGGGAGGCGGTTAGTGAAGGCGCTTATGCAACGCGTGGAGCTGCCCTGGCTCGGGCGGGGTGAAGAGCAGGTGGTCGCGGCCCTGCTTGGTTCGGCTCCCTTCCCTCCCGCGGGCCGGTAGCGCTGCGGGCCCAGCCCGGTCCGCCCGGTGCCCCCGGTCCACTCGCGCTCCCTGCCTTGCAGCGGTCCCTGCACCGCCCGCGGGGAGCTCGGCTCGGTAGCGCTTTAGCGTGCGCTTCTGCTGGTGCTGTGAACAGGTACCCCGGCCTCTGGGGAGCTGCGTGCCTAACGGGAGATAAGAGGGAAGTTTTAATTAGAGCAACTAAAGGGACTTTTTTTTTTTCCTTCACTTCATAGAATCATAGAATCATAGAATGCTTAGGGTTGGAAGGGACCTCTAGAGATCATCTAGTCCAACCCCCCTGTATACGCAGGGACACCTAGAGCACGTGGCACAGGACTGCATCCAAGCGGGTTTTGAAGATCTCCAGAGAAGGAGACTCCACAACCTCTCTGGGCAGCCTGTTCCAGTGCTCTGTCACCCTCACTGTTAAGAAATTTTTCCTTAAGTTCCTATGGAATTTTTGATGTTTCAGTTTCCGGCCATTTCCTCTAGTCCTATCAGTGGTCACCACTGAAAAGAGACCATCCCCGTCCTCTGCACTCCCTCCCTTGAGGTATTTATATACACTGATTAGATCCCCTCTCAGCCTTCTCTTCTCCAGGCTGAACAGGCCCAGCTCCCTCAGCCTCTCCTCATAGGGCAGATGGTCCAGGCCCCTGATCATCCTTGTAGCCCTGCGCTGGACTCTCTCCAGCAGCTCCACATCCCTCTTGTACTGTGGAGCCCAGAACTGGACACAGTACTCCAGATGTGGCCTCACCAGGGCTGAGTAGAGGGGCAGGATCACCTCCCTCGACCTGCTAGAGATGCTCTTCTTAATGCAGCCCAGGATTCCATTGGCCTTCTTTGCCACGAGGGCACACTGCTGCCTCATGGTCAACTTATCATCCACCATGACACCCAGGTCTTTCTCCGCAGAGCTGCTCTCCAGAAGGTCAGTCCCCAGCCTGTACTGGTGTCTGGGGTTATCCCTCCCCAGGTGCTGGACCTTGCACTTGGCCTTGTTGAATTTCATGAGGTTTTTCACCACCCAGTTGTCCAGTCTGTCCAGGTCCCTCTGGATGGCAGCGCAGCCCTCTGGGGTATCGGCTACTCCTCCCAGTTTTGTGTCATCAGCAAACTTGCTGAGGGAGCACTCTGTGCCTTCATCCAGGTCATTGATGAATAAATTGAACAGGACTGGACCAAGGACTGACCCCTGGGGGACCCCACTAGCCACAGGCCTCCAACTAGACTCTGCAGCACTGATCACCACCCTCTGGGCCCTGCCATCCAGCCAGTTCCTAATCCATCTCACTGTCCACTCATCTATCCCACACTTCCGGAGCTTGCCCAGGAGGATGTTATGAGGGACGGTGTCAAAAGCCTTGGTGAAGTCGAGATAGACGACATCCACCGCTCTCCCCTCGTCTATCCAGCCGGTCATTTCATCATAGAAGGCTATCAGGTTAGTCAGGCAAGATTTCCCCTTGGTGAATCCATGCTGACTACTCTTGAGCACCTTCTTGTCCTCCATGTGCCTGGAGACAACGGCCAGTATGAGCCGTTCCATCACTTTTCCGGGGACGGAGGTGAGGCTGACGGAGGTGAGGCTTCACTTGTACCTAGGAAAGCTGATGCTAAGTGTTTTAGCGTCTTTTTACCACTTTAGTTGTAACTGGGATATTTTAAGGCAAAAATTGTGGGGTTTGACTCAATTTATGCCACTTTTTTTTTGCTCTCATGTTTTGACCACCATTACCAAATATCTGCTGTTCCTCATTACTGCTTAAGCCCATGTTCAACTCAGCCCGCATGTAAGATACTAAGTTGTTTGAGAGCTTGCACTCTTGCGCAATTTAGTTTCATAATATAAGTAGCTTTTTGTCTTTGCCATGCCTTGTGCATCTCTTATCATTACAGACTTAGCAGCAATTAAATCTCCGTTCTAAGAGTTATCTACTTGGAATTGCCCAAGTCACAAAACTAAGTTTTTAGTTTTTATCACTAATTGAAAGATGTAATTGCTCAGAACATATTATTTGTATATGATATATGACATATATGTACGTATATGGCATGTGATATATATGTGCTATGACATATGTGTGTGTATATGTGCTATATGTGCTGTCAAGAGTTTGGGAGTCCGTTTCAGCACTTTCCGAATCCAGTAATAAAATTTCTCTTGTTTTCAAAGAAAGTAAGATCAGGAAAACACTTATGGCCTGATCTTTTCCTGCAAACACATGCAAACATCTATCAGTTTCCTCATATAGTGTCTTCATAGCCATTATTTCACAAGAAGCTGGACATCCTTCAAGTATTTATTTATTACATCCCTAAAACAGATAGAATATATGGTATATTTTATGAACAATGAAGGCAAGTAATTTTAGAGTAAGGTATAATTAATTACAAATCAATATTTTTACTTTGTTAAGTTCAGCTTTTTATTAAGAGAAGATCGATTTTTTTTATAAAACATGACAACTGCTTTGCATCTATAAATAAATACCAAGATACTGCATCCTATACTGTTACATTTGTATTTGTTTGAACTAGGTAAAGGATAGTTTACCATACATTCATAGAATCATAGAATCATTATGGTTGGAAAAGAACTTTGAGATCATCAAGTCCAACTGTAAGCCCGTCAACACCATACTGGTTAAACCAATAGGTTAATGGGTAAGCATTCTTAACATGTTTATTGAAATTGAAAAGAAAATATGATTCAGAAGGAATCACAGAAGGTTTTCTTGTGTCAAAAATAAGATAACGAAGAGAAGGGATACATGTTAGTTATACAGTAAGAATAGTTGTCATAGTTAATGTGAAGGAATTTTATATTGCAGTAATATGTCGCCTCAATCCGCTTGATCTATCAAGTATGAATGTATCTACTTTAGTACTTCTTACTGTTTTCTACTGCAGTATTCAGGAGCACTGTTGGTATTACTGACTTGGGAAGGAATAGATACTGTTCATTTTTGCAGGTTTTTTTTTCCTCCCCTCCTTGTTTGTATAGGAACCTCTGTGACACCTTTCAGTGCTGGTTTTTGTTTTTAATAGAAGTAAAAAGTAAATAAACCAGTTTCCATTAACCACCCTGAAAATAAATAAATAAATAAAACAGTGAGCCCAGAATGCAGAAAGATTTTACTTTTAGATGTGCAACAAGTTGCTCTAAGCAATGGTTTTATTCCAAATTTTTAAAACATATCTGGAGTCTGTCTATTTTACCATGACTGCAAGCTCTCTGTGATGTTTCTGTAAGGTATGTAGTTAAGTGATGTTATTTGGGTTTATAGAGAAACTGCAGTAGAGAAACTTTGCTAAAGACTAAGAAAATAGACTTAAGTACAGCAGGAATATTCAAGAGTACGCAGTTCTCTATCCCAAGAGTAAGTCTTGCAAAATCAAATGTGAAAATCGGGAAATGGAACATTGTCAGTTTGCATCATGATTTCTCTCACTGTTTCCCTCTTTCTGAATTTCTTTAATAACCCTCCTCCCAGTGCTCCATTAGCAGTAGCTGGTGACATGCACACATCACATGTCTGGATGACTGAAAGTAGGATGATACAGATATGGGAAAAGATCCTTCTTCTGTTCTCCCTGCTTGAGGTTGCTTGAAGACAGCAGACAAGCTGTGCTTGCCACAACCCCAGCATGGCGTGCGTGTCAGTGCAGTCCCAGAAGCGTGCTCTGGAGCTGCTCTTTAGAAAACCAGACAGGATACATGGCTGGCAAAGTTGCATCCAGATCCAGATGTTTTTGTCGAGATGATGCCTCAGTTCCCAGGCATCCCTGAAGTGGCAGGTTACTGAGTGCCTGGAGGTGCCACATGTGAATGTGGTCATGAATAGATTTCTGAAGCATAGATAGTAAATAAACCACATTTCAAAAGATCATCATATTTAAAAGTACTGTTATAACTGTCACAGTACTTGGTGTTTTCCTAACTTACTGGCTCCTGGAATCAGGTGGTAACTAGGGAATCACAGCTTCTCTTAAAAAATTAAGGAAGCTTCCAATCCTCATATTTTTGCAAGAAGAAAAATTTAAATCTTGAAAGACCCGGAAATTAGAAACCAGATAGGAATCTTAAATTTAAAAACTGGTCTTTTAAAAAAATGGTCTTTTAAAAAAATTTAGCAACCTATTTCTAATTTTATAGGTCGTATATTGTCAATATAGGCTATAGTCAGTGTACGCTGATTCTGGGCAGGAGTTATTACTGTGACAGATAATAAATAAATAAACCATGCCAATAATAAAGATGTAGCAACCACTTTCTGCTGGACTGCAGTAATTGTAGATTAGTCAAATACAGAGGAACTCTATAATGAAACGGATATGCAAACAGATATTTTCACTTCTGTAATTACGATTTTGCAAACATGTCTAATGTATCGCTTTGTGTGTCTGGGTACCTGAATTTAGACATGGAAAAGTTTCAATTCATGTTGCATCTGTTTTAGGTTTACTGCAGTTTACTTTTTTGAAGGATTTGCTAATAGCTGGCAATAAACTGCAACGTGGAAAAAACTCATTGAGATTTGATGTTAGGGTCATAATGGAAATTTCTTTTATACTGAAAACTTCTGTGAATGTCTCTTTGCTAGAGGAAGCTTTTTAGGTATTGATGCTAAGAAGATTTAAGTTTAATTCAGTTTGACCATGCTAACTATGAAGCTGCTTTTTTTTTTCCCATAATGACTATTTTGTAGTTGTCTACCTTGTATGCCAGTATTTGAAAATGATCGAAGATGAAAGCTGAAGTCTATTTACAGGCAGTTTTTAGTACTAGTTATTATTGGAAAAAAAAAATCTATGTTTTGAATGGTATGAAGATACCCAGAACATCACATTTATTTGAGTAGCATGGTCTTGGAAAATTAGTCAATAGTGTAACAATCAGTACAAATGTCAGTGTGATCATGGTTCATGTTTATGGTCCTGTACTTGTCACCCATGACTTACTTATGTTCAGACAATAGTCTCACTATCTGTTACAAGAAACCAGGGAGCTTTGCACTGGCAATTAATAAGATTTTATTAAAAAAAAAAATATTTTCCTAGCTGTAAACATTTAGTGTAAATTAATAGGACAGTGGAAGGAAAAAAAAAATTAAATCTGCTCAGTTGGTTTATTTTTTTTATGTTGTCTCCTGAAGCACCCTGCCAGTGTGAGCTGTTGCATAATCACATTCTCCTGTTACTAAAAAGTATTTTTCCTCTCTTCCTCTACAGTGCCTGTGTTGCATTTCACAGAGCCAACAGAGAGAACTGACTAACATAATATCCATGGGGAAAAAAAAAATAAAAAAAGCTAAAGTAATTACTTAGCTTAAAAGCTAGGTGTTTTTAATAATGGACTATGTATAAATCCCCAGAGACGCTTTGAACAGGAGTTTTGTTTTAGCACCGCTGTGTCTGCTCATGGCACGGGTGAGCCCGACTGCGGCCAGAGTGCTCACGTGCGTTCCCGGGCACCAGCTCCTGCCGGGAAAGGACCTTATTTTGGGGCTGTCCTGTCATTCCTTATGTCTCGAGGTGCAGAGGCGGGGACAGGCTCTGGCTCCTGGCTTGGTCCATTCATCTTTTCTCTTTGTTTTAGTCTGTGGAAGAAACTTAAGTGGTATTGTGGTCAGTAACTCTGTAAGTGCTTAGACAGAATTAATCTAAAACTAATGAAAATGGCTAATGTCACTTGCTCAATCATGGGTGGGAAGTTTTTAGTGTTGTCTTTTTTTAATTGTTGCTGCCAACTTTGGTCATGCAATTTATCACATAGGTAGAAGCTTCTTCTCAGAATTTGCATTTTATGTATAGGAGCATATTTTTTTGTAATACTTTTTATAAACATGAAAGCTCAGGCAGAGAAAAGTAGTATCCCCTCTATCATAGTCACAGATTAGTGACCTGCTTCCAGTTATAGGGAAGGATAATGTTGTCATATCCACTTAAGAGGATTTGAACATCAGTCATTCTCTTGAACATCATTCCAAAACAGTGGAAAAGGAATTTGTTGTTAGCATGAGTAAAGTGCTGCAAAGCAGACAGGTCCCCTGCTTTGCTTCTCAGATATAAAGAGTGCAGATAGCCAGAGCAGAAATCCATGGGGTTTATTGTGTGACAGTGCCCTTATTATAATGTTTGGCAGTACCATCACACTTAGCCAGCTGACATGATAGTTTAATTGGCTCTTGATGTTCCCAGATCTTTCTAGGAAAATCCAAGGATTTGGTTAGCTCTTTAGAGCGCTGTTTCTGACAAGGGTACAATTAGGCAAGAGGCAGCTGTTCTCAAGCAAAAGTTTGAGTGCAGCATCAGGGAAAATTTTATCCATTAAGGATTTGAATTTGTATGGTAATGGAGTAAAAAGAGACCTGAAGGTATTAGAGTAGTGAATGGGGGAACTTAAATGATCGCATACTTACGCAGGACCCCAATTTTGTTTTATTCCATAACAAGAGAAAAATGTGAGAGGGCTGAAACTGACTTCATTGCTTCTGGCTACCTCTTTTATGTGGCACAGTGACACTGTCCAGCTAGAGTGCCCGTGTGTCATGGTTTGCAGTCAGGACTCAGCTATGCTGCTCGCTGCATACACATTCATAAATAAGCTGTTTTTCAGCCAGAAAGATCACTCATTAGTGTATTTCAGAGCATCAGAAGGCAATCTACTCTAATCAACACTAGCCTTTTGCAAAATGTTAATGAAGCAGCAGTTGCATTAATAAGTACTAGCCTAGGCTGGTTTTCAAACTCCTCCATCATTCTCCCTCTCTAATTTATCATGTCTTAATGGTAGCTTTTGCCTGCCTGCATCCATAAGCACTATACTTTCTCCACTGACATTGCCTATCTTCCAAAGTTTTGTCTTCTTGAAGATAACTAGAAGCATATTTTTCAAAAAGCCATGTAAATCAAAGCAAAACCAGAGTTCATTGTATTCTGGAAATGACCTTACAGGAGCTTTATGATGTTACCTGCAGCCCTGTAATCATTTTGCTGTATCAATAACATTTTCCAGATACATAAGTCCAGGGGTGTGGTTTGATGGGCATGTGACTTAAGTATATTAGTTGCCATGATTGAAAAGACCTGTTCAGGTAAGGGTTAACATATTCAAACCAGACTATCAGATCTTGTTTTAGCCTAAGTTGACTGTACAGACTTAATTTGATAAGGAAAGCAACACTGTACCAGATTGTACTGAAAGAGTTACTTTAACTGTAGGGAGTGAAAATGAAGGTGTCACATATCCTTATTTATTTTTTCTCATTGTATCAGTGGATATGATGCTTCAGGTCAAGGCATCAGTTTACATTTTATAAATTACGTTTTTTAATAGATTTACAAATTGTAAATGGATGCCTTAACCTGGTTCTTAAATGCAGAAGCTTCATTCTGTTCAGCATAAACTTCAGTATGTTCAAAACACATAGATTCTGCAGAATAGATAATACATTCTCTGTGCTTAAAATTTGTCAAAACTTATTGGGGCTTTCATAGGTAATGACAAATATTAAGTACTCAAACCAATACTTTTTTAGAAGTTTCTAGCATTAAAAAAAAAAAAAAGTTTTGCTTTCCAGTGGACTTTTCTAAATGATTTAAGAGTGTACAAACTCTTTGAAAGCTTTGCCAGTGCTGGCTTTGCAGATGATTGATGATTACATGAATTACAAGACATTCTTCTTCAAATTTTCATAGCAGCTTCTTACAAGGAGGGAAAACAGGCAGCTTTCTTAACATGTGGTTCCCCAAGACTCTTGCTTCTTAGCTTTAGTTCACCCAGGTTCAATATATGCTGTCACTGAACACTGTGATTAAAAGGACTTTTTTTTTTTCTTGTACAGTATGTCCAAAGCTTTGCATGCCTTAATATTGGACCCACTTAATATTACATTTCATAATTTGATTATTAGTTGCTTTTTCCTCTTTTTTGAGCATCAGTAGAACAAATAGGTATGCTTTCCAGCTGTGGCTCTTTCTGAGTGTTACTGGGAAGATTTCAGAGGCGTTACTTTAGGAGAACTCTTACAGCTCTTCCTTGTGAAGATGTTGCAGTTGGGAGATGCATGGTCCATGACATATGCTTGGAATTTCTAGGAGAGCCTTTAGTATCCCCTGCTTACAGAACTTCATTTTCAAACTGAACCACTGAATTCCAGATACAAGAAGATAAAGTGCATGAGAAAATTCCTTCAGAAGTGAAACTTAGCGCTTGGGCATTAAACCCTTAAATAATGTCTCTTCTTCGCTAGTTATGATGTGCAGCTGTACATCTGATCTTCCTGGTTTACAGTGTCAGCCTTGTGAAAGATAGATTGGTTAGAGAAATGTTAAGACAATAACAACTAAAACCATGTAGTTGGTATAAAGTGGGGCTGTAGAAAAATAATTTTATAACAATGTTGTGGTAATTTTTTAAATCCAGGTATATAAGTTTGAGTTGATGCCTGTTTTATATTTTATAGATGGATATAAGTAAAAATATACTGATGTACATTGGGATTTTTGTTTTTCCTTTCCAGTTATTATTAGAGCTTTGAAAAATTCTTGGTCATAGAAGACTAAAACTTCCTGGCAGACCTCAATGTGGAGGATGAGAAGGATAGGTGTTAATCTTAGATCTTGCTTAGACTGTCATTTCCATAGTAATGTCTAAGTATGACTGCTGCTTGAAGGAGGAGTCATCTGGTTTGTGCTTTTCTTTCTTTTTTGGTTCCTGCCACAATCTGGGGGCTGTTGTGAAAGCATAAGCTCTACACAAATCTCTCTCCTCTCCAGTCTTGCTTTTCATCCCACTTCTTGCTCAGGGCTAGGCTTTTACCCTGCTGATGCCTGTGGCTCTGCTGAACAACAGCAGAGTTGCAGTGACCCGATCTTATCTGCGGAGTGCCTTTTTCACAGCATTCGTGGTGGCAGCATCGGAAGTGATAAGATCCATTTTGACTTGCACCTTATGAATGCCAGAGGGCTTCAAGGAGCCTGTCTGCAAACTCAGACAGCTTGCCTTTGCGTTACAGATTTTGGTTTGGAAAGGTTTCATAAATAAAAACTAGGGGTTATGTATTGCTACTATTACTTTACTATGAGATAATTGTTTGAAGAGTAAGTTTCATGGTAAGCAAGGTGAATGCTTGTTCCCGGTCAGCAAAAATATGTGCTATGTTCACAGAACGTACAATGTTTTGGGTGTTCGTTTGCATTAACCAGGGCATGCTGAGAAGACAGTCATAAAATTCAGCACCATGTTTGGTTTTTAAAAGCTATGAATATGCTTTTTTTTTCTATGTAGTATTAAATTAAACAGCTGTTAATATAATAGACGTATCAATCCCCATGAAGTGAGTGTGACTCTAATGTCCACTGAAATTATCAAGTATCACTTCCTAGGCTTTTTTGGCTTTTTTTTTTTTTAATGGATTTTGCCTTTGACAAGGAATAGGCTCAGTAATCAGCTCTACAGGGATATGTAGATAAGGGCTGCCTGCTGTGCCCTTTCAGTTCTGTGTTCTGGTTTGCAACTTGGCTGAAAGTACAGTATTTGGCATTACAAGATAGCACTAGAGTGTTGACTTCCATTTCCTGGCGTGTACAAACACAGTTTGTTTGAATTGATGTAGTGCGTGTTGAAGCTAATAAAAATCTTTAAAATGATTTTTTACTGATACAACTGAACCCACAGCCATTTTTCTTTAGCATCTTTATTGCTTAGATTATCTAAGAATTGGGATAATACACTGTTAAGCAGGTTAATCTACCTTTACGTTTCTCATTTTGCATATCAGGATTTGTTATAGTTAGTGTTCAGAAAAAAAAAGTAAGTAATAATCAGTTGTTATTGATTAAATCAGAGGTCTTGGAGTTTCAAATTAAAATTAGATTTCCTGGCTATGCTTTAGAAGTTCATAGCTGGCCTAAATCATCAATGCTAAAGCATAATAATTAATTGCCAACATACTTTTAACAATTCTTGTATATAAAATATTCACTTGTTATAGACCATGAATAAAGGCAGTGTTTACCAAAGGTGATAATCTTATAGCATTGCAGTAGCTAAAGGAATTGCTGAATTTAAGCTGCATATCAGCATTTCTAAAGGCGATATTGATTTAGCTGTAAAATTCTGTCCATGTAAATGTTGATTTATGGGCATTCTGTCATATCAGATCAAGATAGCTCATGAGCAGCCCACAATAATATTCTTGAGAGTTATATATATTGATGTGGTGTGTACACCCTTTAAATCTACTTATATATACCATGCTATTTTTTATAATATAAAAAATAGAATAAAAATCATTTCTACATTTGAATAATCCTTTATTCCTATTAAGCAAAGATGGAGGATTACTTGTTGGAACCAGGCGCAGGACAACTGCACAGGCCTTTACGGGAGCCGAGCCGGATTACAAGACACGATCCCAATATGAGTTTAGATCTTGCTCCGTTTATTAGCGGAAGTGCACATATATTTATACCTACAAGCATCTGAGGGATATCCAGGTTAGCTACGATTGGTTGCTAGGGAGGTTGCTATGTCCCGGCCGCATAGGCTCTTTCCCAGCTCTGCAAAGTTGTTTACCCAAAACGGCTAACTACTCTTTCCCACATAGCTCCCCATTCCCAGCCGGCCAAGGACAACTCACTAACACTCCCCAGTACATTATCAGCAAGGCGCAGGTGGTGCAGATTCTCAGCACAGTGCAGATTCCCAGCACAGTGCAGATTCTCAGCACAGCATTTCTCTACAATTCCCCCTTTTTTCTTTTGCACTAATCAAGCCTTGCTGGTAAGTGAGAATACCTTATGTCTAATACATGCAAAAGCACAGCCAAAAACTACAAGGCATAAGCAATAGAACAACTAGTAACATTAGCCGCGATTTACTAATACATGCACCCATCCCCAAGTCCGTGTTGGCCTGCAAGGTCTTTCCAGTCAAAGAGTCCGACGTCCTGCTGAGCAGCGTCTGTTGTCTATTGATCTGCTGATGGGCAGTTCAAGGACTCTCGATCATTTCATCGCCGAGGTTTTACCAACCGCCTGGAGCCGTAAGGTGTCCTCGATCTCCAAGCCATTCCTCTATAAGTCCTCCTTTTTTCTTTTGCATTAACCAGGCGTTATGAGTAAGGGAGGATAGCATTCGCCTTAAGCATGCAAAGGCACAGCTGACTAAGCCTAGGATTAAAAGCATAATAATCAAAAGCATCAAACTTGTTTTAAGCAAGGATTTCAGCCACCCACCAATACCCAATAAATTAGTTAACCCATCCAGTCCAAAGAAGCCCACATCTTTTTGTATCTTCTGGGCGTGTTCCATCAGCTGTTGGATTTGCTGGTGGATTGCCTTAGAGTGGTCTTGCAGATCCATACAGCACATTCCTTCAAAGTCTTCACATCCGTGCCCATGGGCTAGCAGCAGGAAGTCGACGGCTGCTCTGTTTTGTAGCACCGCATGTTGCACCTGTGATAAATCTCGCGCAAGATTAGAGAGGACATGACTGGTGACATTTGCTTGTTTAACCACCCAGCAAGATAGGGTGTCTAAGACTTTGTGAGCTCGCGCCGCTGCCGCCCCCGGTACAAAGAAGGATGTCAAAATTACTTCCCACTTGGACCAGAGTCGGACGTTGTCGTTACAGTCCTCTGTCTGGGTTATGCTACGTGCCATTCGTCGAGTTCTTCTTTTGACCCTGGTGCTGTTAGGATGGACCCAGGGGAAAGCCATACTTACTTGGCCTACTGTACATGGACCCCCTATGGGCTTTGATGGAATTCCGGACCAAGCCCGGTTGCCGCATATGAGAAAATATCCTGCAGGCAACGTCCGAGGGGTTACAGGGCTGGATCCCGGATGTGAGGAATTGTGGGACATCTTACCACACCATTTATTCCAACGACTCCCGTTGCCGATTGGGTACAACCAGGTGGGCACCTGAGAGCTACTGCGACAATTATTACTATAACCCGAAGCGCAACCCTTATGCGATGCATTAATATAAAGGCAAACAGAAGCATTAAGAGAATCTATTAACTCTATCTCCTGTGGTTCAGGCCCTGCAGGCAGGTTGTGGCTCCAAAGATCGAAACGGTTGATTCCCGTTGCCAAGTTCTCGAGTACTGTCAATCTTTTCAAAGTTTGGGGATTCCCCAAGACGGCATTGCCTTTACTGCATTCCAGAAATACTTCCACGTGGTCTCGTTCACAGGTACCCCAACTAGACATATTACAAAGGAGGTACTAGGGGTGGCCAGACTAGCACAGAAACGCGTGGTATTTAGCTCTCGAGCTAAGGTCACCCAGATGTTCTGTCGAGGATCAAACAACCGTGGATGGTACCCTGGAGCCCCTTATGTCCCAGAGCCCAGTACCCAGAACATCAGCAACGCTGCTGCCCACCACTGTCCTGCATGTCCCTTCCGACAGGACGCTCCCTCGTATCCGTGGGTCCTTTCGCAGGGCGAGTCCATCTGCTGGGAACCCATAGTGGACCTGTGGGTGTAGAAACACACATATGCCCTCGACCATTGAATACAACTTCTGCTGGACCCTCCCATAACCCGGTCCGAGGGTGCCGGTAGTGCACGCTCATAGATGATTCTTGTATCTTTTGACTACGGACCCGCTGCGCGTGCACCCACATGGGGGGTTCCGTGTCATCTCCAAACACACAAAGATGGTTTAATACAAACAGTGTATAGGACAACCGTTCTTTTGGGTCTGTCATTTCCTTAAATTTCATCAGGTAATCTTTTAAGGTGCGATTAGCCCGTTCTACCATGGCTTGGCCAGTGGGTGAGTTTGGAATTCCCTTGACATGCTTAATACCCCATTTCTCGCAAAACTGACGAACACTGTCACTGGCATATGCCGGACCATTGTCTGTCTTAATCACTTCTGGGACTCCTAATACTGCAAAGCAAGCGGTTAGATGTTTTTTCACATGAAGGGCTCTTTCCCCAGGCTGAGCGGTTGCCCATATTACATGCGAGTAAGTATCAATAGACACATGCACATACTTAAGTCGAGCAAACTCCGGAACATGTGTTACATCCATTTGCCATATCTCTAATGCCTTCAGGCCCCTGGGATTCACACCAATGCCCAGACCTGGCCCATGATGACTACATTGGGGACAGGCCTGCACAATTCCGCGGGCATCGGACATAGTTATACCATACATCCGGATCAGGCCTTTGGCATTAGTGTGGAACTGTTCATGAGCAATACGGGCGATTTCAAAACAACTCAGTGGCCCATGCTCACGCACCAAGCTCACTAACCGGTCAGCCCGATCGTTACCCTCCCCCAAACCTAGTGTCCATTGATGACTCCGGACGTGGATGATACAGAATGCTGTCGAACGCCACCTCACCGCTCTTTTGATTTGTAGAAACAGCTGGAACAATCGCTGGTTAGAAGTTTCTTTCAAAAGAGCATCCTCAATTCGCTGTACTACTCCGAGGACGTACAGGGAGTCCGATACAATATTCAACGGGGTGTCCCTCCAGTGCATCAGCGCCCACGCGACAGCTGCCAATTCTAAAGTCTGCAACGAGTCACCTTCTACCGCTTGTAGGGTGTGGGCTTTCCATAGGTCTTTCTCCTTCCAGGTGATGGCTGCCCTTCTGGAAGATTTTCCTGCATCTGTGAACACCGTGAGGCCATCACGCAGAGGTCTTTCTACACACTTTGGTCTTTCTACCCACGAATAGCTGGTAAGGAAGTGGCCAAGCTTTCCTGCAGGCCTTTCCGAAGTCACCTCCCCAGGGAACTCCAGGAGCGCTAGCTGCAGCGCAGTGGAGTGCCACAGGGCCCACTCCAAATCTGCCGCCTGCAGGGGAAGGTGGATCGCCGCCGGCTCACCCCCCCGAGATTGCCAGCACCCGAATTCTCCCACGGCGGATCATGTGAGCCACCGCTTCCAACCGAGGGGTCACACTCTTGCACGGTTGAACTGAGGAGAAAATCCATTCTAAAACTGCAAGGTAGTCTTCTCCCCCTTTTTTCTTTTGCCACTGCATGACTACCGCCGTAAGGGAATTCTCCCGTGAAAGAATGAGAAGGCGCAAAGGCAATTCTGGAAGATACCGCGGGCATAAGCGCGTAGCTACTAACTCCCCTAATCGTTCGACACAGGCTTGCTGCGCTGGCGTGAGCGAAATCGGCTTCCCAGCGTCTGTACCTTTGAGCAAAGGACGTAGTGGCTCAAGGTCCTCATTAGAAATACCCAGCAATGAACGTACCCATTGTAGATCTCCCATTAGGGTCTGCACATCAGTTAATGTACGTAAATTCACATGTAAGGTAACCTTTTGAGGAGCGACTGTGGATTCTGTAATAACCCAGCCAAGGTATTTCCATGGGCTGGTATGCTGTACCTTTTCCGGAGCGATGACCAGACCGGAGCTGCTGAGTGTGTTGGCAATTGCTTCCTCATCCTCTGTCGTGAATCGAGTCTTTCGGGCAAACAGGATGTCGTCCATATAGTGGTAGATGATGGTATCAGGCCATCGTTGTCAGAGAGGCTGTAAGGTAGCAGTGACAAACATCTGACACATGTTTCGCATACCTTGAGGCAGGACGACCCACTGGAAACGCTGTGCCAGTTCTGCATGGTTCACCGAAGGTAGCGTGAAGGTGAGCCTCGAGGAATCCTCCGGATGTAAGGGAATGGTATAGAAACAGTCTTTTAAATCCACAATCAATAGATCCCACCCCTGAGGTAACATGACAGGGGATGGAATCCCCGGCTGTAGCGCACCCATAGGTTCCAGTATCCGTAATGACACAAGCATACCCTTTCCCCCAGGTTATCAAGTCCAAGGCTCCCATCCATTTTCCCATGTTCCAGGCTCTCAGCATCACCTTACACGGACCCGTTTTTACTTCTGTCAGGGCCCCCTTTAGCCCAGCCCTATGCTTGACCATTCGAGGGACCAGGCTACCCTGGTGCAACCTCAAAAATTTAAAACGTATACTGCTCTTGCCAATTTTTCATTTTTCGCAGCTGGCATTTCAGCGTTTGGTTCATATGTTCCACTATGTCATGGTCCTCAGGATGCAATGGTATGGTGAAAAAACAATCTTTTAAATCAATTAGTAAGTATTCCCCTAAGCTCTGTCCAAGGATATAAGTCAGAGTACGGCTCCCAGTCCTCCATCGGTGGGGGGAGGTGGGGGGGAACGTCGTAGTCTGAGTTATTCCTGGCTTTCCCGTTTTCAAATTCTGGACTTTCTTGTTGTGCTTATTTAGCCCTCTCTGCTGATATATATTACACAATAAAGATCTAAAGACCACAGACACAAAACAGCACAAACACAATTTCTGTCCAGTGGCACGACCTCACATAGCTGTGCACTCCACTAGTGAGTTCCACTGGTTATCGGCAGGACACTGAGACTGAACATTCTCTCGATTTGGCAGATTAGAGGGTTGCTGACAGGCTCCTAACTCGGCGGGCGTCCCCGCAGAGACAACGTGGGTCTCAGTGTTAGGAGTCTCACCCCCCCTCTCTCTGCACTGTCTGTTTATGCCCGGTGCATCCTGCCACGTAGGGCCAGTAGGTGCCAGCAGGCAGACCGGGGAGGGGACAAACTCCGCCTTCAGTCACATAACCTTCCCTCCTGGGTGCGCAGGTGCGCATACCAGTAAGTGGTCCCAGCCGTCAGTCTGAGGGTCCTGCCTTTCTCATCTCCCTCCCTCTCGGGTGTTTGACCTTCAAATTAATTTAGAGGATGTTTGCAGTTAAGTTGGCTACAAGCCCGGTCGAGCAGCCACCTTCAACTGCTTTTCTGAGGAGGTCGGCTGTGAGCCTGGCTAAGCAGCCGCCTCCGCGCTCCTTATCTCTCAGCCTGGGCAGGCAAGCATCTTCTTTCTTAAGATCTTGGATTCTATTTCGCACAACAGTTTTATGACTCTACGGATCATACAAATTTCCAGCTTTCAACCATACCTCGTGTCAGCATCAATATACAAAGGACACAACACATAATAGAGATGAACATAGCAAATAGAAACAATAGCCCTAATAACGGTTTCCGTCCTCACTTAAAGCATTACAGTTCTACAACCCCCACTTTTAAAAGATGAATCAAATTCCTCTGCACCTCCCTCCTGGCTTTCATCAAGCCTTCAGCAACATAAGTCTCCTTGATCTCATTCGCACTTTATTCGCCCCTTCTTTTTTTTTTTTTTTTTTGAGGTTATCTAACAAGTCCTGGACCCAGCCAGGCCGTTCTTCAGGCACGATGGGGGGGGGTCCGGAAGCGGGGGCACAGACGGTGTAGGTGCCGCAGGTGCAGGCACCGGGGCAGGCACGGGCGGGGGGTTGGCGATGGATCTCCAAACACCAGCCGTTGTCGGTGGCGTGGCGGTCCCGGCCCTGAAGTGCTCACAAAGGCGGACATGACTCCGGCAGCCACTTTGCTTTTGGCTTTCACATCGGATTTGAATACTAGGTGGGCCTCGGCTTTGAACCCATTCTCTCTGCACCAGATCAGAAGCTTGCAGAGGGTCTGTTCTTCAGTAGCTTGCTCCAGGGATTGCACGAGCCTATTCACCAAATTTCCGTAGGACTTCTGCAATCCCTGCTTCACCATCGTAAATGATGGGGCCTTTCGTTCTGACGGCACTAAAAACAGCGCCTGCTTCCGTGAAGCATTATACATGGGCATCGAGTAGGTTAGCTGAGTCGCGGGGTCACCATAGAGATCCCGTCCCATAAGCATCTGCCCAGTCACACCACACAACGGATCTCCCGAGATGTTACGTGCGTTCACCACCTCTTGGATTTGTTTCTCCCACTCCTGTTCCCATAACAGATATTGCGCGGGAGTGAGGAGGACCTTCGCTATCATTACTTCTTGCCACGTACAACCCAAGTCCTTAGCCGTTTTACTACCCCCAATGGTGGCATCGCAGAGAGAGTCCCCTATCTCCTGCCACTCAGTGGCACTATACATAAGTTCCAGAGTCTGCAGATGTCCCGTCTCTTGTGCCCATCGTAACAACTCATAGAGTTTCTTTGTACTCACAGCCGCCTCTCGCTTGGCGAGAATATACAATAGCAGCTGTGTTGCCGCCCCCCAGTCCATGGTTAAGGCGGTCTTCGCGGAGGGGCCCCGACGGCTCAACCGCCCCCGCCCCTAGACCCTGTGCCCAGCACTGTCCCGGCGGTGTGGGTACCTCACACCGGACGCCGCTTCCCAGCTCCTCAATCCTCCGTCACGCTGTGGTGACCCTGGATTTTCCGCGATCCTCCGTCAAGCCGCGGTGACCCCGGATCTTCCGCCCGCGGATCTTCCCCCGTCAGCCGTGGCTATCCAGGATCTCCGACCTGCCACAGCACCTTCCCGCCGCCAGGTCCCGACGACCCTGCCATTGGGTCCCTGTTCGGGCGCCAGATGTTGGAACCAGGCGCAGGACAACTGCACAGGCCTTTACGGGAGCCGAGCCGGATTACAAGACACGATCCCAATATGAGTTTAGATCTTGCTCCGTTTATTAGCGGAAGTGCACATATATTTATACCTACAAGCATCTGAGGGATATCCAGGTTAGCTACGATTGGTTGCTAGGGAGGTTGCTATGTCCCGGCCGCATAGGCTCTTTCCCAGCTCTGCAAAGTTGTTTACCCAAAACGGCTAACTACTCTTTCCCACATAGCTCCCCATTCCCAGCCGGCCAAGGACAACTCACTAACACTCCCCAGTACATTATCAGCAAGGCGCAGGTGGTGCAGATTCTCAGCACAGTGCAGATTCCCAGCACAGTGCAGATTCTCAGCACAGCATTTCTCTACAATTACTTTTTTTTTTTTTTTTTTTTTTAAAGGTGGATTTAACTTAAAATCCAGCTCTACAAAGTTAAGTAAAAATGCATACATTTTTTTTCTCCTGAATATTGTGTGACTTTAAGAGGTAATCTTGGTGCATTTTTTTGTTTTAATTCCTTGTCATAAGTTGTGGTTTTGAGCTGCCCTTGACAGGTCTCGAGTGTAGCTGTGTCTGGAGGTTCTGAGCTGGTGTGGTGAGAACCAGCTCTAGTCTGGAAGGTGCATGTACCATTCCAAGTTAACTGGAAATAAACTTTCTCTCAATAATCTACGTGAGCTAGGATGGGACAAAATATTCACAGGATAAGTTGCCGGTGTTAGATCTATGTCTATGCAGGAACCAGACACCCAGTTGCATCTCCTGGCCCTCAGTCGTCATTCCTGATGCTTCCTATGAGCACGGTATCCAAGAACGTGCTCTCCTGAGACGCTGTGATCTTTTATACGCTGTTTGCTTTGTATATTGTGATTGAGTGATGCAGAAACTCCAGTAGCTAGAGATGAAAGTTGGTAACAAGCTATTTCTCAACTGTTAGTTGCTGCCCGTCTGAGACTCAGCTGTGACAGTCGGACTGTTCTTCTGTTTTGCTCCAATGCAAGGTTAAGCGGGGTTGCCGAAACCAAACTAACCTGTCTGACTTTGCATGGGATGGAGGAGCCGTGTGTTCTCAGTCAGACATGGATGCGTCATCTCCTTACCAGCCTCACATTAACACCTCCCTAGCGTGGCCTAATCTGAACCCTGCAGAACATAGGCCAAGTATGCAAACATGCCTGGCTGATAAATTGTGTATCCAGTGACAGGTAAGAATGATTGTTCTTGATGATCATAACAGAGTAGAGTTTCACTGTGCTCTGTAAACAAAAACAAGAAGTCCAGGGCCAAAAACATCCTTCGGTTCCAAGTGCAAGATAAGAGACAAGTTACTGATATCAGTAGACAAGGGAGTAAGGAAATAATTCCATGAAAATACCATGAACTTCCTCATGCAAATGCTGAGACTTTTGTTAAGAGTGGTTTAAATAATATGGATAATAAGTAAGCAATTTGGGAAATTATAGAGCTACCTTTGACCTGGTTTTATATCTTGTCTTCATGTCTCTCTCATGTACACCAGTAAAACCAACCTCATGTACACCTGCCTGCAGAACTGGAAACCAGCAGTTTTGTTTTTGTTTTTGTTTTTGTTTTGGTTTGGTTTTTTTGCTTGTTTTCTTAATTTTTTGCTAGGAGCATTTGGATGATGCACTCACTTAGAGAAAAAGAAGTGCTACATTTTTGTGTGTTTCCATGTATGCGTGAGACAAGAACATAGTAGATGAGATGGAATATTTGCTCTGGTCTGGACAAATAGATATTCATATTTTTTGTGAATCTGCTTTGATTTACAGCATGTAGTCTCAAATGAGTGGTCAGAAGCACATGGTGGAATGAAAATTTGTTGATTAATAACTCACTGATTTTTTTTTTCTCTGAAAGAAGAATGACACTATCAAATGCCCTTTAGTTAGCAGAATGAAAGTCATGGTTTAGTAAGAACTGGAGCCTGAACTAACAAAACTATGTGAAAGAATGTAGAGTGCGCCTTCAGTCTTCATGTCTATTCTGGATGATTTATAGGAGCTTGTTGAGGCGTGTATATATGAAAAAAAGGTACTGAATTTGTCTTAGTAGCGTTATGTTGCCACCTGCAATTCTCTGCTTTTGTCTGTGCTGTCATTGATTTTTCAGTCTTGTGGTCCTTGACTTGCTGTCAATTTCTTTAACCTAATTGATAGTAATTATGTGGATGGCAAATAAGTTTGTTTCATATTTGATTTTCATATATTAAAAGTGGAAAAAATGTCATGTTTGTGGTTTAGATTTTTGCTTCTTAAGGTTAATATGTATGTTAAATATTAATACATATGGCTGACATTTATGTTTCTAACTGAAAAAGGTGGTGAAGAGACTTACTTCTGTTAGCCTGAAATGACTATCCCTCCAAGATTTCTGATGAATTGTTATAATACATGCTTGACTGGGCCTACAGTAGAAACATTTCATTAAAATATCAGGTTGCAGGAGAAGTAAGATGAATGTAGCCGTACCAACAAAGCTGTATTTTGTCTTTTGTGTTTTTGTCAAACTAGTCTTCTGAGTAAAAAAGGCAAGGCCTGTAAAAGCTTGGGTTTTGCTGGTACCACTGTATCAGTTTTAAGGCGGCTGTGTCATCCCAGCTCTGAGTCAGTAATCCCTCTTCTTTGCATGCTTACTAGACATACCTCTCTGTAAAAAATGTGCACTGTGGCTGCAAGCCTTTCTGGCTGTGAAAATGTTGCAGTTTGAAAGCCGTAGTGGTAGTGGCGGCGGGGGGGAAAGGAGATATCAAAACAGTATCGGATTCACAAACAGTCTGTGGACTGTAGGTCCGATCGCCTTCCTAGGAGCGAATCGAGTTCCCAAATAGTGTGATCAACTATAAGCTCGACCCTGGCAGTATCGGATGCACAAACAGCCCGTGGACCGTAGGTCCGATCGCCTTCCGAGGAGCGAATCGAGTTCCCAAATAGCGTAATCACCTATAAGCTCGACTCTGGCAGTATCGGATTCATGAACAGTCTGTCAACTGTAGGTCCGATCGCCTCCCCCCAAACAAGTAGTCGAGTTCACAAACAGTATGATTTATTCAAATGCAACATTTACAAAGCAGGTTTCAGATGTCAGTACAGGAACTTCTCTACTGGAGCGTGGGGTTTTAGCTAGCTCTGATGTACAAATGTGCAATCATCACTCACCCCAGAAGATGGGAGAGGGCTCTCAGTCTCGAGTCTCCTCAGGCGGCGTCCTGACGCAAGGGGAGGAAAGGGGGATCAGCGCATCAGCTGATCCAGAATTTATGATGGATTCTTCCCTCTCACTTTTTAGTCTCCTCAGGCAGCGTCCCAGCGCGAGGGGAGGGAAGGGAGATCAGCCTGTCGACTGACCCAGGAGTTACGATGGATTCTTCCCCCCTCACTCCTTAGTCTCCTCAGGCAGCGTCCCGACCTGAGGGGAGGGAAGGGGACTCATCCTGTCAACTGACCCAAGAGTTATGAGGGATTCTTCCCTCCAGACTTTTCATCCTTAGTTCACCTTTTACACTTTTCTTTACATTCAGGTGGAGCTTGAGTGACTGGAGTCATACTTAATATTGTTATTGATTGGTGAAAAAGTTTCTCGCTTTCATTTAAAGGTACAGTCAACCGAAAATCTAGAGCGCATGTTCAGTGAGGAGTGGTCGTACCTCGGAGGCAGGTAACTTTTGGGATGGAGGTGTGGTTTTCACATTATAATGAGCAAAGTTCAAGCAAAGTTCATCCAAAAGGAGTGATTTGCCACCCTTGCTGGCTCAGCACCGGACATGTTATCGTCTATCTCCCATTAGACATCCACTGTGCGGCTTATCAGCAGCCCAGCACAGGGAGTGCAACAGAGTTTGGCCGCGGTGTCTTCACCCCGCTCCATCCTCCGTTACTCCCTTTCGCAGCTGCGAGGAGGGCAGATTGCGTTGCCCAGGGAACCGTGGAGGAGCTGAGTCCTTGCATACCAACCATCCTGGAAGTGGCAGCTGTGTAGCACCCCAAGCAGGCCTCTGTAATGCCAAAACTTCTGTTAGGCCCTAGTTTTCCTCTCAGTTCCTGCTTTCAAACAATCCTTCCACAAACACCTTTTCCACACTGGCTACTGTGTTTGGGTGGATATTTGCAGGGTAGGTCTTTGCCTACAGCATATACATGTGTGTATGTATGTATACGTTATTCAGATAGAGGACAAAACTGCAAAAGTTCTCCTTTCTGGTTATTCGTAGGTTGTTTGCGAATAACAGCCTGAAATTTCTGGAATGATCAAAAAAGCTCTATTACAACAACCCGGGAACTTTTAATACTTCTAATATATCTTGCGGTATCTGTCTAGCCATACCTGGGCTGCTCCAGTTCTTCATGAGCCCTGGGCTTGTGCTCCATTAGGACGTCTTCTCTGGGAGAAGATAAATTTGTTACTCCTTTGTTACAAAAAGGATGAAATTCTGAATATTTGTTTCAGAACATGGACAGTATTTGTGTTTGTTACTAGCAGCAAACTGGAATATTTTACTTCCGTTTCTCATTTTTAATGTCTGACGACATGTCTGCCAGTGTTAACTAAGCAAGTGTTAACTAGATAAGAACTAGAAAAAGGAGAGAAACTGTCAGATGAGTTTAACGTCAAATTTGTCTATTCAATAAGAAGGGAGCTGATATTTTAGAGGAAAAAAAACCTTCTTTTTTACTTCAAGGTACTTAAATGACAAAATATGTATTTTCAGAGGAGTGTTCTGTTATTAGGAAAAGCTGTACATCCTGCCACCTTTACAATTTCTCAAGTGTGAACACTTTATGGATTTAGCACAGGTTGTCTTGGGAAAGGCTTAAACTTTGCTATAAGTGAAATTATTCTTATTCCATAATAAGAATATTCTTATGAGGCGTTACAGCTTGTAAATCTTACCCATGCAAATAAGACATTCAAAAAGCATCTGCAGTTAATGTAGCTAGGATAATCTGTGCAAGTTCTAGGAAATCTTGTGCTGCAGGGCATGGATGGGTGGCTGGAGCTAAGAGCAAGTATAACTCAGTGATGCTGTATTTTTATTTTTATTAACAACAGCATTCCTTTAACATTGGTATTGCATCGTTTTATGTGCGCTATGGAAGTTTTATATCTTTGCAGAACCTCTAAAATGTTTGCTTTCATTGACTTGATTATTTTTGGATTGCAAATCTCTGTACAGCTGCCCTGAAATGGGGATAGCCATTTGACACATATGCATATAGTAGACTACACAGGTCTTTCACGTCAGATTATTTTTTCTTCTTTGTGTTTTTCTACTTTTCTCTTTCTTTCTTTCTTTCTTTCTTTCTTTCTTTCTTTCTTTCTTTCTTTCTTTCTTTCTTTCTTTCTTTCTTTCTTTCTTTCTTTCTTTCTTTCTTTCTTTCTTTCTTTCTTTCTTTCTTTCTTTCTTTCTTTCTTTCTTTTATAAAGCTTAAAGGATCTGCAAAGTACAGGACCTTATGGATTAAGAGCATAGGAGCAGCACCAAGACTGGGCTCAAGACAAGATTTTCCAGTTTTATCTATCGGTTATGCTGAAAAGTGTCCTTCACTGGCATTGCCTTTAGGAATGCAGGAGTGGTTTTGATACACTGTTTGTATAATGGCCTACTTCAAGGCATAAAAAAAATTAGCTACTCGATGTAAAAAGTATAGTATTAGCCAAATGATGCAGTTGTATCCGAGGCTGAAACTTCCACCTAGCTGTGTGCTGGTGCACGCCTGGAGGAGGAGGGACATTGGGTTGCTTCTGCCTGCAACTTGAAAGGAAGGATGAATGCGATAGCAGCACTGAGAAGACCTGAAGACGTGAATGGATCTGCGTAATTGAAGGAACTGAGGAGAAAGACCAGAAACACTGGTGGTTTAGTGGTCCAGACCTCATGGCCTCACCCGCCCTTCCTGGCCCTCCCCAGGGCCTCCCTCCCATTCAGTCCAGCCCAGATCATCAGGAGCAGCCACCCTGGCAATAACCTTCCCCAGGGCAGTCTCTGAGATACACAGAACAAAAACATGTGGCTAAAATGATTTGCTGTGCTATCCTGGGAAGGGATTTTAGATGGAAGTTTTATCTCTTTCTTTTGTCCCATGCATCACTTGTGGGTTTTTTTTTTTTTTTTTTTTGATTTTAGGAAGTGTTGTAACTATTTCACTCTTCTGTACAGATCATCACACACACAATACATAAAATACAAGCATTAAGGGAAGAGCAATAAAGAAATTTCCTCTTCTGTGTGTCACAGGTCTTTCTTCCAAGAAAAGGACTCCTAAAAGGAGTATATATCCATCACATATTTTTAGGTTTTATGTGAATAGTGTGGTGTTCATGGTTTCTTCTCCTGCTGATTGAAAGACCAAAAAGTGGGTCTTTTGATGGGTTGCAAAATGGAAACTGTTTGGTTCTGAGATTTGATCATGGGGAAGCACATGTTGGGGCAGTCCTAGCAGTGAACTGTGTGATCCTCTGACTGCAGTGGGCTGGGGGGTTTTCAAGGTGTATGCAAAAGGCACCAAGGTAGTTGCGTATGCAATGAGTTTCAAACTTTGGTTATCGGAAGTGGAGAGGATGAGTGGGAAGAGAAGACCCCAACTTAATCTATGTGTAGATGGGCCTTTATATTTTCTTTCCCAGCCTGGGAAGTTGGCATTACTGGTTTGCAACATTTGTTCCTAAATGTAGCTTAGTAGCACTATCTGCTGGTAAAGATGAGGTGTAATCTTTTGTGAAGAAAGAAAGAGGAGAATTTAACAAAAATTTTTGCCAGCACCATCTTTTGAGGGATACTTTAATTATATCCTTAATGAAAGACTACAGTTTGTTTGTAATAGCATGCACTTTTTATCAGGAGTTATGATACAAACAGTGGATTTAAATGAAGTTAAATGGCAAAAGTTTTATTCCCCATTCTTGTATACTACAGAGGGATTCATTCAGTTCTCTGCCTGAAGGTAGAGAACTTCCAGTTTATCAGCACTCTTAATTCTTCTATTGCTACCTATAATAACTGTGCATTTCAAAAGCTTAGAGTTTTAATTTTGATTTCTTATCACTTACCAAAGCTGTGAAGCATGCCTACTTTCTTCTCCATTTCAAGTTTTTATAACTATTTTAACAATAGCTAGCAGTTCCTTTACAGTAGTAATTGCAAACAGAAATATGTTTTTTATGCTCCTAATAACCTGAGCTGTGTGTTTTGCTATTACTGATAATCACAGAGTGCACCCTCAGCAAGTTTGCAGATGACATCAAATTGGGAGGAGTGGCCGACACTCCCGAGGGCTGTGCTGCCATTCAGAGGGACCTAGACGGGATGGAGAGTTGGGCGGCAGAGAGGAACCTCATGAGGTTCAACAAGGACAAGTGCAGGGTCCTGCACCTGGGGAGGAACAACCCCAGGCACCAGTACAGATGATTAGGGGTTGACCTGCTGGAAAGCAGCTCTGTGGAGAGGGATTTGGGAGTCCTGGTTGACAACAGGTTAACCATGAGGCAGCAATGTGCCCTCGTGGCCAAGAAGGCCAATGGGATCCTGGCCTGCATCAGGAGGAACGTTGCCAGCAGGTCAAGGGAAGAGATCCTGCCCCTCTGCTCAGCTCTGGTGAGGCCGCACCTGGAGTACTGGGTGCAGTTCTGGGCTCCCCAGTACAAGAAGGACATTGAGCTTCTAGAGAGGGTCCAGCGGAGAGCCACAAAGATGATTAAGGGACTGGAGCATTTGTCATATGAGGAAAGACTAAGCGAGCTGGGCCTGTTTAATCTGGAGAAAAGAAGGCTCAGAGGAGATTTGATCAACATATTCAAGTACCTGAGGGGTGATTGTAGGGAGGATGGGGCCAGGCTCTTCTCCGTGGTGGCAGGTGACAGGATGAGGGGTAACGGGTGTAAGTTGAAACACAAGAATTTCCACCTCCATGTGAGGAAGAACTTCTTTCCTGTGAGGGTGCCAGAGCCCTGGAACAGGCTGCCCAGAGAGGCTGTGGAGTCTCCTTCTCTGGAGATCTTCCAAACCCGCCTGGATGCCCCCCTGTGCCCTGTGCTCTAGGTGACCCTGCTGGAGCAGAGGGGATTGGACTAGATGGTCTCTAGAGGTCCCTCCCAACCTCAACCATTCTGTGATTCCGTGATAATTAATTTCATTGGCTTTTCCCGTCACTTTTCCACACAAATTATAGTTTTTATAAAATATGAGCATAATGGTCAAGCAAACAACTTACTATTGGATATACTCAAGAAATTTATAATTTTGAAAGGGTCAGAGGAAGGGTTCTCTTGTGGTATTATTTTGTTGCTTCATCTTAGGATGTTTTGAAAGAGATTTTTTTTTTTTTAAGATTGTTTCCTGCAGAGTTATTTGTTATTGGGAAATAGTGTAAAGAGAAGGATGATATTGAAATATCTTGCATGCATGAAAGGGATTTCTACATGTCATATAAAGGTTAAAAAAAAATCAGTTTGCTGCAAGCTCTCTGAGCTCATGCCATGTGCAAACTGATCATACATTTGACTTGTGTGCCTGATCATACATGTTGACTTGTAACATCTTTTATAGATAAAACCTGTAAGCAAAACAGGTTGGTGCCTGTTGAGAAATGTGTTGATACAATGAAGGAAATCTTAGTGGAGTAGGTATTTCAACTAATATTGCTACAATTTAGACACCATTAAAAAAATTCTTGCCTTAAACTAGGATGTTTGGCGAGTATCCAGAACAGAGTAGTTTCATAACTTTTCTCATTAGGACACAAATATATCATATGCTTGCATGATTATGTTGTGGATTCATGAAACATATACATAAAAGCAACATACATACTGTGCTTTTATGATATGATAGGTATCTAAGTAGAACTGTCTTTATTTTAGGGCAGAACTTTTAAGGCCTTTTATTTGCATCAGATATGGTTATGCAGTTGATTCCGCAAGTTGCAGAGTAGGATAGAGGTAACTACAAGGGCTGTTCATCGCCATCTGTCAGGTGTTGTCACCCCCTCAAAGCTGCTGTCCGAACTGCGGATGTATTCACAACCCAGGTCACTCGTGGGGGATCTAAATTGGCTTGTAACAGTAGCTTTCCTGTGACTTGCATTGTTTTGACAGTGCTGTATTAGGGAAACAGTAAATATATAGCAGAATATTGTAAACTGAAAAATACTTATTGACATTCAGATTTCATTTACTGAAAGACTTCAGTAGAATCTGTTTTATACTTTACCCTATCATTATATAGAACAATTTCCACAAGATAAACATAGGTGAATTTTGTGACTTGAAAATCGATGCTGGTAAACAAAATATGAGTTGAAATATGATGTCGTTTTTGTTGCTTGTTCAATTTCTCTGGAGTTATTATGGAAAATACCAGACACCTTATAAGACCGTGATTTAGTATGGGTGAGAATTACAGGTCCACACTCGTGACGTTTCCTGTGGGAAAAAGTGTACCGCTACAAACAAAAGTATCTTGTAGCTAATGCTTATATTATCACTAGAGGGCAGTAAATACAAACACTGAATTATGTATCTTACCAAAAAGCTGCTTTTCTTTTTTAATGGATAAAGGAGCCTTTATTCATTTCAGCTGCTAAGTTTTGCTACTTATTCCCCCCTCCTAATAATTCAGAAGATTTTTTTTTCTTTCATTTCAGTCTATTCAGCAACTTTAAATACTTTTATTTGATTCACGAGAAATATATATCACGTCTCCAAATAAAATGACCTTAAAATAGCTCAGGCTAGTCCATTGTTTTTAATTAATGTACTTTGGCAAACCAGGAGGCTGCAAGAAGCCCTTTTTTACAGCAGCATGATTATGCTACAGGTATGAACCTTAAAGCTGAGGCTTCTTCCTGAGGGTTAGGGATTTGTCCCAGTTGCAGCCATCCCTAGTTCGTGTGCTGCAGTTCCTGGAACAACTCCCAGGGTTTGTAACATCTCTCAAGGTTTTTCATTAGCCTCTATAAATCTTCTCTCCTTCCAATAAGAGAGGCTTAGGTGGAACTCAGAAGTTGGGTGATGCTGGCTGATTCAGCATAGTTTCCTTGTCCCTAGCTGTCCTGCTACGTTTTCTTCCAGACCAGTCCTGCGTGTTTGGTGGCTCAGCCAAGTCCATCCTTATGCCCTTGCTTCTGGGTGAAAGGATTGTTCCTTGCTGCTCTTGTCTCCCTGTGCCAAGCAGACTTTCAATTTTGTAAGGAGGCTTTTTGCTGGGGCTCCTGCCAGTGTAAACTCTAGATGAATTTGGCTAAATCTATGAGGATGGTCATGTTTGTGACCAGCAGGAAAAGAATTTGCCATAGATGATTATTGCTATTCTTTGGTGCTTGAAGCTCAGTATAAAGGTGGTTTCTGATATTTTCAGACAGGATTCTCATTTGGTTCAGGAGATGCAGACTATATGTTCCCATATATAACACACAGGACTTTGAAAACTAAAATCTGTGAAGCATTTAGCTGTTTTCTGGCATCCTTGTACTCAGGATTGATACTCAGGCTTCTCTTTGGAGGCTCATAGTACAGCTTGGTAGTCAGTCTAGGGGACTGCAGTTGAGAATTCAAAAGCACTGTTCTGCCTTCAAAGCTAACCACATTTCTGCTGGAGTTTCCGTATTACCATCCACTGACCTGTGGAAGGAAAGACCAAGATCATAAATTATGTCTCCTGTGGGATAGTTCCAAAGTACTGCAACTGAATCAACAAACTGGCTTTTGAGCCTTCTTCACATCCTTTTCCTCAAGCCTGACTCATTGCCATCTCGCTTTCCTGTTGACTGAGCCTTCTGGAGCCTTTACTTACTAGCACGAGCCAGACGGCAACAGCAATACCTCACTTAAAGGCTCAGAATTTTTCTTGGGCCTCTGAAGGAGCGATAATTCTCTTCATTGTGCCTGTCAGTAATGTTTTGCCATATATCTGAGGACCTGCACTGACTATGTGGAAAAGGGGTCTTTCTTTGAAAGTTGGATTCACAGGACCCGAGCCGTAGGATCTTTTGATTCTGTCCGTGTGCTCAACAGTGGGTGTGTAGGCATCTGCAGGGGCTTGTGGTAAATCATGTGCATCAGTGATGGATAAAAGTATTAGATCCTCACTTACATTGGTGAATTATCCATAATTTGTCCGTTTACAAAATACACATACACAGGCTTCCTTTTTCTTGGGGGGCAATATCGCTATGGGGTGTCCTGTTGTGTTTCTTTCCCCTGTGACCCTGTAAATCCTTCCAGAGTTCCTGCTTTCTAGGGTATAGCCCACTGTGGGCTGTGCTTCTTGTCACTGGGTCTGTAACTGTGTAGTAAAGTATTTTGAATGACAGTTTATGAGTGGTGTCAACAAACAAAACAAATGGCTCTCTGTGATTGTTTTACCCTTATAATTTTTTTTTCCAATTTTTTTATTCGCTAAAAAATTCCATAGTATTGACTCACTTCCAGATCATCAGTGAACAAAACTGAGTACTGTAACATAGTGTCAGGTCCAATAGAACCTGACCTAAAACTGTTCCATGTGATGAAGACTTCCTGTTGATGATTGTTAGAAATCAGTCAGTAATCAGGTTCTTAACCTATTTATGCATCCAACTTGCAGAGTAATATACACCACACAGTACTAAATCAAATGCCTTACAACAATCCAAGAATATTACATCTTCAAAGAATTAAACTGTATTGACTGGCATTAATTACATTCCAAACTCTTACTTCTTTATCAAGAAAATGCTTAAAAATATATAATTCAGTTTTTCTATAACTTTACCCAGGACTGGTGTTTTGTGAAGTGGCCTGGAGTTACCAAGCCATCCTGATTGTAAACTGTGGTTGGCACAGTGTTAATGTTTTTGCACTCTGTTGGAATCTATCTTTTTTTTTTATCTTTTTTTTTTTCTTTTTTCTTTTTTTTTTTTTTCCAAAACTTGCTAAAACTGAACATCACTGTTCCTGGGATTTCTACCACCTCTTTTATGACCCTTGTGGAGAAAGGTACCCAGGCTTGTTGATTAAATAATGTCTAATGTGGCAGCTATTTGTTGTATACATGTCTACCCACCACAACCTCCTCCAATTTTTTGCTAATTAGAATTATTTGAATTCTACTTCTGAAGCTAATTATTTGCTTTTTCCAATTTGGAAATTGAGGATGAAAATCAGCAAAAACAATTACCATATGCAGATGTGAATGTTCCAGGTATAAATTTGAAGTAGTCAGTCATGTTTTTCCATGTAGCCACAGTCAGGGGGCATGTCTGCAGAATCAATGAAGTCATGCTGGTGAATCAAAGCAATTGGTAGTTTTATGAAATTTAGATTAGGAGTCTCAGGAAAAAAAAACTCATACAAATTAGGAATAAACTGCCAACATTAGTGTCATTTCCTACTATCAATATAGTTATTTTGCTACTAAAATATATTAAAAATATAAAGTATATTGGAACATATAGGTACATGGAAGAAAAATAATCCTGATAATATATGCTATAAGAATTTTTCCGATTTGGTGAAATATGCATGTAGTTTTCCTACGGATTTGTAAACATCTTAGAAAAAGATAGAAATAACCAAAAAGTCTACATGAACCATAAAATCTCAATAGAAGAAATAAAACTGTCTAGCTAATAGTTTTATAAATAACATCCTTCAACAAATTCAATAAACTAAAATTCAGTAATTTTAATGTGTGGGTCTTTGTCTCATACATTGGTGGGGAATAAAAAGATCAAAGATTTTTTTTTATACATTCTAAGAACCTAATATAATTTTTATAATGGCTTTTTAAAATATTCACAGAATCCCAGAATGGTTGAGGTTGGGAGGGACCTCTAGAGACCATCTAGTCCAACCCCCTGCTCCAGCAGGGACACCTAGAGCACAGGGCACAGGGTGTCATCCAGGCGGGTTTGGTCTCTCCAGAGAAGGAGACTCCACAGCCTCTCTGGGCAGCCTGTGCCAGGGCTCTGTCACCCTCACAGGAAAGAAGTTCTTCCTCACATGGAGGTGGAACTTCCTGTGTTTCAACTTACACCTGTTACTCCTCGTCCTGTCACCGGCCACCACGGAGAAGAGTTTGGGAGAATAGTTCCCTATTTAATACAAGTTTTGGGTTTTTTAGGACAGTTTTAGTAAGATATAACTAGGAACTAGCCTTTGAAGTGCCAAGAAAAGTGATGAATAAACCTTAGCTTTGCAACACCCACTGTTACTGCCAACTTCAACCAAGCTGTCATACAGACATACGTGCCTAACTTGTTAAGTAGCCCAAAGTAAATGGCTGTTATTATATGATCTTCTAAGTCATGATATGAATAGCTTAAGGCTAAGGAATGGGGGCTGCTCCCAAGAGCATCCCTGAAGAGGTTTTTTTGTTTGTTTGTTTGCTCGTTTGTTTTTTTTTATCATTTTCTTCCCTTTCTCCATCCCAGGTAGGCTACAGTACTTTTATACATTTGTGCAGCAATGGAAATCTTAATGGAGCCTCTCTATCTGGGAATTCTTGGATGGGGAAGAATCTAATTCCCCATCCCCAAGGCTGCCTGGTCCCAGCTTATGCATCTTGCCCCGTGCAAAGGAGGTGGTGTGTGGTGGGGACACCGCAGCTCCCTGCCACTGCCCCCTTGCCTCCCAAATTACTGTGATTTTTGGGATGAGTGGAAGGTAATCTTGCAGTGTATTTAATGTGAAAAATCAACAAAAATATTTTCAATTCTTAGAGCTGATACTGGGTAGGTGGCAGCAGTGTTCTCTTGCTCGTGATCTGGAAACAATGCAACATAGATGCGAAGTCTTGTATTTAGCATTACAAAGCAGAGCTGGAACGAGCAGGAGAAATATTTTCCAGAAATACTTTTTAGAGAATTTTAATATAATCCTGAGTGTCTAATAGCCTAGATCTGTTTTAAAAATTAGTTATCTTATAGCCATGTTCCTATTTAGATCCATATGATGTGTTCATTCACATGTTCTTTGTTTTATGTATTTTAAGAAAAGCAATGTTTTCCATATGAAAATGCATTATATATGTGCTAGATGGTTTCTTGACTGTATCCAGTTGTCACATTGCTGTACATTTCTCTTCTGGAAGGAAGAAGCTTTTTTAATCTTATATTTCCCCCTATTGATTTTTCCAGGTTTGGTTCTTCTTCAAGCACATAGTATTGCTGACATTGCTGTGTAGCATCACCCAGAGAAGTTGAAACCACTCAACCAAAAGCTCCCTTATGACTGTTGTTGGTCAGCATCTTCCAATGAATCAGCAGTGTGGCCTTGGGCTGAACACTGCACCTCATTCAGCTTGTCCTTAGGCACTTCCTCATTGTATTAGGAAACTCTCCCTTCTTTTGATACAAGAAAGACTTGGAAATTTGCTGCAGCAATGCGTATGCCTTATATAAAAAGTGGTGCAAAATAATGTTGTCCTCCTCCTAAGTTTTGGTCTCTGAAAGGCAGATGGTGGGATATTTTATTTAATGCTCTGAGTCAGCTCACTGACACACTTCACTTTTACTTTCAATTAATCCTTTTATCTGTATTTTTTTTCCTGTGAGATGTAGTTGTAATTGATTATATTACTCTGCCAAGGCATAAAGAGCAAAAGTTGAATAAATGCAGTGAGAATCTGAAGATTCTTATGTCTTTGTTCTGGCTTCTCCATGGAAACTTCAGACTTGCTGGGAGTTACTAGACTCCACACATGAACTGCTTTATCTTAATAATTGCTTTTATCTACTAAAATAAAAAGCAGTAGAGACTAGCAGATTGGGCTAATGGGCTGAGCAGATCAGTTTTTAATACAAGTGGCAGAAAAATCCAAAAACATTTTCATTGTTAGCATTACATCTTAATTGCTCAGAAATCGCAATAGTTTTGTTTCTCTCTTTTTTTTTTCTTTTTCTTTTTTTTGGGGGGCGGGCAGGGGGGAAGTATAAAATTAATATATTTCCTTTGCATATGAGAAGTTAAAAACATTAGGCAAGCTGCATGAATGTACAGAATAGTCATTTTTCCCTGTTGTGCATCCGTTGAAAAGACGCAGCAGATCCTACTGAAACCGAAAGAGGTTAAACTAATTCCTTTTGAATGGAGTGAATGCTGCAGGCAGGGGTGCCATTATTAAATGGCATTTGCCATAAGAAAGAAGAAATGCCCTGTTCCAGGACGGCCATCCTTGGTGACCAATTGGCAGTGTCTGTGCACCCTGTCACTAGCCCCTGCATTTCTCTTTTCAGGTGACATACTATTGGCTGCTAGTTAGGCTCTATGGGAGGGATTACTGACACTGTGGCTTCCCCTTCAGGTCCTTATTTGGTAGCTGTTGACAGAACAAGACTTTCCAGCAGCTGAGCATCTTGCCATACATTATTCATTAAGTCCTGGTGTTCAGGAAATATGCATATCCCTAGCTCTTCAGATATTTCTTCAACTCATGCAGTCTGTCTCTTCAGCTTAGCCTCTGAAGGTCTGGAGTTTTACAAATGGCATTTATACAATCGGAAGAGCACACAATTGGATTTCATTGCAGAATGTCTTGTGTGCACCTAATTGCTGAGACACTGAAGATCAGCAAAAAAAAATTAAGAGGGAAATAGAAGTGATCTAGTATTTGCAGTATCCTATAGTGAAGAACTCAATAGTTTAGATTGGTAGTATCAAAAAATCAAAAATGCCTGAGGCAAACTATTTACTCTCAGTTTCTTGGTGCTACATAAAGGTAGGATTTTGTTTTACCTTTTAAGAATGTTGATATGCAGTGCATGATTGCATGGTTACTGGAGAGCATGTGTATTTTTGGGCAATATGACTATGAGTAATACGACTGTAAAGACAAAAATCAGAAAAGCAAGCCTTTGTTCAGCAGTGCAAATGAGCCGCACAGTATGCAAGCTTCCTTATAACCTGTGCTGGGACTTATAGCATAGATGTAGTGCATAGTTAGAAGTCATAGAAGCCAAAAGAAGTCAGTGGAGTTTAGGGATTTTTTTTTTCCTAAAAAAAGATTACGCTACAAGGCTATATTTCTGCACATTAAAGGATTTAAAACAAATAAACAAACAAACAAACAAAAAAAAAAACCCTGCAATACCACAGAATAGGAGTGCATGATTAAAAAGACAAGGCTGAGGATAATGGGTACATGTATGACTCATACTGGTTTTCATAGTCGAAGAAATGTGCAATTATTACCAGTACACTCCAGCAGCATTTTCTCATAACCTCACTGTGTGTGAGAGTGTTTGTGAGACAGCTTATTGATTAAAACACTGGGAGCCTTAAAAATGTCCTCTTTTAGTATTGATCTAAATTGTTATGTAGAGCAGCTTAGAACTAGCTTGAAACTGTAGTAATGATAGTAATTAGAATTAAATGAGCTTTTGCCTCTTTCATGGTAAAGTTTTGCACAATGATTAATAAGCTAGCATACAGAACTACTCAAACACACTGAATACAGAATCGCGTTTGGGCTTTGTCTTATCTCTACTTACATGAATGATGTTGCCTTTATAATTTGGTTTATGAAGTGATAATAAAATCATCCTATGCTTGACACAGAAAGCTTATCCTGTGTCAAAGGAAATTCTCATTTCCCCTGAACTGAATAATGCAAGAGCTGAATTAGATTATTAATAAAAATACAAGCATTGTATTTGCACAACTGAATTTCTTATGCCCCTTTGTATTAATATTTACTGTCATCATTGCCACCTTTTCTTTTTTTTTTTTAGTTAAGCAGAAATGTAAGACTCTCATTAGGTCATTGTGACCATTCTCGGCAAATGCCGAATGGTTACAGTATATTCTCAAGGATATTGTTCAGTCACCCCTGAAGAGACTGGATTCCATTATGCCAGTTAGATGGATTTCCTCCTCTTTTACAAAAAATAAGATAAATTCAGCCAGAAGTAGAGCATTTTATTATAATTTGCTTGGAAGTATTTCCTGGAATGCCATGCAGCTACTGTGTAGCTCTTACTTGATGCATCACAAATATTCGATCACGGATCTTCAACAAAATTTCATGATTACTATAAAATGGAGATATATTTTTGTCAACTGAATTTCAGCAGAGAGCATGATAGCTGCAGCTGATTATATATGATAAAATATCCTCAGTACAGACAGTGTCTTATACTGTGTATAGGCAATTATTTTAGTTAAAGAGCTATTTAAATAGTTTTAGCACATGGCCTTTTAAGTTCACAATCTACATGTTTTAGGAAAAAATGTGAAGATGGGCAAAGATGATCTGCTTTTTCTAGCAATTGGAATTTTAAAATGTAGGGTATTCCTGAAATTCGGAGAAAGAACGGAGTGCTTTATTCTCAGAGATGGCTACAAGTATTTACATGCCTGACTAAATAGATATTTTGCATAACAATTTCTGTATGTTCCAAGCTATCCTTTATTTTTTGTTAAATTATATTTGAGAGACTGAATGTCATGATGGCATATTTCTCTCTGGCTTTCATTGAGCATCTTTCTTTAAAACATAGCTACCACTTACCGCAATGTCAAGTTTAGGGATATATACTTCACTGTAGAAATCTGAGCATGACCTTGGTATTTATTAAACACTTGGCATTCAAACTGAAACCTTTATCAGGAATGCTACTGAAATCGAAGATATTTTTATGTAGCTAGGCACTAAGAGCAGAATACTTCCTTAATCATAAGGCTGGCCTACATAAAGTTCATTGACTCATTTTTATAGAATATAAGACTTTTCAAATCCTTTTTGAGTTTTAAAAACTTTTTTTTTAAATAACAACAAATGATTCAGAAGCATCATGTGTTTACTATGTGCATTAGGCTTAATATTTCAGCTGTTATGTGCATGCCACATGTATGTATTTTATCTGTGCAAGTTTTTAGATTTTTTTTTTCTAGAAGAGAGGTAGCCAGAAAGGTCAAAACTTCAACCTGCTTCCTTGTGGGGTTGGGGACCAGTGCAAAGAGCATGCACAGGAGGGCTCCAGCTCCTCGGCACGTTACGGACCCCCATGCAGGGCCTTGGACTGTAGCTGACTCCCAGAGTGGAAGACACGCAGGATGGGCCTGCTGGGGCATGGACCATATCCTTCCCTTCGCTTCACCTTTGGTGCTGCTTCCAATGGTTGCAGTGGAAGCAGCTGCTTCCACAGTCCTTAAGCTGCAGCAGATCCATCCCTTCAGGAGCAGAAGGCCTGGGTGGATGAGGGGCATCCCCCCAGACATCTCCACCACAGGTGGTTCAGCACAGCTCCTCTCCCTCTCCAAGGAACCACAAGCTGCACCTTCACTTAAGGCTTCTGCTACTGAGTCAAGAATTTTATGCAAAAAATGTGAAAAGTTCTAAAGTGTAATCAGTAAACACCATGTATGCTAAGCACATGGTCAACACCTTTCCATGGCCATGAATTTATTCTGTAAGTGGATCTTCTCCATGTTTTTAGACTGAAAGTTCCTTGCTGCCATTGATGTAAACTCTCCCCAAATTATATCAGTGCACTAGAATACCATCTGGGAACAACATTATTGCAGAAAACTGTCCACATTTTTTTCCAAAAAGCCTTTGCTAGCATCAAAAAAAAGGTATTTTTCCCCACAGAAATATTTAATAATAATAAACCTAGGTCGACAGCAGTAACATATAAGCAGAGATAGGCACACATTGGGCTTCATCACAAAAGGACCTGAACTAGCTCACTTCTCAGTTTGTAACCTTTTCTTTGGAGATGACTGCTCTTTAGGAAATTATCTTAGTCTCCGCGAGATACGCGCATTTATTGTTGTGTATCATCAGAGTTGTAACTCTGTCAGACTTTATAGATTCTTAAACTGAGGTAACACATGCAATTTTGTCACTTTGTGAAATTTTTAGTGTTGTGCCTGTGATATTTTTTCTATGATGAGAGTAAAAGAAAAACATTAAAATAAATTAGAAACAAGTAAAATAAAAAATCTGCTGAAGGAATTACTTTTAATTTTTTTCAGTCAATGCTTTACTAAACTCTGTTGCTGTGACATCAATATTCAGCAGCAAAGAACTGCATAAGTGACTTATTGGACAGTTTATAGCCTATCGATTCCCAGGGAAATTTCATATACAGTAATCAGTGGCTAGGATGTACCAAAGAGGAATAGATGTATCATTTTTCCAGACTAACAATGCCTATAATGTAAAGTTGGAAAATCTTTCTTTCTGAAGGATTCAGTATATCCATGGTTCAGCTGCAAATATCTACTTCTTGTTCCATGTGCTAAGTTGCCCATGATGTAATATGCAATATATGCATATTAGTAACAACAGTTTTGGTACATTATAATTTCTTTTCTTCAACTAGGAAAGTATGCAGCATTTACTTTTTTCAGTTCATCAAATATAATATTATCTTAACATCCGGTATTAGTGACAGGAGTTTTTCATGTTTTACTTGGCTTGTTTTGAAAAAAGTGCCAGACATTATTTTCTGCAATGATGGACAGTGGGAATATGGACAGTCTAGCCAAGTTTCAAGCACTTCAATGAGACATTTCTGGATGATTGGACAATGTTGACTCATAGGAGTAACAGAAACTTCTCTGATTTGCTCTGAGGGAGCCATGTGAGAGCTAGGTAGGATTCATTCTAAAATAACGATACAGGAGTGTCTAAATTTGTGGAAAGTTAATGCTCTGAAGCAACATTCAGCCTGTGGAAGGGTGCACTTGGGACAAAATGAAATTTTGAGAACGCAGTGCAGTCAGCAAGATTTTTGTACGTGGGGAAAACTCTTTTCCAAAAGACAGGATGTTAAACATCAGAGTATTAAGTAAAATATAGATGTACTAAACTGGGTTTTAATCAGTAAAAATATACGAACATCTCTATTACTGCTAGTTCTTTTTGTTTTATGTTCTCAAACAGATTTTTGTGCTATGTTTTTCCTAGGTTTTGTCATACTTAATGAAAAAAATAAAATCAAAGCAGCCTTCTAAACTCCTGCTTAGTCCAGATGTCAATTAAAGCTGTGCTGGTGTTGCGTCAGCAACTTGGGAAAGGGTTTGAGGACGTTGTGCTTTGCACTTCTTGAGAGCCCAGGGCTCCTCTCACCGAGTTTGCTGTTAGCAGGAGGGCTTTGCAGAAGCCATGGGACTTGTTTTATTGCATGCACATTTTCAATAGCAAGGAAGCACACTGATTGCACAGAGTGTAATCCCCAGGTTTCATGCCGAGTGTTTTGGTGACTTATGGGCATGAGAGGAGGTGGAAAAGCCTGACTTTGCATCAGACCAGCTAGGAGCACAGGACTGGAGGCTGCCAGACCCTTTTACTCCCATATTAGTCCTCTGTATTTGTGGATGTGCCTGCAGTAACTGCCTACAGAATCACAGAATGGTTAAGGTTGGAAGGGACCTCTAGAAATCATCTAGTGCAACTCCCCTGCTCCAGCAGGGTCACCTAGAGCACATGGCACAGGGTGGCGTCCAGGCGGCTTTGGAAGATCGCCAAAAAAGGAGCCTCCACAACCTCTCTGGGCAGCCTGTTCCAGTGCTAGTTGGAAATTCTTAAAGAACATCTATGCCACAGGTTACTAAGTGATTCTGAGCGCTTGGTAACAAACCTCAAAATCAAAAGCCAAAATGATATTCCCTACAGGAAGGCAGCAGAAGTGACTGAGGTCATCATGATGTATTTAATCTCTGCATTTATATGACATTAGTTCAGTGTAACTCAGAAATGGACCTCACACTAAGGCGCAGAGGAGGCAAAAAATACTGCAGTGGTTCCTACCAGTCTGACCAGGTTGAAAAAAATTCCTTCAAGCTGCCAGCCGTTATTAAGGACGCTTAGCACTGAATGTGCAAACAGGACACCAGTCAAGCACTGGAGAAAAAGCAATGGCTTTGGCAGCATCAGCAAGCCCTGTTTTCCCTAACTAGAATTAGCTTTCAGTATTGTCAAGTAAGGAAAACCCTGTTCCTCTTCTCCCCTAATTAAGTTTATGAATCATAAAAGGAAAAAAAAATCCTTTGTAATTCTAATATTGGATAAGTACAAAAATAGTGATTATATAGTATTTATTACTATATAATTTATTACTTATATATACACACTTTATAATTTATTACTAATATATATATATTTATATAGTATTTATTACACAATGGAAACAAACATCAAACTATTCTCCTTTCAAACCTGAAAAACTTTTAAAGTAATTGGAGATTTCCTAAACAGCATGTACCTTTAAATTGGTAAATAGATGGCCTTTTTTTCAAAATGGGGAAAGCAACCAGTAATGTAGCTGCAAAAACGGCGTTGCCAAGCTAAGAGTGTTGATCAAGAAAAAGTGGATGTAAGGACCTATTTTTTCTGACATTTTATTAAGATTCCTATAGGTGGTATTTAATTGAAATATAGTTTCTGAATGCAGTCTGGGAACAAGTAATTCTGTGAGTTCTTCAGTTTTTACCTTAAAATCTCTTGTCTTAATTCTTTCATTAAAAAAAAAAACATGCAACCATGTCTTAAGTGTGTGTTAACAGTTTAAAGAAAATTTAAAAAAATTAAAAATGCTCTAGGGATTTTGGGATCAGTAAACTTCATTTGTTTTCTAATATTTAACATTGATGACAAACATCTGAACTCATTGTAAAGGTGTATACTGGTTCCATGCGTATTATTTTGCCCTATACTTTGTAGTATTTGCAACTGCAGCTGCAGTATGGGTCTAATTTTCAGAAATCTGTTAAGCACTTAGTAGCACACTGCTGCATGTGAGATCAAAGTTGAGCCTTTGGCTTGTGACAGAAGTAGAGTTCAGTCTTTGTAGCAGGAAGTTCCTGGGCTGATGGCATGTCAAGATGGCAGCAAAAGTGCAGTGGCTAATGGCTAGGATGTTATATTACAGGTAATTTTTATATAGCACACTGTGTGAGACAAAGTAATTGGTGACTTACAAAGACACTATGAAGAAAATAGCACCTTCCACGATGCAAGGCCTCTTTGAAGAAGGGGCTTTGGTGATTGGAAAGTAGGTGGTTAATGTTTTGTCTAGTGCTTTATCTGTAATAGGCAAATAAATTACCAGTTTTCAGCATAGAGGAATGTTTACAGGAATATGTTCTAAAGATAGCTTAATGTAACAAATAGTTATAACTGGGTGAACAAGGTGGAAGGTGATTCTGAAAATGGCACAAATTATTTGGTTTTGTTAAAATAAAAGATGACTGAGAAAGCAAACAACAAAATGAAAGGGTAGCACAGCGGTAGGCAACATTCAGTAGTGACAGATGGAGGAAAATATACATTGGAAAGAGTTCTTTGAATTGCTAATAAATATTGCTGAGTTCTATTTAGTGATATTATCAAAGCAGAGATATACTAAATGAAAATGCAAATAACACAGCTCAAGCTGTATTGCACAGTTAACCTGCAGAACACCATGCCACAAGATATCATGCAATCCTTTACTCAGAAGGAATCAAGAAAGAATTAATTATGATTAGGGAATCAATTACATATTTAATGGAATATTAATATCTACTTGGATGAAATAAACTGTGAATGTGAATTGCTAACTTACAGGGAATAGGAAGGAATTTCTATAGACAAATGTTTTCCACTCTGATATTATATAGATACAGACAACTTTCTGAGATGGGATGAGCAAATCATTGGGCTGATCTAGTATAAAAATTCTAACTAAAAGGCAACAGTTACCCATTTCTATTCATACTATTCATTCATGTAGAAAAAGGACAAGGTATTGTGATTTTTTTAACGCAGTGCCGTGAAACATATTTGAGTAGATTGATGATGTACAGGAATATAAACTTGAAAGGTTACAAAGTACCAGGCAAAAATGCATAAGCAGATTAATTTACAAACATGATAAGAAATCTCTAGTAGAAAAGCATGAAACAACGGTTTTCTCTGTGACACTATTTTTTCATGCCAAATATATCTTGATCTCTAACTTCTGCTTCTGTTTTGTTTTGTTTTTCTTTCCAGTTTAAAAGAATGCTGAACCGTGAGCTAACCCACCTATCTGAAATGAGTAGGTCAGGCAATCAAGTCTCAGAATATATATCGAACACATTCTTAGGTAAGTTAGTTGCCTGGAGTTCATTTTTTGCCTTTTGTTTTTTTTTTTCTCTGTCTGCTGTGATACATTTTAGGAGCAAGTACCTTTCCATATTATTTTCTGCTTCCAGAAAATGTACATTTTCTATTTCATTTTTCAGTATTTGAGCAGAAAGATCATGGTAGATGCATTTCTCCACAGCTCATTTAATTTTTTTTATCTGGTTTCCCTGTGTGTGTAGTTACAGATAGATGTATATTCATGTACAATTAATTAATTTCAACTAATATATTACTACCACATTAAGAAGTGAATATATAATGAATATAATGTATTTCATATACTAAAAATCATTCTTCCATTCTGTTTTCCATATGGGCAGAAGGAAAGTTACACTAAAGAGGTTTCACTTTATGTACGAAAGTACATAAATATAAGTAACCTCATTAAGTCTCACAGCATGCAGTTGTGATGCTTTGGCATTCATAGCCTGCACAGAAGAAAGTGGGCAAACATGGCTAAATCAGCATCTGAACAGATTGCTGCTGAGCGGGAGAATATGTACAGCTAAAGTGTTTACATGGTGGGGTGCAAGCATTAAAAAAGCCTGACACGATATTACAAAGATTATGCTTCCTCCTCCATGGCTTTGGAAAAGGCAGTGTATTTTTGTGATAAAATTGTTTAAAAGGGATGAAATCTTATCCCATCTGTGTGGATTTGAACATGAAGATATACTTAATATAGCAATTAATAGAAAAATTAAGGGAAACACCATAGGTTCACAAAGACTGCATATAAGGGAAGCACAGCTGGACATGCCTGAATTAGGATAACAGATACTTCCAGTCAATCATATATTTTAGGATACATCTTGTTTTATTTGTGTGTGGTACCATAGTTGGGGCTTTTATGTGTGTGTTTTTTTTTTAAGGAAGCAGAGTTTTTTAAGCATATTGTATCCTACTTATCACTGTATATTTTAAAAGACTGAATGTGTCTGCTGAGTTCATCCATAAATTGAGTAATGCCCCCCGAGAACAGCAGCACAGCAGGATTTCCTGCAGCAGGCAAGGGATGAGCCTCCGCTATGGGGAACAGAACCCTGGAAGGCTCCACGTGAGGTTGCCTGAGACAATGACCCACTTAGACTCGCTGAAAAGCTGGAAGTATCAGTCAGTCTCTGCAAGTCTTCACTGGAAAATGCAAGACTCATTTTGACAGGTCTAGGGAAATGCATCTGTCAGCCTTGAGCTGAAGGAGCTCTGAGAATGGAATCCCTTGGAGTGCACAGAGTCTGGCTGCATGCAAATAAAAACCTTGGATACATAAAAATGAAGATACAGGAGGATACAAGGGGGAAAACACCATTTAGGACTGTATTCCCAGGTAGAGCTCTGTGATATGTATGAAGTTATTAATAATGACAATTCTATAACAAGAAATTAAAGACAGCAAAAATATTCCCTGTGTAAAGAATTAAGGCTTCTACATTGAATATGATACTACAGCAACTTTTTATTTCTCAAATTAATTAACCTGTTTTCTTACAGCCATAAAATATATTAGAGCCTGCCAATGAGAATAAAATGACCTGATGCAAAAACCTTATGCCAGAACGGCGAATTATATTTTCTGGATGTAAGGCTGGACCAAGGATATTTTGTTTAATGTGCTCACAGTTAGGAAAACATTGGCAATCCCACAGAATTCCATCAGAGATCTAAAGCTGTTCAGACAGACACTTCCTTTCACTCGAGTTGCTCTGACAACTCTGTGTATGAACCTCCCTTCGATGGGCCTAAAATTTGTGCATATGACCCAAAGCATAAAACATCAAAGCAGGAGCATGAGTCAGTGCGTTTCATCTGCTGTCAGTTTGCACCAGTCTGGAGCTCTCGTGCTCCTTCTCCCCCTTTTTGTGGCTCTCCGTATGAGGAGAGTGGTGGGGGCAGCCAGGGAGCTCTGTGTCGCAGGCTAAAGCTTGGTGGCATTTCCAGAGTCTCTTCTTCGCTGTGATTTGCTTGGAATTCTCAGAGGTCTCCAGTAATTACAGACTGTTCAAGGGTAATTAAAAAAGAGGAAAAAAAAAGAGAAAAAGAAGAAAAAGTGAGGAAGCAAACACAAGAATGTAGATTTTAGGAATAAACTTGCTGCTCGCATTTGGTTTCAACTTCTTTTTTGAAAATGTCCAATACAGAAAGGAAAAAAATGGACATATCAGATACTTATGACCCCCCCCCTTCTTTTTATTTTTTGGTGTGTGTGCTAAGGCGTTGAGGCTACTATGTTAGAAATATCTGTATCTTTTCAAGATTTCTTGACAACTGGGAAAGATGCAGTCGCATTTCAGTAGAGAGGAGATAATTTGGACATAGTCAATAAAGCTGACAGTTAAAAAGCTATATGAATAAAATCAGCAAAAAATAATGCAAACTCCTAGCTTCTTGGCAGAAAGTGTTTTCTTGCATATAACTATTTTTTTTTCTTCTGAGGAAGGTTGCTGAGAACCTTATCTCTTCAGTCCTCCAAAAAAATTTCCATGAAGCATTGCAAAAGATGGGCACTCGGTAATCTTAATATTACTGAAGTCTTTAACACAGTTCTATTTTACTCAGAAATGGTCTAAGTTTATGTTGCTTCACATTTTTCTAATGCTGTTGACATGAAATACCTACTGCAAAATCTCCACACTTATAAATAAAATATATTTTTTTTCTAAGGAACTGCAATGTCCATAGTATGAAACTGTACAGTAAAGTGGACATAATTTCTCTGTTTTTCTTAATTCTTTTGAAGACAAACAACATGAAGTTGAAATCCCTTCTCCAACACAGAAAGAGAAAGAGAAAAAGAAGAGGCCAATGTCACAGATCAGTGGAGTCAAAAAACTAATGCACAGCTCCAGTTTAACTAATTCCAGTATTCCCAGGTTTGGAGTTAAAACAGATCAAGAAGATGTTCTTGCCAAGGTAAAGAATATTTAAATTTTTGAATGTAAATCATTGAATCAAGATAAAAGATTGTTGAATGGACTTAAGAGTATTATTCCATCCTATATTTATAACCATTGATTTCAGGCTGTTATGCCAAAGGCTGATCTCATTAAAATAATATGAAACCGGTGCAGTGGAAAAATAACTTAAGTCAGAATCAGGTCGTGAGGGTTAATTCAGTACTAAGAGGATTCCAACAAGAATATTTACTTTCTGGGCATGGAATGCAAATGTGAATTTGTATTTGTTAATAAAGCTGCTTATCAATAAATACAATCTAAAGAATGAAGACTCTTATATTGTCAGAAGGATGAAAATATATAGTAGCTCTATCGCTTTGAAATACACCAATGTATGTAGCATTAGAGATATCCTTGCAGGTCCTGTCTTCAGCTTTATCATTTAATGCACATCGGTTGCATTTTAATTTTTAGTGAAATTTCCCATGATGATTGCATCAGCAGTTAACTATTTGACAATAACATAAAAATGGCATAAAGAGATTAATCCAATTTTAGGTTTTTGCATTTTGAAATACACCTTTTATTTGAACATCCTGCTTTTGGGAACAGGTGAGATGGCAGGAGAAGTGCAGCATCTCTGGAGGTGTCCTCCCAGGTGAATTCTGCCATTACTGGGCAGGTAGATAACAAAGTGAGTCAGTTCAATGTATTCAAGATCCTATAGCATTTTTCCCCCTGGAGCAATCCACTTAAAAGAGAGACTCCTCCCTACCTACTGAGTTAAATTCTGGCAAGTTGATAGCTGCACATTCAAATGTTATAAGGTTAGTAGCTGCCGCCTCCATCTTTTCAGCGAGTTTAGCATATTATTTTCACAGTAGCTAAGCCATATTGCGAGCTTTGAATCTTTGTGGGTCTACCATTTGAAACCATTTCAATCAAAAACCTTTGGAATATGTGCATTAGATTTCAAAGTGTCTTTCTGGATTCTGTTCTAGGAACTAGAAGATGTAAACAAATGGGGCCTTCAGGTTTTCCGAGTAGCAGAATTATCTGGAAACAGACCTTTGACAGTTATCATGCACACCATTTTTCAGGCAAGTAGGCACAGATATGCGGCTTTTTGCTTATCTTGGAGATCATTCTGTGTTTTATAATCTTACATGTTTCTCGTTCTTTTTCCAGGAACGGGATTTGTTAAAAACTTTTAAAATTCCAGTAGACACTTTAATAACTTACTTGATGACCCTAGAAGATCATTACCATGCAGACGTGGCATATCACAATAACATACATGCTGCAGATGTTGTTCAGTCAACCCACGTCCTGCTATCAACCCCAGCACTGGAGGTAAACAACACAGAAATGGGAAAGGAGCAAACATGAGAGAAGGGGAAATACTAAGATGTTTCTAAACTGAATGTTAAAGATTTTATGTCTGTGGGTTTTTGTTTTTTTTAAAAAGAGATCCTGACATTTGTTTCATGAATTAATTCTTTTAAAGATACTTTATGAGGATCAAAGTTTATTTACATGTAACTATTGTGGAGGAAATTTTTTTAAGCATGATTTTACGCTTTGAGATTTCTGCTGTCACAATCTTTTCATTGTAGCACAATGTGTAACTTGTTTCCACTATCTCATTAAGAACTACATCCTGTTCAGTCATTGTTTCACATATAGAACTGTCACTAACCACAGTCAGTGGAAATACTTAGGAAAGATGATCATAAAATACAATAAATGTAATCCCCTTCAATAGGGAATTCTGCCATTTATTTATTTATTTATTTGTTTGTTTATTTGTTTATTTTGCTTGTACTTATTCATTCTGAACCTGAAAGGGTTCACCTACGTTTTTTTTTTTCTTTTCTTTTTTTCTTTTTTTCTCAGGTAGATATTATCCTGTACTAATTTTTTACTGAATTGCTTAAAGTGATTCTTTGAAGTCGAAGAAATATATTTATTTCCCTTCTTTAAGCATGATTCGATCCTTATTATAGCAAACTGACATATCCCAGTACAGTGGGAGAAAAAGGCAGATAAAGCAAGTAGCTGAAATTTCAGTAGCTCAGAAGAATTTGCCCCCATTTTGAAGCAAGGCTGCATTTTGATTTTTTTTTTTTGTTAACGACCGATCTTTCTTATTACTAAATGTTTCTGCCTTACCTTCTTATTAAAGTGAGCATTATAACCAGATCTTAAGACTGTTGGCATGTCCTGATCCTCAGAGACTCAAGAATTCTTTTAGGAAAAAATGTCTTTATCTCAAAAAGGAATATGTGGTCTGCATAAATCACTAATGGCCTCACCAGACAACTGAAGTGATTGCCAGTAGCATTATTTGGTGGTGGTGGTGGGTTTTTTTTTTTATTATTATGGTGGCTTTGTTCTTAGCAAAATAGCATTAAAATACTAATTGCCTGGATGCCACTGCTGACCCATGTACTTACAAGCTGTTCTTGATCAGTTATGAAAGCAATTATGTAACTTGGTTTCTAGTGACAGCAGCAGATTGGACTCAGTGTCACATCAGGTCCCTTCCAGTCCTCTAGCCCTATCTTCTTAATGATCTCATACAGAAGAAAAATCAGTAGATTTTAAGTTACATATTTTATAGCGTGTCACGTTTTCTTCAATGTCATTTAGGAACTGTACTTCTTTCAAATGCTATGTGTTTATTACACAGCATAGGCAGGTATGTTATAACATAATACCATGATATGTAAGAATCAAGCTGAAATTTTAACTTTAATTTGCCCCGTAGTTGAGAGACCTAAATCTGTACTTAATGATCTAATAAAAGTGAATGTATTTGCAGGCTGAAGCTGAAAAAAAACTTCAGTTGCTACTGAATTTAGTGATATTGTTAATGTTCAACAATTCTGAAGTAAGGATAGTTTTACTTTGATGGCTAAGCCTGAAATATTTACCAGACATCTATGTAATGGATGTTTTTACAGAAGGTTATTATCACCTATATATAAAAATTTCCTCTTAAAATTCCAACACCTCAAATGTGCTTTGCTTGTTCAGCTCTAGTTTCAAAGTGCAGTCCCTTTATTGAAAATACTTTTTCGATGATTAGGTATGTTCATTTCTGTTTCATGGTTTTCTAGGCAGTGTTCACTGATTTGGAGATTCTTGCAGCAATTTTTGCCAGTGCAATACATGATGTAGATCATCCAGGGGTTTCAAACCAATTTCTTATCAACACAAGTAAGTGTGACCTTCTGTGGTTTTCTCATAGCTTTGCTGCAAGATCTGCACATTCAACTCATTCTTATTTGTACCTTTTCTCAGGAAACAGCTGCTTATATTATTTTGCATTATTTGTAACCTTAGTAATAGTCTACATAGTATCCTCTCACAAGACTTACTAGGGCCTTACTAGGGTTGAACTCACTATCATACAGGCACTATTTCAATGTATTGCATGTGATCTCTTTCCTGGAACTTTGTAAGGTTTGCATTAAATTAATAAATAAAATTGTAAGAAAAAAAATGGAGGAAGATTATACAAAATATCAAAAAAGAAAGATAATAGCTATTATGTTTATACTAGAATCATATTAGAAAATAGGTTACTTTTTAGAAAGCAAATGACTTTCTAAAGATCCCTTTAGAAAGGGATTTTATCCTTTTCCAGTTTTTAGGTGCACAAAGAAGCTGAGAGGACAAAGATGGAGATAAAACCCACCACATTTAAATGTATTTAGCTGTCTAATGCCCACCAATTTCAATGAAAGTTTAAAATTCAGTGTACACCTGGCTTTTACAAAAGTTACACAGGGAATCTCTCAAGCCCCAGATTTTCCTAGCCTCTGGAACATTTTTTTGCTTCCATCTAGTTCTGTGTTTTTCATTGATCCCTACAGTGTACTAACTTTTTGCTAAGAAGTATAATATATTTTTTAACAGTAGTTGACATAGTTGCTTAAAACATTTACATATTTGCCACATTTCAGCTTATTCTTTGTAATTTTCATAATATGATATTTCCAAAAATTATTTCCTTATTTCAGGCTTTAAAGCCTGTTTACACAGTTATCTAAAAATCAGACCCCTCTTAAATAATATTAAAGAGCAAACAAATACAGATTGTGTTAGCTAAACAAAATGCTTATTTGATTATTGTGTCTGTCCTTCCTGACAAATACTCTTGAGGCTTCTAAAATGTTCTGGAGATTGACAAGGAGAAACTTTCTTCTATTTCCACCTCCATTCAGAACTGAGAACAAAAAAATAAAAAGTAAGCAAGCTTCATAAATATTCTGTGGAAGATGAAGACAATAACAAATTCACATTCTTTTTCCTTTATGCTATTATGGCTTTGCTGCCGTCAGGGTGAGGAAAGTAGAGGAAGGATTTCCTGATTCACAAGATTGACATGTTCAGGAGAGGGGGGAGACAGCAGGAGATTGCATGAGACTCATGAAATCTGAAGAGGGGAGCTTTTATTGGCACCCCATTGAGCCAGTGGGATTCTAAAACAAAGCTGCTGTAAAAGAAGATAATGAGGACTAACAGTAGAATAGACTTATATGTGGCTACATTTAGGATAGAACAACTGTGGTAGAAATGAATGTCAATACATGACAAGTGTGATTGCATGTGAAATATCTTTCTTTGATGACAGATTCATTTGCAAACCTTGTCTTAAAACACAAACAAGCTGATTATGTGAATGCAATCTGGATATGTACCTGTGTATAATCTAAATATATACCAAGAAAAAAATCTTAACTGCATTTATTTTGAAATCTGGCTGTTCAGTGTGCCTCAGTAGACAAATGCAGATCTTGCTTTTGCCTTAGTAGGGGCATTGTTAAGAAGGTTTGTTAGTTCTACTTATTTATTCCCACAGCCATAGAGTATGGCTGAGTTAAGAACACTTCTGTGAGAAAAGGCAACATTATGGCAGCAGTTCTTGATTGCACTCAACTCAAGTATGAGACAAAAGGCAAGGCCACTACTGACATTTTCAAGCCACATGACTTTCCAGGAAAAAGATCAAGAGTATAACTGTTGCTGTCCTATCAACCTCCTCTCAAAACAACCTGTTGTCATAGACTAATGACCCCTAGGGCCTAATTTGTACACACATGAAAAAGAGTTCTGAAAATACCATCCTTGTACTGTTTCCTAACTTGCTACTTCAGGCCTGTGTACACACTTCAGCTGCAAAGCTTGCTTTTTTGTTTTCCTCAAAACACTTTGCCTCAATTTGTTAAGATGTTCAGCCATTAATATTCTAACTTGTGCTCTGATGTGAACTACAGATATTCTGTTTCTAAAAGCTCATCTTTAAATCTGTTATGAACATAATGAATCTGAAAAATCATAAGGGATTTAATGGAAGCGCAGACTTTGGTAACATTCTGCCTTGTGACTGTTACTGCAGATTCTGAACTCGCCTTGATGTACAATGACTCATCAGTCCTGGAGAATCACCACATAGCTGTGGGCTTCAAGCTGCTGCAGGAAGAGAATTGTGATATTTTCCAGAATTTGACCAAAAAACAGAGGCAATCATTGAGGAAAATGGTCATTGACATTGTAAGTTCAACTTCAGATTTGCACTTGCATCGTGCTATCAATTTGGTTATTATTATTATAATTATTATTGAGTATTATTAGCACAGTAAAGTGTTACGATAAATTGTTCAAACATGACTAACAGTTTCTTTTCAATTTAAATACCAGCTATATATTTTTGAAAGGTATACAATCTTGCTTCAAGCAGTTTTGATACCAAAATGTCTATGTCTGCCTTTGCAACATCACAGTTAAGAATTTGCTACTGAATTGGTGATGAACTTTGACTGATCAAATCTTTATGAATGATGCCCTAGTTATTTTGTTATATTTTTAAAATATAACTACTGACATACAAGGCTCAAACTTTACCGGTATATTCTGATATAGCAGTTACGTTTTCCCCCAGAACTGGTTCTTTTTGTGTTTAAAGATTTTTAATAAAGCAGTAAAAATAAAGTTTTCTTAATTTGTTTCTTTATTTGAAGGTACTTGCAACAGACATGTCTAAACATATGAATCTATTGGCTGATTTAAAAACTATGGTTGAAACCAAAAAAGTGACAAGTTCTGGTGTCCTACTTCTTGATAACTATTCAGACAGGATTCAGGTAAGAAAGCTCATCTGAAAATGATCACTTGCGTGTATTTACATCATTAATAACATTTGGGTTAGACCAGCTGTCCACTCATACTTCATGACTCTTTCTCTTCTATCCTCTTCTTCATATGTGTTTCTCACATATGCCATATTCTGTTAGGTATTGATTGAGTGACTCTGAGAGAGTAATGAGGTGATAAAGCACTTTTTTCTGGATGTAGCTTGGCTTTGACTTACCCTTCAAACTTACCTGCCTGTTTGGTCTTTCCCTCAAATATTTTCTAATTCTTACATAGACAGAAGCTGCAGAAGCGAGATAATTCATGGCTATTAATGCAAGTGCGAAAACCACCCCTACACATAAATTTTTGCTGTTTAGAATAAATCTTGCACTACATGTATTTTCAAATCTGTTTCACAGCTATCTAATGTGTAAGTGGAAAGAGAGTTTTTTTTTGTCTAGTGTAATAACACACCAGGTGCTCAGTAGATATGTTTGCATCTATTTTAGGTTCTTCAGAATATGGTGCACTGTGCAGATCTAAGCAATCCAACCAAGCCACTCCATCTCTACCGCCAGTGGACAGACAGAATAATGGAGGAATTCTTCCGTCAAGGAGATAGAGAGAGAGAGAGAGGAATGGAGATAAGTCCCATGTGTGATAAGCACAATGCATCAGTAGAAAAATCACAGGTAATTGATTTGAATAGTGGTCACATAACATACTATGGCATTTTAATAGAAAAGGATGGCCATTTTATTTTGATGAATTTCTGAATGTAGATTTCTGTTTTTTGGGTTTTTTTTTTTCCCTAGTTAATTCAGTGTCTGAGTAGAGGGTGTGGGGCATTTTCTTACTATGAAGCATAGCAATGCATAGCAGTGTGTTTGCTGAAGGGGTTCCATCCCTGTAGTTATCTGCAATGAAGCGTATGTTTCAGAAAAGAACATTATATATCTGCTTATTAGTATTTCCTTCAAAAGCAGAACTAAATATAAAACAGCTGTTTGGCTCAGTAGATACAGTGGAGTTGTTTGGAATGAACAGTTCATTTGAAGACAAATCCTTTCCAAGTCCTTATCCAGTATCCTGAATCAGACTTTTGAGATGCTAAAAGAATCCGTTTTCTACATAGAACAGCATGGGTTCCTTTCAGCCACATTCAGGATAGTGTCTCCAATGTCTCATGACAATTCCAAGGCACTGTTCTCTCTCCCTTTTTGACTCTCTGTTCAGAAAAACTTTTGTACAGAAAAAAAATAAATGCAACTTGTATGAATAGTTGTTTATTTGCCAATGAATAAAATCTCATGCTAATTTTGCATTATTTGAAACAGGTGGGGTTTATAGACTACATTGTTCATCCTCTGTGGGAGACATGGGCAGATCTTGTTCACCCAGATGCCCAGGATATCCTAGATACATTGGAGGACAATCGAGAATGGTACCAGAGCACAATCCCTCAAAGTCCCTCTCCTGCACCTGATGACCAGGAAGAGGGTAGGCAGGGCCAAACTGAAAAATTCCAGTTTGAACTAACCCTAGAGGAAGATGGTGAGTCAGACACCGAAAAGGACAGTGGGAGTCAAGTAGAAGAAGACACCAGCTTCAGTGACTCCAAGACTCTTTGCACCCAGGATTCAGAATCCACCGAAATTCCTCTTGATGAGCAAGTAGGGGAAGAAGTGGAAGAGGAGGAGAACCCGACAGAACCCTGTGTAGTAGAAGACCGTTTTCCTGATACGTAACGATGAAGATGCAGTCTCTTTCTCTCTTGCCCTCTCCCATTCTCTTTCTCTGTCATTTTTTTAAAACCTTTTCTGGTTTCCAAAGTGTATGTCATGTGCTATAACCATGATCACAACTCGCTGTCATCTGCCAGGACGTTTGTCAATCAAAACTGATCTTGATGACTCAGTTTGGCACTCAGGAATATTGTAACCAGGATTTTCACCTCCATGACATCAGAAAGCAGGAGGAAGAACATCCATAAACTACTTTTTAACAAGTTCTCCATTTGGCAGATTTGGTTAAATAAAGCAAATGTTTTCAGAGGAGTACCACCTGCCAACTGAAGGCTGGTGTGCTTTTATGGCTTTTGATTTCATTTTATTTCAAAAGCAAAGCATTGAAAAATATTAATCATCAGAGGAAACAGAAAATAAACTGAGGTTCCTACTGGAAAACAAGTGCACATAAGTGATGGGACACAACATGAATCTGTTACCAATAGGAAGATGAGCTGTGGAAATTGCATAATTTTCTAATTTCAAGTCTTCCTGATATATGACTGAAAAAAGTGTGACCCAGTGGGTTGCACTAACCTCTGCATTTTGTATAATATGTACAAGAGATCTTTTGTAGAGCTTACTTTTATTATTAAATGTACTGAGGTATTATATTTAAAGAAAAACACTTTCAGACTTCATCTGTCACTGTTTTTGTTTTTTTTTTTTTCCAAAGAGTAACTTGCAAGTTTTCAGTACAAATCTGTGCTACACTGGATAATACTTCTGGGTTTTTTCTTTCTTTCTTTCAGTTTTGCACCTTAGAATTTCATGGTAATATTGAGCTGTAAAATTCTAGTATTTTATATATTAGTGACTTCCATGAATATCCTGTATGTTACATAAAACACTTTTAGTATGATGGCATCTATTCTTTAGATTTTATTACACTTTTTTTTCCAGACATATCGGAAGAACTTAGTTGTGTTCTTTTCCTCATAATGATTTGATCTTGGCAGTTTCGTCTTTCTTACTTCCAAAGCTAAGCTTTACATATGTGGTCCAATTGAAAACAACTGGATCATTAAGATTAGGATTGGCAGGACTAAAGCCAGTAGGAAAAAAAAAAGTGATGAATTGTGGTTCGTTTGTTTTTTTTTGATATAAAAACAGCTCTTCTGTTTATATGATTATGATTAATAATAATATAATCTGTTTATGATTAATAAAATTAGTCCCTCTCAAACATCATTTTCAGGATATTTTTTGATGGGAGCTATAGATTGCTGACTCAGAACAGACTGATACAATCTATGGAATATTTGTTTGGCAAAAAAGCATCAGTGTAGTATTTCCAGTTTTGTCTCCCTTACTAACTTTTTATCTGTGTCAAGTGTCTGGTTAAACCATTGGCTACTCTGAGATAATAATGATTTGCATTGTTTTATTGTTGCCCGCATTGTTTTATTGTTGCCCGAAGGGCAGTCTTTTCCTCATGTTTTCTTTTTTTTTATGTTTTTCTTTTAAAATATATTTTATTTTCCCTGTTTTTAAGTAAATGAGCAATTCTTCATGAGTGTCATAGTTTACTCCACGTTGTTTCAGTTCCAGATGTTTGCATCCTTTACCCAACTTGTGCTGAGGAAATCCTACTTTTAAGTTTGATTGGTACTAAAGTTTTTGTAACTTGGAAAGTTAAAGGGAGTTAGGAGTTCATATTTGTCATTTTGCACTCCTGTTGACAGGTCACAAGAAATTAGAAGGAATTTTATCTATCTATCTGCTCTGTTTGACCCTTCATTAAAATTGCAGTTTTGTGTGTAGATAAATAATTGCCTAGAGAAGTCAATAGACTCCCACTTTGTAACATTCTGGTAAAATGGCAAGTTAAAGATGATCTCTTAACAAAACAAAACAGAAACAACCACTATTTCACCTGCTTATATTCATATTTTTAGTAAATTCGTGGATATGAATAGGTGTCTGTTTTAGTGTTTGAGATCTATGATGAAAAACCTATTTAAAACCTCTTGGCTAATAATTCAGCTTTTAAATGCCTTTCGCATTCTTCTATATACAGCACATAGATGCCTCTACCTTTAGCCCTCACAGGGCCTTAGCACAGAAGATACTGAAGGAGGAAAGAGAATGAAGAGAACTCTTTTTTTTATTATTATTTGACTTTTTGTTTTGTTTTGTTTTTACCTTTTCTCCCTGAACTTGAACCCATCTAAAAAATCCTTTCAGTCCCCAAGAGTGCCTGGAAATTTAATAATGGAAAAGCAATATAAATTCCAAAATAATCAATAGGGACCTGAAAAGGTTTTGTATCTGCACTAATTGATCGTGAATAAAGAGAATAACATCATATTGTGAGATATACACCCATACATATGGCCAATCAAATAATAGAAAATTATATCATTTCTTAAAGCCAGGGATATAATGCACTGTACAATCTTTTTTTTTCCTCTTTTGCCAAAGTGTGTTTTTGCATTGCACACTGCTTTAAACCAATACAAGTGGCTTTATGTGTTCTAAGTATTTTTCCCATAAGAAAATGCAATGAGTTGGGTATTGAGTGGGGAAAATAGAAAATTCACGTTGCTTACAACAGTACACTTTAGCTTGCAAGTTATTGTACCTAATAATGCTGTATTTAAACTTTAAATTGTTTTGTGTCATTGTTTAAAAAACTATAATGGAAGAATATAGGAGAACAAATAGCATTCAGAAGTTTAACAAACTTGAATGGTATGGATTTTACAGAAAGCTTTGACAATTCTTTTAAAATGCATTATTTATTTTATTTGTGCCATGTATTTTTCTCACCAAATGACCTTACCTGTAATACAGTCTTGTTTGTCTCTGTTTACAACCATGTATTTATTGTAATGTACATACTGTAATGTTAATTGTAAATTATCAGTTCTTATTATAACATCATCCCTGTCAGGGTGGTGTTGCTATATTTGGAAACTCTTGGTGAGAGAATTATTATTGTGTATACATATTCCTTGTACATTTTTTCTCCTGTAATATATTCTATGTCATCTTAGAGCTTGTTTATGGAAGATTCAAGAAAAGTATAAAATACATAAAGATATATCAATAAAAAAGCTGCAGGTCTTTGGTCCCAGGGCTGTGCCTTAACTTTAAACAATATTTTCTTCCATTTTGCTGCATTTGAAAGTAAGGTAGCTGTGGGGCTAGGGCTGGGCATTCCTGCCATATTTTTAGTTGCTGATTGATGGGACAGTACAAGCCAGTGTGTGTATATATATATATATATATTGCAATGAACTTTCATCCATGACCCCACTGGAAGTTCCAGCTTTTCCAGACTTCTGGCAATATAATTGTATTGCCTTTCCGTCTTTCTTTTTTTGCAGACTATCATCAGGGATTATTGCAGCTGTTCCTTACTACTGAAAAAAAAATGATGTGTTTCAGTAGAGTTTTACTGAAACAGTGTTGGAAACTGTGCTATATAGCCAGCATCTCTAATAAGCATTTGATTCTAATGCATATTAGCAAATGAAATAATTGAAATTAAAACGGTTGAATTTATGTGTTCTTTTACAATTATCCTTAATATTCCTTCTTTATTTAGTAGCATCAGTGATCACTGAATAAGCAGAATCCATAAAGAAGGACAAAAGACAACCATAATATTGGAAAAGCTTTCCAACACTAATATTAGTGTTATAAGCAGCCAAAGCTTTTATTTTGTATAGATGTCTCTAAGGCTTTGTACAGGTGTGTAGAGCATAATGCACTAGGTCTATAGGAGAAAGGTAAACCTTTAGATCTTTTAATAACACTAGTATTAGTTTTGCAAGTTGGACCTGAGCATCTTTTGCGGTGTGAATATCACATTGCTCTCGAGCACGCTGAACTCCCCATAGCAGTGAATTTGCCAGTACGAGAGCAGTACCTCTTCCCCATCCTAGCGATGCCCAGCCCTTGTAGCATGAGACTCTTCAGTGAAAGGAGAGATTCTTTTTCAAGGAAAAACAGAGCCTCCTTTTTGACACAAACTGTAGATTTTAGCAGCCCTGGCCCAAAGGAATTTGATTGCTTTTGTTTTAAACAGTATAAAAGGGACACTATAACGACAGAAAACCTGAACAATTTTTTTTATTGTTTTAATTTGATTTTTCCTTTGGGTATGTCTTGAGAGTGGCAACTTGTGTGAATATTGCACATGATGATTCTTTCACTGGTTTCTTTTAGCCTCTCTTACATCCTATGGGATAGTACTGTACATCAATACCTTCATATGAAATTTTTATATGCAATGGAAATAAAAGCATGTGTTGAGTCTGCCTAGTTACTGTACCTCATTTTCCTTTGCAAGGTAAAATGTTTATACACACATGCCATAGTTGTGACCTCTTAAGAGAATTCATAATGCCAGGATATTTAGATTACTGTATTTTTGTCACCCTGTAGTGTTTTGGACAGATAATAATAAGTGTGGGGTTAAATCAGAAAAGTCAATCAAGTGAAATATTTTCATTAAAAAAAAATCTAATCCAGAAAGTTGCTACACAGGTGCGTAGAAAAGCCACTGCTCTCAAGTTCAGGGAAATTTTGCAATTGACTTCTGTGGCAGCAGAAGAGAAAATAAAATCTCAGTTGTACAAGAACTAGGAGACAATAGATTGCTTAGAAGAGCAATACACTGGGATGCCACGAAAAAAAAAATAAGATTAGCATTGTTAAATATTCACCAGACAATCTGTGCTCTGAATGGATGTTAAGAAGTTGGTCTGTAAAATATAGCCTCCTCTTGATCCAAGTGTTGGAGGTCTGATTATTTGCTTAAGTAAACATATAGTTGGATTGAATAAAAAAAAAAGTTTTTTTTTTTTTCAGGCTTTTAGATCCTTCTTTGGATCTGGAGATCAATTTACTAGTAAGGACTACCAACCCTTAAGACTCCTCTTTAAGCAGACATGGTGGCAGAAGACAGTGGTGAGTCTCTGAAGGGGAGAACAGCGCTCTGAGCACCAGGGCTGAAGAACCAGGTGGCACCTCCTATTTCACACACTCTCATCCTCATGCTTTCCTAGCAGCCTTAATTGGGAGATATTTTGCTTAAGGGGAAGAAAGACCCTCAAATTCCCATTAGTGCTATTAAAAGCTTTTCAGTAAGGAGCTTGGGTGTCACAGCCGGATGCATGGTGAGCCTGGAAGGATGGGCCCCCTGCTTCTTACGTCTCCTGGCAGTGCCTTCTCTGACTGGTTGGGAGTAATAACACCTCATAGTAGACACATATCAGAGCAATCCCCACCTGGAGCCCCTGTTTCACTGCTGCCAGTTGCTGCTCGAGCTGAATGTATTTTTGAGCTAATGACTCCACTATTTCCCAGTAAAGCAAATAATAGTCTGAATAGTCTGCAGCTTCTCTTGCTCACATCTTCGCAGCACTAATAAAAAAAGGGACAGTTCCTAGCTTGCATAGTGTTTACTGGGGTGACCAGCCCAGTTTCGCCACCAGCTGTGAATAATTTTGCAGAAAAATGTTGCAGGGAAAAAAAAAAAAAAAAAGACAAAGTTCCAAGATGTTGCAAAAGCCTTTAGGTCAGTTTAGTATAGCCGGCAGGGTATACTAAGGCAGAGGCAGTCCCAGGCAGCGGAGCCAAATAACTGGAAGCTGATGTGAGACAAATTAAAGTGGAAACACAGAGCAGCAGCAGCAGCTGATTTCATTTGCTCTTTGGGCTTGCAGATACCCTGCTGGTGACAAGGATCTGGTGAAATGTCACTGTTAGAACTGAGCAAAGTGATGCTGGAAGCCACACAAACCAGTTTTAACCTCACAAGCTCTACCTTTAAAAGGATTTAAGGAAGTATATTATAAATTCGTGTTCTCTTTGGCCAGCAATGGGCTGATTCTTTGCCCAAAAGGTGGGGTGTTAGTCCGTAACCTCAATAATCACCCGCACACTCAACCTGGGGGGTTGAAAAGCAAGCTTTTAGTAGCCGGACGGCAGCGGACCTCTTACAGTTTGCCTGAGATCTGCGCTGTCTTGGGAAAAAGTTTGTATTTTTATAGACAGCTGCAACTCCTTCATACGTTATTTGCAGTTACCAGTTCTTCACGGCTGATATCTTATCTCATGGTTGCAGCAAGAGCAGGATGACTCAGCATAAGTAGCAAGCTATGTTCACAGAAGCAAATAGCGAAATTAGGTACCTAGTCACCTCAACCTTAGTAACTTCTTATATGGACCCTCTTTGCACAGGGTCCTACATTTCCCCACTGGCTGTTGTCCCCTACCTCAAACCATTGAGGTAATACTCTTCTCCTGGGAGTGGGTTATAGTACGTCCTCGTGACCATTATATTTGCCTCTGAAATTGTACTAATGATATGAGTGCAGATGCATTTTAAGATGCAAGGGATAATGATCACGAAGATAAGAATTAATATTATGGGACCATCTATTGCGGACATTAGGGTGGTAAGCCATGGGGACCAGTTATACCACGACTGGAACAGATTCTGTTCTTCTGTCCCGTGGTAATATTGTTTTTTTTTTTTTTTAATTCTGCACACCATGGCTAATGTTTCCCTAATGACTCCTGACTGGTTTGCATAAAAGCAGCACGTTTCTCCAAGAGCTACACATAGGCCTCCTTGCTTCATAAAGAGAAGGTCTAGTCCCCTTCTATTTTGGAGGACTATTTCAGCTAAAGAGTCCACTTGATTTTCCAATCTTCCCACTGTCTCTTCCATATAGCCCATATCTTGGGCTACACGTGAGCTTAAGTCCTGCAATCCCTGTTTATGAGTGATTAACGGAGAAGGCTCGACCGTGGTGGAGTCAGCTATTCCTGCCCCAACCAGTAATGGAATTAAGACAGGGGCAGCTCTTTTCTCTCTCCCATGATGATGTTCCATGTAGCTCAGGTGGGCTCTTGCGTTATCCCCGCCCTACAAGTACACTTGGGGTAGAATATATACTAATACACAGAAATCAGGCCCTGCGCCCAAGGATTCAAGTTGCTGGGAGTTTACAAGTTGCTGGGAGTTTACATAGTCAGTCAGCCCGCTCACACAGGCCCACCATGCCCCTGTCGGGGCCTCATAATACCTGGTTCTCGTAACATTAACTCTTAATGTTCGGTTACGATTTTTCTGGTACAAAGACGGTATCTCTCTCCCTGCAGCGATCAAGCATAGCCCTGCTCCCTGCACATCCCCAAGGGTCAATCTGGGGTGATCCCATGTACGCTTGTCTGAGTGCTTCCTGGGAGTAGGTGCTCCTTCAGTAGCTACGCCTATATAGTAAGGGGGTCTCGGATCTAGGCATAGCCAGCAATCTTTCTCACAAGTAGGGGAATGCATCTGTATTGTTATGGAGACCCCTGGGTCAGGCCCGTGGACATACAGCCGTAGTCCCCACGTCCTGCCCGTATCCCAGGTTGTTCCGTATCGGCCCCAATACTGGGGTTTAAAAAGGATAGGTTTACAGGTTCCGGGTATACTGCATTCACCCTTCGGACCCCGCTCTATTCTTATGAAAGGGTCGTGATGCCCCCAGGAGGATTCTGTTTCACAACCCCATTGGGCACAGTGAAAATGGCCATCCCCTTGACACCCAGGATTTCCTATAGCAGGACATACGTAGTATTGTACCTCCTGTAGTAATTCCTTCCCCACAATGGGGACCACATCCCTGAGCCGCTGCTGCCTGTGACCCCCTGTTTGGTACCCTGTTCCTCCTGTTGCCGAGTCTCGTCATATAGGTATCCCTATTTTGCATAAATCAATTGTTATTTCAGGGGCGTCACTAGTGCTTATTGACTGGATTGTGCTTCCCATTTCCAGTATCCCTAATTTCCCATTTCTTGTTAATGGGGCAATAAGGACTGTGCTCATATCTTAACCCCAAAGTTTGCATACACACTGTTAAAATTAACCAGGCTCCCCATATCTGTCTACTCATTTTCTCCATATTGTGACCCTTAGTGGGTTACTAGGGTCCTTGGAAATTGTCCACTTATCTGAATCTGGATTCGGTTGAGGAGGAGTTGGTTTCACGTGGGAGTGATGAATCCACGCAGTTTTTCTGGCGACCTTTACTGCTGTTGGAGTGTGAAGTATCACTTGGTGTGGCCCTGTCCACCGAGGTTCCAATGATGCTGTTCGGAACCTTTTGATGTACACCAAGTCCCCTGGTTGGTATGGATGAGCTGGTTCTTGTATAGGCTTCTGGCTCTCGTTGTGGTCTCGCAAGCCTCGGTGTATCTGCTCTCGTACCTTTTGTAATGCCTGGAGGAACACTGGAGAGCTGTTAGTAATGCTCACGGTTTTGGGGAACAAAGGCGGGGGTCTCCCACAGAGTATTTCATAGGGGGATAGTCCTATCTTATATGGGGTGCACTGTGCTCGTAAAAGCGCCATTGGGAGTAAATCGACCCAGTTAGTCCCTGTATCAATATTCCATTTAGTAAGTGTTTCCTTTAAGGTACAGAGTTCATTCTTTCTACCTTTCCTGAGCTCTGGGGGTGGTAGATACACCTCATTTTCCAGGTGATTTCCAAGGCTTTTGCTACTAATTGTGTAGTAAACCAAACCGAGGAATTATTTCTTGCAGGAGCTTTTTCGCAGTTATAGCAGCGGTTTCTGATTTTGTTGGGTAAGCCTCCACCCATCCCCAGTATGTGTCCACAAATACCAGTAGATACGTATATCCCAACTTTCCAGGTTTTATCTCGGTAAAGTCTAGTTCCCAGTAAACCCCCGGTGCGTCCCCCACTTCTTTAGTCCCCTGGTTTGGTGAGGATATTTTGGGGTTCACTTGAGCACATGTAGCACATCGGGCAGAGATCCTCTCCAACTTCTGACGTAGACCTGGCGTCCAGAGGTGAGGTCCTACCAACTCAAGTGCCTTTTTAGGGGAGAGGTGCATGCTGGAGTGCCAGTCTCGTAGCCAGGTTTCTGCCATCTGTTCGGGTAAACACAGCATTCCTCCTGGCAACTACCACCATCCTGAATCTCCCTCTTCCCCTTGATGGTCCTTTATATAAATCTTTCTCAGCTTCAGTATATTCAGGGGGTGTTTCAGGCCACTGGGTCTGAGGCATTAATGTTAATATTTGTATTGGCCCCCACTGGCTGTTGAGCCACCTGTTTTGCTTGTCTACTGGCTAGAGCGTTGCCCTGTATCTGGGGACTATTTCCCTTTTGGTGTGCTGGTCAATGGATAATGCCTACTGCTCGGGGGGCCCGCACAGCTTCCAGTAGGACTGAGATCTCTATTTTTTTTATGTCTTTTCCTTCTGATGTTAATAGTCCCCTTTCTTTGTATATCTGCCCATGCACATGGGCAGTGGCAAAGGCATACCAGCTATCGGTATAGATGTTTACCACCTTTCCTTTTGCCCACCGTAGCGCTCGTGTCAGAGCAATGAGTTCAGCTCTTTGTGCCGAACTACCACGCGGCAACGATTGGGCCCATATTACTAGGCCTTCTTGTGTTACCACTGTGGCCCCTGCATACCGGACTCCGTCTTTTACGTAACTGCTGCTATCCGTCCGGTGGCACCCTGTACCCTAGTTGTTTCTTGGGACAGGGGGCCTAATGGTTCTTTAAGTACTGAGTGTGACACTCCGGTGCCAATAATGAATGACACAGGTTGCCCCCAAACCTTCAAAGTTACCCTGGGCTCTTGGGGGCTGTCAGAGCCCCGGCCCCGTCAGTTGTTTTCTTTTTTTCATAAATAAAATTTCTTGTGAGTTTGGTGGCGCATTTTGGTAAGAACACTCATTTTTCCAATGTCCTTTCTTTTTACAAATCGCGCACTGATCTCGGTCGAAAATGGATCGTCTTGGGGGGTTCCCCATATTATCCCCTCTTTCCCTTCCTTGAGGAAACTTCCTATCTAGGACGATGGGGTGGAGTGATTTGTAAAGCTGCCACTGTTGCTATCGTTGCCTTGGTGATTTTTTTTTTTTTTGCCAAGGCATCCTCGGGTGTATCCTGACTATCAAATACTTTCTGCAATTTCTACTAGCTCGGTTCTAGTTTTTCCTGCAAATCCATCTTGTTTTTGTTTCTTTTTTCTGGGGTTGACTGAGACACAAAGGCCAGATTAATACCTTTTGGTTTGCAGGGTCCTCTGGATCAATAGGGGTATAAATTTCATATGCCTCTAGCAGGCATTCCAAGAATGCAGTTGGGGATTCAGAGGATCCCTGTTTAACTTCTGCTACTTTTGACAATTTCGTAGGTTTTCTGCCTGGTAGGTTTTTTTGAAGCCCTTGTATCAGAAACCGCTGATACAACTCAGTGGACCTTCACCCGTCCACTGTATGGCAATCCCACTCCGGCCGTTGGAGGGGCACACGTTCATCTTGAACGTTTCTACGACCGTGTTTGGTCAGGTCTTCTATACCTGGTATCGATTCTCTAGCTCCTCTTAATATTCTCTCCCTCTTTTACAATGTAAATAGAGCATGGAGGACCTGCTGACAATCATCCCATGAGGGTTGATAACTATGCATTACAAATTTAAGAAGGGATATCATGCTCCCACAATCTTTTGAGAAGGGAGGGTTTTGTTGCTTCCAGTTATACAGGTCCGTGGTGGAGAAGGGTGCGCTCCCACTTCCTCCAGGAACCTGCCTTAGCGGTAAAACTGATACCATGGAGCTGGTGGAGTCAGGAGAGATGGCTTCACCAGTTCCCACTGGGCCATAAGTAAGTTTGACCCCTTCTGGTGTGGGTGGGGATAAAGGGTCGTCCTGGGCAGGACCATCGTGTTGATCCGGCACCACAGGAGGGCTTTATGCTTCTTGGGGGCTATAGGGTGGTAAAATCGGATTTTCAGGTAGCTCCTGGAGGACAGGGAATTTTGACACGGATGGCGCAGATGGAATGGGGGGCTTCTCTCCCCCCATTCTCATTGCTAGTACTTTGTGCCCGTTTCCACATTTTACCATAAACATTTGTAGCCAAATGGGGGGTTCTTTTAGGATATCATTCCACGCAACAATATAAATATGATAAAAGAATGATAAAAAGTACTCTTCGGACTACGTTGGGGTCAAAAGACCCCTCAGGAGGCCAACCCACTCCAAAAGTTGGCCATTCACTTGTACAAAAGATTTTCAATTTATCTGCCTTAATATTAAACCCATCATTTAGGAGGGTCCATCTCCTAAAATTTTGAAAATTTGACAAAAAACAATCAAGGGGTCCTTTGGGAACAGAACTCAATTGTCCCATTCCGTCTGGATCAAAGCGATTTAGAACACAACACAAATGACACAAATAACAATTAGCATGACAACCGACAGAAATAACAATGACCATGATACTACTGCGGAACGTTCCAACCTATTCCAACCTTTTACCCAGGGCAACACAGTGGCGTCCCACGCGTGCCGGTGGCGGGGACTTATTGTCTCGTCAGACCTCCCACAGTCCACCACACCAGAAATCGGGGCGCCCCTTAACCTCCTGAATGGTACGATACCTTACCTCGAGGTTTTTCAAGATCCAGGGACCTGGAACGTCATCAGGTAGCGCTCCCCCTGGAAGCGTTCCCCTGCCGAAGTCGGGCGGCCCTTCCCAACCAGGGAGGGCTTGGAGATTACTGAGATCCCGGACGACCCCCCAGAATGTTAGTCCGTAATCTCATTAATCACCCGCACACTCAACCAGGTGGGTTGAAAAGCAAGCTTTTAGTAGCCGGACGGCAGCGGACCTCTTACAGTTTGCCTGAGATCCGCGCCGTCTTGGGAAAAAGTTTGTGTTTTTATAGACAGCTGCAACTCCGTCATACGTTATTTGCAGTTACCAGTTCTTCACGGCTGATATCTCATGGTTGCAGCAAGAGCAGGGTGGCTCAGCATAAGTAGCAAGCTATGTTCACAGAAGCAGATAGCGAAATTAGGTACCTAGTCACCTCAACCTTAGTAACTTCTTATACGGCTCCTCTTTGCACAGGGTCCTACAGGGGTAGAGGGTGAGGAAACAGAAGTGGTAAGGTTTCTTGCAGTGATTACAGCGATATATTTATTTCAAACCAGAGAGCAGTAGGGTCATTTATTGCAAAAAAAAAGCAATGCATTTTCTTTTCAGGCAAAAGGCTCTAGGATTGTTTGTTTGGTTGGTTTTCCCTAACAACAACCCCTGGCTTGAGCTGAGACTCCCCCCCCCCCCCCCCCCCCCCCCCCGCCTCCTCCTGTGCTTGCAGGAGGGCAGGGCCGACACAGCGTTTGGTGGCACAGGAGGTCATGCGGCAGAGCATTCCTTAGTGCCACTCTGTGCACTTCTTTCCAGGAGTGGGCGGCTGAGCGGCCGGGCCAGCACCCGCAGAGCTGCCTGGCAAGCGCAGCAGTTCAGCGTCCCCTCCGCATTACTGTCACTGCTTTTCCCAGCCAGCCCACAGGCGTGTGCCACTGCTGCACCCATCCCTGCTCTCCTTATGAACACAGGCTGTTCACCGGTGGGGAGCAGGCCTGGAAAGGGCAAGTGTGGAGGCCAAAAGGCTGAGCTGGCGCCGGCAGCCCCAGCTGCATACAATGCTGACCATGGGGGACATGTTGAAGGCCCATGAGAATGCCCATCTCTAGGGAGCAGGCACCAGGCCTCACTGCACTGCTCTGCCATGCTCATGGTCTGACCGAAGCTCGAGCATATATTTGTGTGTGGTATTTTCACATGCGTCTCCCTTCGCATCAGATACCTCTGCATTTGGGAGGCCTCCTCAGCTGCTGGAGCTTGTGTTTCCAATGATGCTATTCCCGCATCCCTCAAGGATGCAGTGAAATCTTTTATTCATGAGCTGCGAAGCCTCCCATGCTCAGCACTTAGGAATTCCTGACAACCAATAACTTGACGACAGCCCAGCCCCATCTGTGGATCTCTTGCTCTGTGGGTGACACAGCAGTGGTGACACAGCGGCGGCGTCACTCCAGGGGGGATATTGTGCTCTTGGCACCACACAGCAGTCTCCTTGGCCAGTGGGAGAGGAAAACTGTGCAGCTTGCCCAGAAACATGTCAGGACGTTGTGCTGGGATGCGTTATGCCTTGGGTGACATTGTCCCGCAGAGCACGGCCCAAAGAGCCTACTTAGGGCTGTGGAGTGCATACAGGCAATAGCAAGAGCATGTATCTAACAGGGCTTGCGGAGCCTCTTCCGTGCACCCCTTTCCTCTCACCCCCAACACCTAGGGATGGATGTTTTAGCTGAAGTCCCCATCTGAGCCTGCCCCACAACGAGTAGACAGATTTGAGTGTCTCTATGTAGATGCAGCAAGACTAGTATAGAGTGGGTGCTGGGGTTTGTTTGTATGTTTTGGTTTTGACAGTGTGACTTTTGGGGAAGAGAAATCTCTAAACCTCTAACTTCCCTGAAGGATAGTCATGCGAGACAGCCATCCTCAGGTGCAATTAGCTGACAAGATCACATTGCAGCTACCACAAATGGACCTTCCAAGATTGTCTTGAATTCAAGTATGAAACCCCGACTGAGACGCGAGTGAGGAAAAGAAAGGGAGACATTTATTAAAATAAAACAGAACTGAGGTTATTACAGAGGTTATTACAATCTGTTCCAGGGTCTTGGCACTTCTTTATAGAGATGTCCCGAGGGGGCCAGAGGAGTCAGCCTGCAAGGGCAGTCCCAGTTCCCTCTTCCATGGTCAGTAACTAGTAGTACCGACCACAGTGAATATTCAAGCAGATTATCTGTTAGACTGTGCCAGATGGAGCGGTTAGAAGCATGACTGATAACAAGTAGTCCTGCTTTTTTTACTTTCCAGGTTGGCAAGACCACTCTCTGATTCATTCTTTATCAGAAATATCAAGTGGCATTGACCGTTTTTGCTCCAAAAATTCCCTGCACAAGCCCTACCTTTATAAATATATTAATACCAGCCTTCTCAAGCTGCCCAGAGAGATGATAGGGATACCTGGGATGCCTTTTCTTTTTTTTTTTTTTTTTTCCTTTTAAAGCATTTTATTACAACTCCCTTTCAGTTGTCAGCCCCTCTGTCTGACTCAGGTGGCTTTAAACCCTGGGGCTTTCTGCTCGCTTCGTTTTGCCAGCCCCTGCCCTCTGCCAGCCAGGCAACTGCAGCAGAGTCCCAGTGCTGTTTGCCCATGGGATGGCAGCAAGTTCATCTCCTCCCATAAAGTTCATCTGCTCCAGATGGGCTGTTTGCATAAGCTGTTGAGGAGGAGGTGGGGGTGGTTATGAAGCATGTTTCTCTAGCAGGTTGCCTGGCTTGCTTTTCTCCTGAGAGATCAGTGCGTGGTGAGCAGTTAAAACAAAAACTGAACAAGATGGTGACATTGCACAGGGACACATGCTCGCTGTAGCTTTGTGAGCAGGTGGAGATTTGGGGCTGCCTGCAGACACCAGTCTCCTGCAGCTCTCCTTGTTGCCATGACCCTTATCTGGCAGCAAGCAGCTCTTTTTTTTTTTTTTTTTTTTTTTTTTTCTGGGGAGAAAATGTTAAGGTTTGCTGCCCTTTAGTGCTGGTACCCAGGCTGTGCTGGATCCAGGAGAAATGAAGACAGATGATTTTCATGGAGATGAAATACCAGTGCTTCCCTGTCCTGCTCCCTCAGTGACAGAGCAATATCCCAGTGGATAGCAGTCCCAGCAGGCAGGACTCCCAGAGCTTTTTGGGAATAGGTCTTGCACCCATGGATGGTCTCTGCGAAAGGCGCTACAGGACGCACAGCGAGCACAGAGTGCACAGCGTCCAGCCCTGTGGAAAACCCGATCACTGACTGCTGGGCTCTTGCATGACAAGGTGCTGGTGGATAGGAAATGCTATTTGGAACACGCCTTAATATTTATACATTGAATTTAGGATGTAGCAGCACATTACTGTGAAAAGTAAAAAGATCAACAGGGGAAAATCCTTTATAAAAGCCTTGACTTCTAGAGCCCCATATTGCATTTAGGCGTCACTGCAGGGCTGGGGTATTCACAGGTTAATGGATCACTGATAGCCCACTCCATCTCTGAGAAATTCAGATTTCCTCCAGTGGGTAGGGTTTTGTGCCTGATTCGAAAAGGGGAAAGGAAGCAGGGAGACTGAACCATGGGTCATGGAAATGGAGTGAATTACCCTGAGCACATTAGCAGGATGCTGGAATGGCAGCACAAGAGCAGGTATGAATCACTCCTTTATTCTTCATGCCGTTTCAGCTGAGCTGCTCCAGTGTTCAGCTTCATCAATAATTAATACAGCGCAGAAGCTGGGCTTGTCGGCATTGTTTTCTGCAATGGTGACAGTGGAAAGTGTGTGGGTTTTATTTTCGTTTTGTATTTTTTTTTTTAGAGCCACCCAGCTGCTGTTATTCCAAAGCTCTTGAAAGGATGGTTAGGTTTGTAAAAGAAGTAAACAAAATCACTGCTTCTTGCTGTAGATAATAATGATGATAAGTTTAAAAAGCTGAATGCAGCATCCAAGGTGAAGTGAAGGTTCCCAAAGAGGAGGTGCCAAACACGCAATAGGAAAAACAACCTTGAAGTTTGCAGCAAGGCTCATACAGCAGAATTACTGTGCCTGCTAGAGAGGGATGAGCACAGGGCCTCCTGGATCAGCCAGACTTTGAGGATCCCTTCATTAACAGCCATTAAATACCCTGAGGTTTGATTATGAAATGCTTTATAGCCAGACAAACATCTGTGCAGCCTCTCAGAGCACTGGGACTTCCAGAATATGCCTCTCGTGCGAGCTCTGCGGCTTCCCCTGGGGTGGGATGGGGATGGGGAGGGGTGGCTGATATGAAAGGGTGATGCAGGGAAGGATGTTATCCTGGTGGGACAATTATCACCCTAGGAGCATGCGCGGGCAGGAGGCGATGCTGGGCTGGTCGGCGGGCGGGTGGAGGGCCCAGCTGTGCAGGGAAAGCACTGTGCACAGCGAGCACTGAGGGGACTGGGCCAGAGCTCGCCCGCAGAGCGCAGGAGGCACCTCCTGGCACTGTGAGCCTGGAGCGTGTAGGATGAAAGGGCTTTGGGGAGAGGTCTACGGGACAACTCAGAGACTAAATCAGGCCTATTGCACAGGCAGAGCAAAGATGAACAGCTTAACCTTGGGCACAGCATATGGAGTCCTATTTTAGATCATCTGAAACTTATTTTATCATCTCATCTAACCAAAAATAAAGTAGCTGCTTCCCCCAATACAGGGGCATGTTACAGTCTACTTACCTATAGAAACTGTCTATGTGTATTTCAAGGAGGTAGGTTGGTGTCTGACATCAGTTAACAAGTCTTAATGAAGTTTGTTGTACACAACTATGAGTTAAAATTTTCCAAAAAGCTTTTACAGTAAAGAAATCACCATTGCTTAGTGACCTTTTGAAACTTGTGGCTTTGGAAACTTTATTATGCGCTTCAGTAAAAGAGTTACAAAATAATCTATGCTTGGTGTGTATGGAGGGGAAATATTTCCTTGCTTGTTGGGAAGGGGAAGTTTTGCCTGAGTGTGTGGATGAAGATGTTTTTCAGGTGCTGTATTGGAGATGAAAATTTCTGTGATTTGTAGAGTCATAACAATCTCCTATGGGAAGCAGAGGCCAGACCTTGAGAAAAAAGGATGTTTGCCTGCCTGGGCTGAGCGATAAGGAGCATGGATGCAGCTGCTCAGCCCAGTCCACAGGCAGCCCCCCCCGGAAACCTGTTGAAGGCGTCCGCTTGGCTGGGCTTGTAGCCAGCTTAACCACAGACGTCCTCCAAACTAGTTTTGGAGGCCAAACACCCAGAAATGAGGAAGAAGAGGAGGAAGGCAGGACCCTCGACTTGAGGGCTGGGACCCCCGACTGGTGTGCGCGCCTGGGCACCCGGGGCAGGGTGGGGGGGGGTAGAGTTGCGCAACTAGAGGCGGAGTTTGTCCACCCCCCACCCCGCCCCAGCCTGCCTCCTGGGTTGTACTGACCCTATGTGCCAGGATGCACAGGGCATAGAGAGGACAGTGCGGAGAGAGCGGCAGGGGAGAAGAAACTCCTCAATCTGAGGCCTACACTGCCTCCACGGGAGCCGGTCAGCAACTCTCTCTGATCTGCCAGTTCGAGAGGATGCTCAGGTCCAGATTGGCAGGTATCACCTCGTGAGTAGTTATCCATACTTGTCTTCTTTTATGTGCTTTCACCAGAATAAATGCTTGATGTAGTCACCTCGTTCTGGCTGATTATTGCCGAATCCCGAGTCCATCCGGAACAGGTGCGCTAGTTTGCGCTTATCAGAAAGGGGCTGACCACTAGCAGGTCACTAGCAGGTCACTAGCACCCAGGCTAATTCAAGCTGCTAGAGCACCAGCACATATCTGGCCAGGCTGTCTATAACAAGTACCTTCCGTGCAACCGTGTCGATAAGAAGAAATATATGAATGTATATTGACAGCTTCAATGCAAAGTCTTCTAGCTGTTCTATTAACAGTTTCAACTAAGGTGAGAGATGATGCCTTGACTGGCTGAACTCATTCCTCCAGCAAAGAGGCAAGAGCTGGAATGAGGCACTCAGTCTTGGTCCACCGTATCCATTCCTCCATCTATAAGCAGCAAAACACATAGTGTTGGGGCCTTAGTAAGAATATATAGGAAAGCAGAGTTTGTGGAGAACTGGACCGACGCCTAGCAACCGAACACCTGGAGGAGAACCAATCAGCTGGGAGCCTGTAGCCAATGAGTGCTGCTCCTCAGCGCATGCCCACCTGCATGGGTATAAAGCCCTGCTACAGACAACAGCAGGGTGGAGTTGACTTTACTTCCCATAGAGGTGTTGTTCACTCCGGCTTGTGGAGAAGGCTTCGGCACTCGCCACAAGTTAAACCACCTTCATATTAAAGTGCTGCTCACTCTGATTTGTGGAGTGAGCCTCAACATTCGAGTGACCCTCGACATCTGGTGACCCCGACGTGATCGTGCGAGAACGCAAGAGATCTTGCTGGAGAAAAGCGGATTGTGACCACGACCTGGTGAGTCAGAATGGGAATTGGCGCATCTAGAGTGAAAGTTGCTGCAACAGCAATGGAACATGATACTGTTGAACGCTTCGTAAGGCTTGCTCAAAAAACTAAGATTGAGGTCTCGAAAACTGAGCTAACTGATTTATTACTATTTTGTAAGAAGAGAAAAATCATAGAAGAAGCTTCCCAAGCATATAAATTTGAATCATGGGAGCGAGTAGGAAGAGAACTATGGGACGGTGTACAATTAGGCTCGGAGGAAGCGTGGCGCCTCACAAAGACATTTCGTCTAATATGGCCTATGTTTGAGCGGTTAGTTGCTATTGCGTTTTGGGAAGCGCTCCATGGAGAAGAAAAGGAAAACGGGTCTGAAAGTTCTGAATGTACTAACAATACTGAGCCAATTCAGTGTAAGAAAATAGATAATAAGAGAAAGGTAACCTCACCTAAACAGGCATGTCCGGTAACTTTGGCGGAACGAGAAGTATGGGAGGGAGTGGATGAGTATCTCCCCCTGTGGGAGGGGGAGGAGCGACCACCCCCCACAGCACCCGAATGGGAGAAGCGACCACCTCCCACAGCGCCCGAATGGGAGGGGGAAAAGCGACCAACCCCCACAGCGCCCGAAATGGAAGTGGACCCAGTTAAAGTACCGATCCCAGATGGATCGGACGATGATAATGCCGTGGTTCAAAAAATGCGACAAGAACTTCGGGGACAGGCAGAGAAAATGACAGAATTATTAGAACAAATGCGGCGACTAGACGGTGGGTCCAAGGCCAGAGATGTGAAGGCAGCCTATAAGGCTGCCCATAGGGCTATAGTCGAAGGGTTGGAAAATGTAGACAAACAATTAGAGCAGTGGGAGGCATGAAAAGATGCTCCTAAGATTCAAAAGAAAGCAGCTGGAGGAAGTGACCCAGCTGAAGAAGGATTGTTGCTGGAGCTCCCAGCCACTTCCACTGCAGGTGGAAGTAATGATGAGGAAATGCCACCTGTTAATCCAACATTTAATGCGGGAGCACGGTATAAAGGGCTCATAGAGAATGCTCAGTTACAAGGAGAATTTGTATTTACACCACTAGCAGCTCCTGTAGTAACGGGAGCCCAGGGCCCCAGGTGGGAACCTCTCGATTGGAAATTTGTTCAAGGCATACAAAAAACAGTAATGCAGTATGGGCATGACAATAAGTTGGTGAGAAATCAGGTCTCTGCTCTGTTTAAATATTCCCATATGGTACCTGCGGATAGCAGAGCGATAATGGAGCTCCTGCTTTCCTCTACCGCCTATATGCTTTGGTTAGCAAAATGGCAGGAAAGATTAGAGGAAAAACAGTTGGAGAATCTAAATCGCAGTATGGATGATCCATTAAGGGTTGCCACCCTTGATCAACTGATGGGCAATGGGCGTTACCGGGCAACCGAGGCCCAGGCAGCGCTCCACCTCAGGATACTACAGCAATCAAAAAATGCAGCGCTAGCCACTTTTCTTGCACTACCACAAATAGGAACGCCACAGTTGCCATACACCAAAATAACACAAAAGCCGAATGAGTCTTTTTTCAACTTTGTTGATCGACTGAAGGAAGCCTTGGATATGGCACCTAATGTGCCTGCGGAAATGAAAGCAGTATTGGCAAAGGATCTAGCAGTTCAGAACGCAAACCAAACTTGCAAGCAACTGTTAGCTACTTTGCCACCAGGAGCTTCAATTGTCCAAATGATAGAGACCTGTGCCCGAGCGCCAATGATGGAGGAAGAACAAAAAGCAAAAATACATGGTGCGGCTTTGGCCGCAGCAATTAAAGGAGAAAGAATGTCTAGAAAGGAAGACAAGAGATTTCATGGGACATGTTTCCTATGTGGTCAATTAGGACACATGAGGAGGAAGTGTCCCAACAGATTCAGGATGGAGGATATGGGCCCGAGAGGATTTAATGGGACCTGTACAAGATGTCAAAGGTTCGGGCATAAGGCAGCGGAGTGCCGATCACGGTTCCGCAAGAACGGCACGCCAATACAGGGAAACGGGAGCCGCCGCGTTGTGAGGGACGCGGCGAACAAGTATCCCCAGACAATGGCTGCCTCCACGAACTCTCCGCCGCAACCCGAGGAAGTGCAGGAGTCGACCTCTATGTGGCAAAATCCACAGTGATTAGAGATTCTGACGTGCATATTTTAGAATCAACATGCACTGGTCCTTTGGGGAAGGGCCTATCCGCTCTGATAGTTGGCCGTTCATCAGCCTCAAAGATGGGTATTTTTGTGTTACCAGGGTGCATTGATGCTGATTATTCCGGCAATATTGGCATAATGGTGAAAATATTTAATCCTCCCATCACTATTCCGGCATTGAGCAGGATAGCTCAACTGATACCTTTTTGAGCTGCAATTCCCAATCCTGGAAAGGCCCGACGGGGAAATAAGGGCTTTGGATCTTCCGGACCCCCTCAGGTTGCTTTTTGCGAAAAGATAACTGCTCAGCGGCCGACAAAAATTGTGAGCATGGAAGGACCAGACGGCACTCGTCTTACCAATGTGGCCATGATGCTTGATACCGGTTCTGACATTACTATCATCCCTAAATTCGCATGGCCACCACAATGGGATCTGCAGGAGATTGACACCCCTGTGACAGGGATCGGGGGGCAATCTCCTACGCAGGTTAGTCAATATTTCGTGACTGTTATAGATGACGAAGGAAACAGGGCCAAGGTAAAACCGTATGTGATGTGTACCTCACTGTGGTTGCTGGGCAGGGATGTTTTAGCCCAGTGGGGTGTCACTTTGCAGTCACATTTTCCCTAGCGGCCATTGGGGGCAGCTTCCGCCCTACTTTAAAGCTAAAATGGATTACAAAGGACCCTGTATGGGTGGACCAATGGCCGCTACCGGAGGAAAAGCTGCATCATCTAAGGGAATTAGTTAAAGAACAGTTAGATCAGGGTCATATTAAGCCGTCAACAAGTCCCTGGAACACTCCTATTTTCACCATCAGGAAAAAATCTGGAAAGTGGAGGTTGTTACAGGATCTCAGAGCCGTTAATGCATGCATGGAAAACATGGGAGCTCTACAACCAGGGTTGCCCTCACCTGTTATGCTCCCACAGGCATGGAGTTTGCTGGTAATCGATCTAAAAGATTGCTTCTTTAATATACCGCTTGACCCAGAAGACAGTGAAAAATTTGCATTTACGGTGCCTACAATTAACAGGGAAGGCCCATCGGAGCGATACCAATGGGTAGTTCTTCCCCAAGGAATGAAAAATTCACCAACCATCTGTCAATGGTTTGTGAGTTTGGCCCTAAAACCCTGGAGGGAAAAGCACCCCGACTTGATCACATACCACTATATGGATGACATTTTAATAGCAAGCCCTGAAGTTTTGCCAGCTGAGCAGGAAGAGGAGCTAATTAACTGTCTAAAGGAATTTGGCCTGGTCATTGCCCCTGAAAAGATTCAAAGGCAAGCTCCTTGGAATTATCTGGGTATGGTCATCACAGAAGCCAGAATTAGACCCCAGAAGCTTAAATTGCAGACGAAAATTGACACTGTTAACTGTGTACAAAAATTGGTAGGAGACATCCAATGGATTAGGAATTTTTGCGGCATTACAAATGTGGAAATGGAGCCATTGCTTCAACTGCTTAGGGGAGCTAAAGAGCCTGCAGAAAAGCGGAGCTTAACCCCAAAGGCTGTCGCAGCCTTAGAACGAATCGAGGAAAAGATAGCAGAAACAGCGGCCTACAGGTTCCAGGAAAGATTACCAATATCCCTGGTGGTCTATAATCGGGAAAGGGAGGTGGCGATAATTATCGCCCAGATAGATGAAAAAGGAATCCTGTTTGTACTGGAATGGGTTTTTCTCCCAAGCCACTTGCGACGTACCCTAACTCAAAGGCATGAAGCAATTGGAATGGGAATTTTGAAAGCCCGGCAACGCGTACGAACAATTGCCGGCAGAGAGCCTGATAGTATTATCCTGCCTCTAAAGACTCTGGAGTTAGTTGAAGAATGGTGTTTAAAAAGTGCAGAATTTGCTCTAGCTATTCAGGGCATTAAAGTGGACAATCATTATCCCAAGCATCCTCTCTTCCACACCTCTTTGGAGCTGGAAGAACGAGAAATCCAGAGTTTAAGACCATTATCAAACGCGATTACTGTATTCACAGATGCTAGCAGCAAAACCGGGAAATATGGGTACGCTTTCCGGGAGTCAGATCGTTGGAAAACTCAGATTCGACGGGAAACTGCATCCGTGCAGGTTCTAGAATTAAAAGCGGTAATTTGGGCATTTCTAACTTTTCATGATCGGCCCATGAATATAGTTATTGACTCCCTATATGTAGTAGGCATCGTTCAAAGAATTCATAGGGCAATTATAGGACACGTAAATAACCATAATCTTCAAGCTTTGTTCGTTCAGCTATGGAACATCATTCAACAAAGAAAGCATGCCTTTTGGGTATCGCATATTCGTAGTCATACTGCATTACCGGGCCCTTTAACAGAAGGTAATGCAGTCATAGACAGTGCCGTGTCAGCAGCGGGTATTTCTTGTTCGGCGGAACAACAGGCATCAACGTCTCATTCATTCTTTCATCAATCTGCTCGAGCGTTACAATGTGAATTTAAAATTTCCCGAGCGGCAGCTCGTGCTATCATTGCTGCCTGTCCGGATTGCGCAAGACTGACCCCTTTACAGGAAATGGGTACCAATCCAAGAGGACTACAACCGAGGCAGATATGGCAAACAGATGTTACGGAATTCACTCCCTTTGGCCGACTAAAATATCTACATGTTACGGTGGATACCTGCTCAAAGGCTCTCTGGGCGACCCCAGCCACTTCTACAAACGCTAAGTCAGCCTGCAAACACTGGGCTCAGGTAATTGCTGTTTTAGGGAAACCGGACATCATAAAAACAGATAATGCACCGGCGTATAAGAGCAACATCTGTAAAAACTTTTTTCAGCAATGGGGAATAACCCATCAGATGGGTATCCCGTATAATTCGGGTGGTCAGGCCATCATTGAGCGACACCATCGAAATTTAAAACAATTATTGTCTGCTTTGAAAAAAGAGGGGGAGATGGGTCCCTATGAGTTAACAAGTAAAGCATGCTACGTTTTGAATTGGCTCAACCCTAGAAATGATGACAACGTACCCATTTTCACTCATTTTTCAAAAAATTCAGCTGACCTTTCGGGAAAGAAAGTACAGGTGGAAGTCTTTTGTCCACAGAAACAGATCTGGGAAGGTCCAGTTGAGCTAGTTACATGGGGACGAGGATATGCGTGCATACTTGGAAGAGACGGAGCGACCTGGGTACCAGCCAAGTGGGTACGACCGTGGTTGCGAAAGGACAGAAACAATTAATGGACCATGAATTATAGAAATTGTTACACTTATGCGTAACCAGAATGGTTATATTTATGCTTGCAACTATGTTACTTTGTTTTTGTTCGTAATAATTTGATGCATGATATTGCCAATTTTTGTTTTTTGTAAAAAGAGGGGAAATGCTGAGGATTACAGCTATGTTAATTTGTTTTTTGTAAATGTTGCAATGTTTATTGCTAATTTTTCTTTTTTGGAAAAAAGAGGGGGAGATGTTGGGGCCTTAGTAAGAATATATAGGAAAGCAGAGTTTGTGGAGAACTGGACCGACGCCTAGCAACCGAACACCTGGAGGAGAACCAATCAGCTGGGAGCCTGTAGCCAATGAGTGCTGCTCCTCAGCGCATGCCCACCTGCATGGGTATAAAGCCCTGCTACAGACAACAGCAGGGTGGAGTTGACTTTACTTCCCAGAGAGGTGTTGTTCACTCCGGCTTGTGGAGAAGGCTTCGGCACTCGCCACAAGTTAAACCACCTTCATATTAAAGTCCTGCTCACTCTGATTTGTGGAGTGAGCCTCAACATTCGAGTGACCCTCGACAACATAGCCTTAGGCATAAGAGGCAACATGCAAGAAAATTGAGCAGATTAGTATACAGAAATATGCACACATGTGCTGTGCTGTTTCTGTTTTATATATTAGAACACAGCACAGACCTGCCTTAAAATGGCCTATGAGCACAGATATATGAGCAAATCATGCAACATCATGAACTCTGGCTTAATTTCAAATGTGTTTCATACCCTTTATATTGTGGCGGTCAGGAAAGTCTCAAGGATCAAGCAGGTGAGCGGAATGCTCAAGTTTATGTATTCATCAATAAGGGGATTTCCCCACAGTCTGGCTGAAGAGCAGGACAAAGGGAGGGGAGAGACTGAGCGGAGCCACGAGTGAGTGGGACAAAAGAGCATCTGCCAAGAGGTGGGGGCCTTTACAAAGGAGGGAAATAAGGGAATTCCCCCACATTCTTCAGCAAGGAGGACAAAGGAGTTGGTGAGCTCAGGTGAGAACAGATGGCGGGAGGCCGGAGTTCAGTGTAGGTGGGCCGGGAAGGCTGTAACTTCTGAGTACCTTGGCCAGTGGGGAAAAGGAGAGGGCGTCCCTCGGTCGGGAAATTAGGATAAAAGGGGGGCTGCGTCCTCCAGCAATTTGAGAGACCCCACAGGGCTATGCCCTGTGGACTTTCCCTTTATTCGAATAAAGTTTTAGGATTCCTCTCTCTCCTTTTTGGACATTCAGTTCTTGACAGCGAGATTTTCTGCACACAGGTGATGGCATTTTAATGATTAAAATAGACTTTGAATATAACACTTGGTTGAGATGGATGGAGGAAGTTGATGCTCCTAGGACTTGTGTTCTCCCTTCCAGCTGCAGGAGGGGGTGAGGAAGTCACAGAGGCTATCTGTGCACACTGAAGTACTAAAATACTGCCTCTCTGTAGCTTAAATAAGGCAATAGATTGGACAATAGAGCAAACTGACAAAACAGAACAGAATTGCAAAGCTCTGTCAGTGTTTATTTCTATTTTTATGCTAATGACAAATATTTTAGCAGTAATTTTAACATAGTCGTTTTAGAAACTACTGAGTGAATCAAAAGACTAAAGTTGGTTAATTCTGTGCTCATTTGCAGTGGCTAATTAACTTTTAGTTAATTAGGATGTCAGTGGAGATCTGTGCAATCCTGGAGCTTTGCTGTGGCAGATGCAGTGAAGACTCTGCCATGCCACTCTACCCTCCTCTGCTCATGGGGTTACTGCCAGCACAACTGCTCAGATCCTTTTCCTGACAGGAACTGAGGAAGGGATTAAGTATCACCTCCCCTTACAGTAGCTGGGCTGTAACAAAATCTCTTCCCCTAAGCAGTTCCCGGCACCTAGGAGACCGGAAGGGGTTGGAAGAGATTGCAGAGCAGGAGAGTTATTGCAGCCTGAATCTGCCGCTCCTCCAAATCAAATTCTGTCACAGCTCTGAAGAAATAACCCATGTGTCAACTGTATTTTAAATGCAATTCATCACTCTCATGGCATTTCATTATCACTTTCCACTTATTTATTACCACCTTTGCTCTGAGTAACCCCACACTCTCCCTGTCCCCACATCCCTATGTTCAGGGGTCCTTTTCTTTTAGGCCAGATGATTCAGATGCTTTTTTTTCCCCTGATGACACAAGGTTTCTTTCTTTGTAGTTTGTGTGTCATCACCTTGACAATCTGCCACCTTCCAGTGCCTTGGTTAAGTGCTGTCACGGGCATCTTTCTGCTGTTCCTAATCCAGGGCAACTGACTGCTTCCAAATTCTATTGTCTAGGATAGATATGTGTGTTTATATATATGTACATAAAATAGGAAAACAAACAAACAAACAAAAAAATGCCTGCTAGCACTCAGTCTTCCGGAAACGTTCTGGCTCTGGCATTCCTTCCCTGTAGAAGTCATTCAGCAACAAGTATTTTCAACCATGATCAGGGTTGGAATCAACTCTTTCTTACTGCGAAGGATATATTCTCTTTCCTTTAGAAAGGATTTAGCATTTAGCGTTAGAAAGAAACTCTTGCAGCATTTATCCAGAACAATTTTGGCCCCGTTCAGCCACCAGTATGAGCTGCCTCACTCCACATCCTAGGAAGTGCATGATTCCCTCTGGTGAACCTTGCTGTGGTAGATTAAGCATTTGGATCCTTGACCTGCCTGCTCTGCCCCTCCGGGAGGCGATGCCTCCCCCATGGCAGAGGAGACATCTGAAGGGAACATTTGCCCATGACTCAACCATTGCAGAGCAAGGCCCCCATCATCCATTACACAGAGGACAGCAGTGAGCCTAGCAGAAATGGAGCATGCTCATCACATACTCCTGCCCACCCAGACCGGGCTGACCATGTTCACACTGACACTCTTCGCATTTTGGTCCAGGGTGAGGTAGGATGATTTCCCTTGTGCATGCATTTCCTATTCGTCACTGGCTGTGGTCCATTAGTGCAAGAACGATATCTAAGCACCTAGCTGCTTTACTTCCTGGAAGATTACACTGGAAACAGGATGATGTGGAATTAAAAAGCTGAGCTGGTTGTGGCAGATTGATAGCTTTTAGCACAGAAGAAAGATGAAAACAAACAAACAAACAAAAAAGGGCAATACAGACCAAACTGCCCAGGTATAACCATGGGATGGTACAGAGAGGCCAAGCAATATCAAAGCTTATCAAACCTGATTCCCATTGTGGAAGAGGCTGGTTGTCCTCTTAAAAACAGATGAAAATTGGATTTAAGCCCCTATTTTTAGCTGTATCTCTTAGGTGAGGTTGAAAGCATCTTCAGCCTGCATTAGAGGCTTTGCATGTGCATGGACGAGGGACAGAGCACAGCAGTGCCTGGGGCAGGCTGAGTTTACCACTAGCAGGAGATGCTTTTTAAATCCAAGGTTATAAGGCTTCTGACCATGACCCAGAGGCCTGCATGACTCCAGCTCTGTGCACACTCAAAGTATCTGGAGAGAAAGCAGCATCCACTATGGGTCTGATGGGATATAAGGGAAGAGGGAGATGTTCCTGTTAGCACTGATGCTTACCATAGGTGTTGTGAATGGGGGGGCACTGTGTCTGGTCCCACCACCACCATTTTTGGCTGTTCTAAGAGCAAGTTTGTCTCCCTCCAAGTGCTCTGTGGGAAGGCAAGGCTCACAGGCAGTCAGAGGCAGTTGCACCTCCTGGCTTGGCAAAACAGCTCATAAGCTTCATCTGAGCAAGTGCTGTCATATGGACACCAACATAAATCAAAGATGCGACCAAAGAGAGGGAAACTTGGCTGCACATGAGTTACTGCACAGGTCACTGCAAACAGGAGAGCCAGGACATTGTTTGGCCTGTAAGTAGGGTGGTAGCTTGGATCATAGCCTCTGCCTATACGGCAAGGGTGGAGGCCCTAGGAGGCATTGGTGAAATGAGAGAGAAGAAGCTGCAAGGCTTTACTGTAGAAACAGGCTTTGTCATGCTCCTGCAGACAGCTCACAGCTTTGCCCTATCTTATGAAGGGCTCTCCCAACCAAAGGAATTTCCTCTGCAGCCTTGGTTCCCTCTGGAGCATGGGAAAACATGTGCTAGTAGCCAAAGTATGGCTGGGTGCCTTAGTGCTGGTCCTGGAAGTCATCCCAGTATTTAATTACAGACAGTAATGAAAATGGCATGCTCATCTCTGCTGTTGAAATGAGCGGGGAGCTGCTGCAATGGCAGAGATGGTGCTGCCAGGTCTCCGGGACATGACTCGTGCTGCAGCAAAACACCTGACATGGAGCACGACGCTCTCTGGGAAACCCCATCTGTGTTTGAAAGGAATCCTTCTCTTTCATGGGAGAAAAAGGAGTCACACATCCTATTTTCCTTTAGGGAAGTACAAAAGCAACAAGAGAAGGGGGCTCTCTGCAGTAGACCATGCCAGTAAGTTTGCTGACCTAGATCAGAACCGTGTGTTAGGAGGCAAGCTGAGCAGCGGGGCCGTGGAGCAGCTGTGGGGCGTCCAGCCAGCGAGCTGCGGCTATGTGGCTACAGGTGTGATTCCCAGGGTGCTGGGCGCTGGGACATCTGCCCTCCTGTGCCATAGGGCACACATGTGCTAGGGACCCATCACAGCACGAACTCACCCCACGCAGCACCGTGTGGGCAGGAGCGCTCCTCCTTCAGTACCAAATACCTTGCGGGAAGCACAGAGATCCGTAAGGGAGGGAGACAGGTCTCGAATGAAGCAATGGGCAGCCCACGCTGGCAGCCAGACCAAGGTGGAGCTGCTTCAGCCTTCACCATTCCCCATCGCAGCTGAAGGACACGGAATCTGAATGGCAAACACGCTACCTAAACCAGAGATATGCAGGAGCACATGCATACGGCTTGTGAATCACCTGCCTCTGCTGCCTCCGACAAGTCCCCTGACCCGCTGGTGACAGGCAAATGCCAACTCATGTGAAGACACTACTAATACCTCCCTCCTTCTTTCTTACCCACAGCTTCTGTGTAGGTGTATCTTGATGAAGAAAGGAGGTGTGAAGGGAGGCTTGTGAAATTGCATTATTTTACAGGGCTGAGAAGCAGAGTAGTAGTAGCTCTGAGCTCCTGCACATCCATGATCTGCAGGTACTTACACCACTTTCACAGCTTTGAGCAAACACAAGCAAGGAGATCTTTTGCCCTGACATGTTTACTTTCCTCACCCAGCAAAAGCTCTAGTTCTCCAACTGGGTCAGCACCATGTCAGCCTCTTCACCAGTGCTTACTAGGGCCCTTGTAAACCACTGTGTGCTTCACTTCAAATTAAAGCTTTGATTATTCGATTAATATCAGAGATGGGTGTGATTCTTCCTGAAAAAAATCCACTATTTGGACCTCTATGCTGTCCAATACAAAGCTTCAGTGAGGCTTAAGTAGGACCAATGCTGGTCTTCCTGCACAGAATAGGTATAGGGTAACAGTCATATAACAGTAATTTCATCTAATTATTTTATAACTAGAATCATAAATGTGTTGTGGTTCAGTGCCTTAGAAATTTGGGCTCATAATGAAAACAGCGGGAACTGAAGAGTCAATACTGTAATGTTCTCAGGGTCTCTATTGAATCTTGTCTGACACAACCAGTGTCATGTTGCGTTAAGACATGGTAGTGCTGATCCTAACCTGACCCAATCAATTTAAAATAAAATTTTGCCATGCAAACCCTAGGGGGCATTTATGAAAACATTTATATATCTAAAGACTGTTTTGCTTCCTTCTGAAGCTGTGCCAGCATCATTAGAACAAGGGCAGTTTAAAATACCTGCCATGTGAAATTGGTTAAATCTTGCTTTGGGAAGCCGATGACAGCAAAGTCATTCATGAAATTCTTCCTCCGAGTACTGAAGACATACATTCTAATATGTCACCATACACAAATAAGCTGAAAACCGAATGAGTGTTTCACAGAACTATGAAATTGCACGTTTGCAGACATGTGAGTCTTTTTTTTTTCCTGATCTCTGTAGCTTTTAATAGCTCCTACACCAGGAAAACATGCCAGACTTTCTAGTTCAGCAAGCAGAAGTGGGAGGCTGGTCATATTGCAGAGAGCTCTGACTTGTGCTTCAAAGTTGTCAGAAAATAAAATAGCTCTAAGATGCGGTAAGGTACACTCGCTGTGTTAAAACAAGCTGCACTGCTCCAAGATTCTGCAGCACTTTTGCACTGCTTGAGAATAGTAACGTCAGGGAAGATGATTCAGAGATTTCAGTATTTCTTCAAGGCTTTGTCTTATGTCTTCCAAGAGCTTTTTTTTTTTGGAGGGTTTTGTGGAAAGACAGGTGACATAAACGCCTGTTTTGAAGGTGGGCTCTAGTTCATGTGTCATATACAGCATAGACAGAGTGTGAGTCCATGGGTGAAAGCTGATGATGTAATCCAGAGGGGGAGAAACTTGTCAGTCCCAGCAAGTGAAATACTTCAGATATGGAAAGTGGAGGCAGGTGTTTGCAGTTTGGACCCCCAACTCATTCAGCTGAGAACAGCTACAATGCCCCACTGTCTGCTCATTGACTGACTTACACACAGGCTTCAGGGCTTGCGGAATCACTCGATCATATACTCTGACCTATTCATGTCTTGGAATTACATGTAGTTACGCAAAGCTGTGTTTGACTAAAACATATCTTCTAGAATGATGTTCAAGTAGCTAGATGACTTTATACTGCAGTGTCAAAGAGCTTTATCTTTTGGAGAAACTGTCTCTTCTGAACCAACTTTTTTCTCTAGAGGCTTTTTTTTTTTCTGTAAGAGCTCAACAGACAAGCTTCCCATCTATATTATGATTCATTCTCTTAGCAGCCATAGCATTCAAAGGTGGAATTTGCTTGTATGCAGAAGTCCAGTCTGAGTTGACAAGACAGGAAAACTTTGTCTGAAGTGTGTCTCACCAAGGGTGCAAAGACGTTACCTAAAGACTAGGAAAGCCCGCGTGAAGTCTCTAAATTGCACAAATAGCCATGGTGCCATGGTGAATAAGGAATCAGTCCTTACAGCTGTCATCATGCTGCTTAGCAGTGTGTGATTAGACCAGGATTTGTTATTTGTGTAACATGTGGCATGGCCACAAAGCTCATCAGGCACTGGCAAACAACAGCACTTAGGGTGGCCAACCTGATATCCCCAAGAACCTTCCTTATCTGCTTTGAAAAGTCACAAAATCCACACAAAAAGGGTGCACGGGAAAGAGGTGAACAGTCCTTTACTGACAATACTGTTCTGCTAGACTCAGAGGAAAAATGAGTACGCTCTCCTATAACCGACAGATCATTTAATGCATTCTATGTGTTGAAAGGGACCTGTGAGGACCTTACAGTAAGTAATAGCCAGGTGACAATGTGGATTCCTGAGAAGTCTCATGGGAGGCTAGGAAGGGCATTAAGAAGCTTAGTAAGTAATATTTTTGTGCAACTATCTTGGGAAAGGAACTGGATGCTGAAAATACTTACAATACCAGACAATATCAGACAATATCAGACCATCAATACAGACAATATCAGACCATCGTTTTATGAAATTATGATGCATGGTTGTCTGGACAGCTGCAGACCTGATATCATTCTTTTGGGACAGCAGGCACAGCTGAAGATTGAAAAGAGATACAGGAGCAAGAACTACAGGAATTACTTGCAGTAATTCCAGACTATTACTCAAGCTCTCCTTGATTTCCAAACTCATCAAAACAGAGTTTAACCACACCAAACCCACCCTCAACACTCTTTCTCTCTCTCTTTTTGGCAGCACTCTTTCCTCAGAGCTGAGCTTTTGATCCTCTTGCCTCTCTTGTGTACACATCTGTTTGCCTAAATCTTCAGCAAAGATACCTGAGGCATGCCCAGAGATCTTAATTTTTATGATTATGAAGGCAAGATCAATCATCTTCAGCATTTAAGTGGATAAGGATTTTGCAGTTAACCCTTATGTCATTACTGGCTAGAGTAAAAGGCTAGACCTGAAATACACTGAATCTTGACAGTGTTTGAGAGCTAGATTCAAATATTGCAATGAGATCATACCTAATTTTTATTCTATTTTGTAAAATGATGCTAAACTTTTGCTCCTTGATTCTAAAAAAGAACAATGGTTTCCAGTGGTTTGACTGAAGATCCTAAAGCAGGTAACATATAGACTGGCCAAGCATGCTCTGATCTTCATTCTACATACAACAACGCTAAAATGCCCTTGTTGGAAATAAAATACTGTGAAACGTTAAGCTTGCAATATGTAATTCTGGAGTTTCACTGAGTGGCTCTTGCTTAACTTGGGCACAAAAGGTGAATCAGACTTAGTACAGTTAGTATGAGATCATCAGTGTGCTATGCTGTGTTAGATAATTACTGTTGTCTTGTGTCGAACACCTCTTTATACACATTGCTGCTTTTCTCTTGTTCTTGGGTAGATTCTGATCTTTTCGCAGTCGAAAGATGGCCTTTATTAACATGTAATAACAGTAAACTTTAAGGTGTATTGCTCTGTTGTTCAAAACTATTTAAGAAAAAGTAACTGAACTAAAAAGTCATATAGAAATATACACAAAAAAAAGAAGGAAACTCTTGAAATTTAACAAATGTTTGATTAGATTATGGCTAGCTGAAGGTTTTCTTTTCCACTGCCTCCAAATACAAGGCTTTTGATGAGCCAGAGCATGGCCAAGTGAAGTCTGGCTCTCGAGACAGCCTTTCACTTTGCTGAAAGATGAAAAGTTTACACACTATGGACTTGCTCCCGAAGAAGTCATTGCTGTAACTGTTATAGATAACTCAACTATTTTCACTGAAGAGCTGCTTCTGTATTAAACATCGAAATAGTGGAACACTATTTTTATTAATGAGCACGATAAGGCTATAATAAAGGTAAAAACCTTAATCTCCAAAGTCCTAAAATAAGAAAAATGAGGCTTTAGTAGGGATACTAGAGCATTAAAGATAATGCAGAATATTCAACAGATTGCAAGTAGATACTTGAAATGATTTTGATTTGGAGAGTTATAGCCTAGTTGTCATGAGACAATGTTCACTTACAGCTTCATGAGAAACCACTATCTATTTGATGTGCATTTTGGAGGAACCCATCTGGACATCAAGAACTGGAAGGCTCCATCACAGCAATCAGAATTATCTGGTGGCAAGTCCAAGACCATTTTTTTTCTCTGCACATCAGTATGTGTGGTCTAGCATTAAAGAAGGAATCTGGGAGAGACAACATGTGTCCAAGGAAAGGATTTTCCACTAAAGTGATAGGAAACGCCTGTCTAATCCTACAAGGCCCCTCTTCATCTCTATCCTTGAAGTTTTTCTTGAGCTGATTTCTGCCTGAACATTTTACATAACTTTATATGTGACTTTGCACAGCTTTATGTGTTTTCTCCAGCCACTATAACCACTAGCTGAGGTCTTCAAGCATTTCCCAGGGTTGGCATGTGAACCTTAACAGATTAAGTTCTGGTTTCATATGTAGTTAGCATCTCCAGCAGTCTTTCACAGCCCTCATCTTGATACTGCTGGACCCTAAAGCAGAGCTGTGTGCAAAGCCATTCCTGGACCATAACAGTTTATAGACAAATATTAAGGTAGGCTTAACCCACCCTTGTAGGTAGTAGGGGCATTGACAATCCATTTCATGAAAATATTGATATTATCTGTGGCGATTCTGCTGTTATAAGAGCTGTAGAGCCAATCATAAACCATGAGGTTTCCAAGGCCTTTTGTCAGATGCAGCTGTGGGAGAGTGTGGTGGGTGAGCTGAAGTTATGCAATGTGCAGTCTATGCCCTCCCTTCCTGGCTTGCAAAAGCTCTGCTTCGCTTCCTAGATGTACAATATGGCAGCTTCTTCTCTAGCTCAAACAGGAACAACTGCATAGAACCCTGGTATAAGAAATGAGAAGCTTTCATGGTGTCAAGCATTTCCCACATTCTCTATTTCAGCTTTTCTTATTCTTTGCACTCTTCACTCAGTATCTGTCAACTTTCACATCCTGCTCTGTACCTGATATTTTCTAATTCTCAGATGCCACTTCTTTTCACAGGCACTTTGTAAATAGCTCTGTTCACTGCCACATTTCTCAATAAGGTCTAAGATTGCAGCTTCTTCCACACCACCCCTTATATCTGCAAATGCCTTTCCACTTCTCACAGCCAGGATCTCCTGCACTTTCAAGCTGCAGGGCTGGCTGGGTCCGGTCCTTGGACTTGTACAAGCTGGGGAGGCCAAACGCGCTTTGCTCCTCTGAAGCCAGCGTCAGTTTATGAATGTTTGACAGCAAGTGTAAACTCTTCATGTCAGTACTGTGGCTTTCTGCCTAGGGCACTTATCCTTGCTGCACGCATTGTAATCACAATCAGGGACTGTAGACAGACAAGCATGTCACTATGTGAGTCAAATCTATCCATTCTTGTTGTGCCAGAGATCTTCTGGCCTTATCTGAAAACACTATGCCTGGTAGCCATCAGTATAACATAACATACTCTGTAACGTCTTTGTAGCTATTTTATTTCATGTCAAGGCTTTTTATCCTTTTCTCTTTGCCAGTCCCCCCTTTTAGATGCCATACCCCATTCTGTTGTGAATTCCTGCTACTAGCATGTGCTGGTGAATGGGGCTGGTTGGAAATGTGTGGAGCTTTCCCATATTTGAGGAAGGTGAGCTGAGCAGATCCTGAACTCGCCTGTGGACTTGAGCACTGAAGCTTTCCTCTGCCAGCCAGCCTTGACTGTCTGATGACACATGAAGGAGGCATCTTTTATGTGCTGAGGAAGCCTCTCCAGCACTTTGGTAGATCACTCGCCAACATGCATCTTCGTGCTGTCCAATAATAACACACCAGAAACCCATGCGGCCCCAGGCTGCATAAAATTAATGAGGTGTAGCTTCTTCCCCATCATAATATGTAATGGAATTATGAAATTGCTTTTGCTCATTTATTTAATGGCAGTAAACTTTATAAATCAAAGCCTAATCAAGTGTGTTGCCTATTTGTTTCATTCATGAACTTCCCTGTGACCTCATGGCTCTTGCAGTCACTGCTGCAGCTGGATGGACACATTAGCAGCGAATGTAGCCCCTTCTTGGCCTTTTCAGTTGCAGTTAGTGTAACCTTAGAAATTTAGAGCTGGCAGAGATTCCAGGGGAAATATAACGAGCATTACATTAGAAGCAGAGATGTGCTTTCCCAGGCCTTTCTAATCATGTCAGCTTGAAACAGCGTGGTTGGTAATAAGTAGCATGCAACTGTTTAATGTGGCTGCTTTCCCTTCTCATGTTGCTTTCTGAGGGAGACACAGTCCTCCCCTTGGATAACTCCCAGCTCCAGCACATTCGATCACTGAACAGTGACTCCTGTCCAGAGGTCTGCTGCTTCCTCTGCCCTTTTCTGCTAGTGCAGCGGCACAGGAGCTTTGATGCGATGTGAGATGTCAGGAGGGATTTGTGAGTCTGGGGAGGGATTCTAGCTAACGAGTCTTTACAATTCACCTTTCTCTCCCCTTCAGAGAGCAAACCTTGACCTGCACTAGGATGAATTGATGGCTGAGATAAAGCAGCAGCTGTAAGAGGGTAACAGTGGCCATGACTAAGTGTTTTTCTCCCTTAGACAACCACAGCAGCACCCCCCGTATGTTAGCATCTAGCCCTAGAAAAGCCTTTGCATTGTGGATTTATGTCTGATATGAATATGAGGTTGCTCAGTCTTCCCACCATTACTGGGCTTTGTTTTTCCTGTTTTTAATGCTCCCTGCTCTTCTGGGTGTGACACTCACTTCTTCTGCTATTTACATTTAAGATGGACTATTTCTCCTAATTACTTGCTGCAGAAAAATTAAAGCAAGATCAGGGCACCCCAGCCTAGGCAGGGCCAGGCATCCATAGGGTTGTCTGACGCTGTGGGCTTGGCCAGGTTGTCTCACTTGAGGAGAAAATGACCCCCTGAGAGTTTAAAGTCACATCTTTACATGAGAAGTGATGGGGAGCACTGGGAGGGAGGACCCCAAAGTCTTAGTAGACTTTGCTGCTAAGGGTCTTTACCCTCTTCATCTTCAGGTTGGATGCGGGGGGATCAGTTGCTCAGGATATTTTAGATACCATCAAATGCAACTGCAAATGGAGAACACGAGGAGACCCACAGGAGCACTGCCCAGGAGGAACCATTATCCCAACAGGAAGACGGTCATCCTGTGCCCTGTGAGACCAAATACCCCGTGCTCATGATAATTCAGGGGGCAGGAAAGGCTGGCTCCCCACGGCCATGAAGCTGATGTTGAAAGGTGCTGGGAGAGACAAAGCCTTTTCTCCCAGACAGAAAACGGGCAGACTTTTCCCAATATCAAGGAGGAAAGGGCCTGGAAGGAAGAGAAACTTTTCCCATGCTTGTATGGGCATGGGAGAAGGCGCCGGCTAAAAAGGCCGTGAGGAGGATATTTGCGTGTGATTCATCAGGAGATGACATGGAGGTAAAAGCCTTGTTGCCACATCGTGGCCAAGACAGGCCACTCATTTCTGGCTGGAAATAACAGCTCGTCTTCTTCTTCTAACCCCCCTTTTCCCCCAGAAATAAAAGCCATATACAGGCATATTAAGGGAATTTCAAGGAAATGCTCAAGGAAAGGCTCCGTCAAGCTCAGGGGGGTGGCCACAGCAGGTGCAGAGTGGCTAGTGGCGGCACCAAGCTGGCTCTGTCGCTCCCTCTGCTGCTCGTAGCCTGCAGCTTCTGCTGGCATCCAAGGATGTTTTAATCCTCGGCCTCACACATCCAAAGCAAAAAAACACTGATAGAGAGGTGAAAATGCATTTTCTTCAAATCTAACGATCTAAATTTGGAGCTGCAGCCACTCCTGGGATAAAATAACGCTTGTTTCCACAGGGTGATCCCAAACAGACCCTCTCTAGCACAGAGTATTGGGGTAAGGAAGGCAGCCAAAGGGACATGCGCAAGCACTGGCAGACACAAGGTCACAGGCACCGAATGGGCCCTGCATCAGAGCAGCCCTTGGCCTCGTGCTCCCTCCTGCACGCGGGGCTGCACAGTGGCTCATGGGGAAATGCAGGTTGGGGAGCCCCTCAGTGCCATGTGGTTCGTCCTGGCCGGCAGGCTGGGCGCTCGGTGCGGAGAGCAAAGAGAGGGCAGAGCGGGTGTCATCATGTCACAGGCAGCTCAGTCCATCAACCAGACTGAACTTGTGCTTGTAGGAGTGGGTTAACAAGGAAGCTCCCATGCCAGGGAAGCCAGAATGACAAGCCTGGTCCCAAGGCAAAATGCTCTGAAGAAAAAAATGCTGGATGCAGATTCTTCACAGCACAAAAATGTTCAGATTACCTATTTGCCAAACTGGCTTTTGTAAAGGATTATTTTGACTTGTTTAGTCCACACTTTTATGTAAAAAAAATAAAATTGCCATTTTTAATCAAAGTATTTTGCACACATCTGTTGAGCCAAATCAGGAGTCCCCTGCAGCCCATGTGAACATCTCAAAGTGAAGTTCAGTGCGGGAGCCCCTCATGGCTGCATGGGCCTCCATGGCAGCGCTGTGGCAAGATCCCCATCCTGGGCACTCATCCCCCAGCCTTTCCTGATTCCCATCACCAGGCTGCTCTGCCAGGTCTTCTGTTTCCTTCCCAGTCTTCACCTGACTACAGATTGTTTATGTTTTCCCCTTTCTCACATACTCTCCAGAAGAGCACTCTCTCCTACCTCTGGCTCATCAGCTCCCCATAGTAATAGGTGCCACTTCCCACTCTGCCTCTCTGCCGGAGTCAGGTGGGTGGCAAGAAATCTGGGGAGGTGAGTGAATGCTCTGGTGATCACAGTGATCTTCATAGCAAATGCTCAAGTAAGGAAAGAGCAGCCCCTTTTGGAAAGTGGCTCCCCCAGTGTGCAGTGAGAAGGCAAGCAGCTCTCCTTTGGTCTGCAGCGGCATCACAAAAGTTGCTTCTGATCAGGATTCCTCTGGACTTATTTCTTTTAGGCAATTTTATAAAAAGGGGTTGATTTCCTCACCACAATGTGCCGGTGCCTTGGTTGCTGCTGCAGCAAGGTGCATTTGCAGCACACACACATTAGAGGGTTATCTAATGCAGTTATAACCATGCAGGAGGAAGGCAACTGCTTTGCCTTCGCAAGTGATGGGAGACTGGGAGGGAGGTGTGCAGAGATTTTTATCCAGAAATACCCGCATGTGCTATCACATAGAACAAAAACTGGTTCTTGTGAGAGCAGAGGTGTCACTGAGATAAAAGGTGTCTCTGACATCTAATTTTTATTTCAGCCCAAAGAAAAGGACAGAGGCAGAAGAGAGGGAAGAAGATTGTTTTTCAGATGAAGCCTTCAAGCACAGACATCACAGTGCAGTTCAATGCCATGCTGAAATAACATGGCTAATTTTGGGACTGGCCCCACTCTAACCACAGTAGCAACGGTCAGCACTGAGTGACTTTTCCTGTGAACCCCCTTCCTCCCAGCAGAGGTGATCTCTGTACCCAGTAATGCTTTGCCTTGCATTTAAGCCCCATAGCAAACTTTACCAACTATACATGTAAGGGCTTTGATTTGCCAGAAGCCTGGGACCTCTAAAATGGAAGGATTGGATCAGTCCTAATTTACTGATTTTTCTATGCCAAGATTTTGTGCATCTGTCACAGACCTATTCTTCTTCCGTTCCCTTGCCCCTGGCTTTCCCCCAGACCTCCCTACTTTTAGCATTATAAGATGAAGCCCTTAGCTGAGCTGTGTGAGCCCACACTTTCTGTGATGGAACAATACCTGCTTGGGAAGTGCAAGCAAACACAGCATTCAGAAACCTCACGGCTGGAGCCTAAAGGATAGATCAAGGCAAATAGGTAATCAACAAAGAGCGGCTGCTCTTTCTTGAGATCATAGTTTCCATTGCTCATGCTTTGATGCAGCTTTGCTGAGCTTGATGAGGTATCTGTGGTCATCAAAAACATCCAGGCCCAGCTGCCTTTTTCTGCTGTGACTTGACTCTTGTAGTCATGCACACATGCAGTATGTGGCTCATTATTCACCTGTAGCGTTTGTCCATACCTTTCCTGGCACAGTGAATAGCGCTTTTGGTTAATTGATATGTACTTCATTTTCAAAAACAACAATCACTTCCCAGAATCCCAGCATGAAAAAGGTCACAATTTCTCTTTTGAATATAAGCAATCAAAGGGAAGAAAACCACCCATTTGTCTAGCTGTGAGGTATCTGACAAGGTGACAGAAATGAACTTGCGATGTTGGGTCAGTGAGTTCAGTGCAGAGTTAGGTTCTGCTGCCAGTGAGTCTCCAAAATGTACTTCTGAGATTGTTCCATTTTGTTTTAGAAGCAGCTAGCAGGCACCTTCAGCTCTGTGCTAGCTATTTCTGCATTATGGGGCCTTGGCGGTGGGGTGCTACCTGTCGTGATGATAGCTCTTTAAAGGAGACACTAAAATAATCCAGGGGAGCAACAACCACTAGGCTTTAGTTAGCTGATTTTATTCACCAGCACAAGATCTTTGTGATAACAATATCCACCATCAACTGGCACAATTGCTATAGTGTTGCCGTTCACTGTCTCCGGCCGCGCGGTCTCCGGTCTCAGCTCTCGGCAACGTAACGTGTTCACCCGGAGGTCGGGCTCTCCGGGGCCATCCTACCCCTCTAGGGGACAAACCACGTAACACCAATATGGTTGGAGTGCCGTTTATTGCTTGCTGCTCACTACAGTTATACTCCTTGCGAATGCGGAAGCTTGCTCTGCCACCAATTAGCAACAATGTTACCTTATATGGCTATGTACTGATTCTTCAGAGTAAGACAGCTGACTCGCCTTAACCTCTGCTGACCCTTTGCTTTCCGTAACATCCCGAGATCTTCCGAGCGCCAGGCCCTAAGCCTAAGTCAGGCCAAGTCAGCTTATGTCAAGCACGAAGCCATATTGCTATATCTATATATCCGTCCACACTATAGGGATCTGCTTTTCAATTAGGAAATAGCAACTAGCAATTAGTGCAACTAAATGGAGCACACTGCTTGCCCCAGTAAAATGCTATAGCATTTCTTCACCCTGAGTGTACTGGGGCCTCTCAGCCTTGTAAGGAATTGACAATTGTTTGCGTATTTCTTCTCCTTGAATATGCAGGGACTCTCAGTCTTGCAAGGAGTTACCTCAGCCCAGCGACCCAGGTAAGAGGAGGGGAGAGATACTCACTCATTCCTGATCCCTGCTCAACTTGTCAGTGCTAGACTGTTTTTTATACCATTATGGAAGGAGTATGTGATTGCTTTGGTCATCCCTATGAGGTGCTCCTTTCGGAGCCTTCAGACGAGTTCCATAAGATTATCTGCTCTTTGTACCATGAGCAAGATGGGTTTTGGTCCCTTATTGAGTGTTTTGCAAGTGTATCAGTTCTGTAGTCTGATGGGCATTGTTTGCAAATTTTAGTGGAGACAGTCCTGCCTCCACAAGACTTCCCACTTCCCCATCTTGTTGTTGGGGAGAGTACCCAAAGTTTCTCCATCACTTTTCTGACATGTTGGCAGAGTTCATGCAATTCGGAAGTTTTGGTTGTTAACTCTTTACTCACCCATCTCTACTTTTAGCAAAGACTGATAATGCAACAGAGAGTGTTTAGCAGATTATCAAGTGCCCTTCTGTCTTTCTAGTTGCCTTTCTAGTTGGCGTTCTGTAATAAGGAAACCATGATCTGCTAACACAATTGGGAAGCTCTCAACCATTGTATTTTGGGAAAGTGATCGGTGGAAAAGTTGGGGTCATGTTCAGAAAGGGAATTGGGCACCCAACTTGCAGGGGGACCCTGAGAAGAGGGTGCAAAGCAGCCAGAAGCAGGGGAGGCCCAGAAAGGAAGGCTATGTCTGAAATCCTGCATGTTCCCTGAGTCTTAGTACCATCCTGCAAGCTTGACACGGCTGCCTGAAGAACTGATAAAGTGAGGTGAAGACTATTAAAAAACTCATTTTTCTTTGAAAACGTGCATGGGGGTAGGAGAACGCTTGTGCATTTGCCCTCCTCTTTGGTGCTACATTGCCCAGTTGGGAGGGTTGAATCTGCAGCTCTGGGGAGGGCTGTGGTTGGCTGGAGCAGGGCCAGGGCAGCCTGTCCTGTGCCACAAAGTGGAGGTGGGCGGGGTTGCTGCAGGGGTGAAGGAAGAGAGCTGAACAAGCATCTCCAGCCTTGTGGGCGGTCTATGTTCCCTGAGAGGGGACAGGAGGTGGTGCAGATGTTTGTATAGTTTGTATGTTTGAGGTGCATGGACACCAAGCACCTCAGCTGTGTGCTGCTTTAGTTGTAAAGTGACATGTGAGTGTTTTTCTGTTTTGCCAGGTGGCATGTGGATGGTTATGCATCTGCATCCAAAGAAGGTTCCAGAGAGCTCCTCTGTCTCTTCTTAATTACTAAGCAGATAAAACAAACTGTAATTTGAAATGGGCTTTATTTTCTGCACATGTTTTGATGTTGCTCCCCAGTGGCAATAAAAGAGATGGCCTGAAGGAAAATTCCATCTTGGACACTCACCAGCTGCTGCTGAGCTAATCGCCCCCTTCCTCTTCCCAGGGCAATCCTGGTGCAGAGTGTACAGAGCTCTCTCTGTTGGGAGAGGTGTTGCAATGCAGAGCGATGAGAGTGCCCGTGCAGCGCTTTGTGTAGCACTGGGGTCAGAGGCTGCCTCTCTTTCTTATTAAAGCTAGCAGTAAGGGAGCAGACATGCTGTAGACAGCTTTCCTCCTGGAATACATCTTCAAAAAAAGAGAAGCAGGGCAGGATTTTAAAAACTGGCTGTCTAAAGCTACTTTCCCCAAACCTTGTTTAAGCATTAAAGCCTCAAGAGTCTGACTAAAGACAGACATCCTGTGTGGCACCTCCAAATGAGTCTAAAGCTATTTTAAAGGTTTATTTTTTAACCGCAAGTACTGGTTTAAAATGAGTGCATACACACTTCCTGGGGCTTCAGAAAACCCAGTAGCCAGCAGAGACCCAAAACAGGATTCCTTCAGTTTGATCGCACCGGAGCAAGGGTAAAGGAGAAGGGTAAGACCATGTCACAACAACTGATAAATTCATGAATATAGTCTCTTGAATATTTATTGTAATTGCAAAAGGAAAAAATCTCCGACAAAAAAAAAAAAAAAAAAATCCACTTTGTATACAGAAGTCACATACAAACAGAATGTCCAATGGAATACATAGTCTCTACTTCCACATAGAATTAAAACTCTGCATGTGGATAAAACTTGCACTTCACATTCAGACAAGAGCTCCCATGGATATACGCAGAAGATTCACAACATTTGTCACCCAGCGGCTTTTTAAACTAACATATTTTTTAGAACCACAGTCACTATATTGCAGTAATAGCTGGGGGAAGAGGGATGGGTTGAGGCTCACCCCCTCACCCCCTCACAAATGTATTCTAAGCATGTATTTCATCTTTCCTTCAAGAAATATTCAGCAAGTAGGTTAGTTTGAGGGAGCCAGAGCAGCTACATATTTTCAAGAGAAGCATTTGTTGTTTATTTATGTAATCACATGTCTATGAGGAATAATAAAAATACCAGGTAAAATTATCTGCCAGCCCTTGAACAGTCAGGTCACTTAGCAGTAAAAAAATCTAGGTAATGCATCCTGAGTCCTGTGGCAGTCTGTATATCTATATTTAAGTTGTACCTCATATTATGACTGTTACTTTGCCTGCTGCTCAGATGAAAAGACATTCAGAATTGAGTACATTGAGTACATTCAGAATTGAGTACAAAAATCTATCATCAGATCAATCTCAAAATCTAATCATGTACCTTTTATCATGGTGCTAATGAAAACAATTGGTCATGGAAATTGTTCAGCTAAAACAGTTACTCCCCTTGGCCTTCAGTGGCCTGTCTCCATTTAGAAAATTCCCAGAGCACATGGCTTGTTCCTTTGAAATCAGAGATGCAGCAGGAATTAACAGAATTAGCTCCTTCTCTACAGAGTCCCTAGGCACAGCTGGGAACCACTGGCAGTTCAGAGATTGAGGATTTAAAGTAACTAATGTGCTTAAGGGTTGAGCTGAATAGAAATAGGCTTACTCACATGCTTACCAAGTTGTTAGAAATATGGAAGGCTAATAGGAAAGGAAAAATAAATGCTGGGTTGTCTCCTTTTCATTTCACAGTTGGATTCTGGGCTGCATTTTGTTCCCATTTGTACTGCAACTTTACTGCTAATGATGGAGTTACTCCACAGTGAGAGCTGGGTAGCAGGTGAGTGAAGAGCTGGGTCAGTATTTTTAGGAATACATCTTCTGCCTTTAGGATCTAAAGAGGGCTAAGAAACTTAATGGACAGAGGAGATGATAGATTGATTAAGGTCTCCATCCACTGTGCTGGACCATTTTGACTGTGACCTGCAAACTGTTCCCAAGAATGTGAACTTGAGGCATCCACTGAACTTTGCCAAGTCATCCAAAAGAGTACTGGATACTCGTATTTAATATTTCAGGTAAGTATTATGTATTAACTCTATCAGATTAAGGAAAATATGTTCACATGATATTATGCATTACAGGCAGACAGAGCATATAACTAATTCTTTCAGGAATAAATTACTCCCTGTAAGTGCTGAGTGCCAAGAGGGATCCTTCAATGCTTCTGTAGAACATGCTTTAAAAATCTATGCAGATAGGATAAAAGGCTAATCTTCTGAATGAAAGCATTGCCCCACTACTGTCCATATAACATTATCATTTTTGATAAGGACACTCACGATTCTAAAAGTAAAATTGACATGCACTTGCAGTAAATATACAGATATCTTTTACCATTGTCTTACATATGAAAAATAGTTTAAATGATTTAAGAATAGAGTATTCTTATGCTACCCTGGTAAAGCCTTTACTATATAAGTTTTACTGCAAGACACATACAGCTACTAGAAAACTTTTCAGCCACACAGGCATCATCAACAGCTTATCACACATACATGACACTTCTCCCTTTCGCACAAGTTTATATACACTAAAAGTCATTAAATATTGCACTTATTGGCCCACGATCCCTCAGTTTTGAGGTATTCAAAAATAGAAAACATATCTATTTTTATAACACAGTTTCATGCAACATTTAAGACATTTCAGTTCCACAAACACTAGTATATAAAGTTACGCATTCTGACAGTCTGACTGAAGCACGACATATCTGACATTATTGACAAAATATTAAATGAGAATTACAACACAGACAGATTTCATTTAATACCAGTTGCAAGTACATGTCAGAATTACTCAAGGAAATTTATCGCCAAAAGTAGCAAACAATCCCTAACTTTTATTTCTGCATGTTATGCATGATCCTGAAGCTATGGGATTTATGCTTCTCTCCCTTCCCACCCCTTCCCCCAAATCAAATGCCAGGTACCTTGGGCTATAAATGACATGCCATTTATGCCTGCTGGAACTATGGATGATAATAATCCTACAGTCTGCAAATTTAACCCAGCTGATCTCTGGTGCTAATGAGACTTTCTGGTTAAATTCTGCTCTGGTAGTTAGGGAAGGCTTCACTGAGCATGAACAAATAGCAGTGCGAACTGAATGAGTGTCAAAGACGTACTGCTCTATATGCATACTATACATGTGCAGTTGTAGATGCTGCTTAGGTTAGCATCCATGTATAAACAAAGATTAAATAAAAAAGAAGAAAAATATTTTAAAATAACCATTTAATAAAGAAAACTGACCCACAAAAAAAATGGATTTGGAAACTGAGTTGCCTCTTGAATTGAGACCTTACAGATGAAGAGCCTTGGAGAATTTGGAGTCAAACCATACCGAAGAGACCATGTACAGCTTAAATGGTGCAAATCAAGAAAATCCACACCCTCTGCTGGCACAAGTGAAGGCGTGTTGCTTTAACCCCCATGAGGATTTTCATCTTTGCGGTTTTACATCACAAAATCTGAACGAGTCCTGCTGAAGAGGAACTTGGCTTGTATGCTGTATGTGTGCATGTGAAATGGGACAAGGGGGAATCTGTCCTAATAGCAGAACAGTTATTTATTTAGTCGATGCCCTTAAAAATGACAGTTATAGACTTGTCTCTCACAAGTGAATGCAATAAAAAGTAGTTTCGGAGGAGATTGACTTTTGAAGTTTTGGGGTCTCTTTTGAATTGCAAGTACAGCATCATTTGTCTGCTATTGAAGAAGCAAAGCTGTCCTCCAGATATAGGATTTGTACCATCATTTTTTCCCCTAAAAAAAGATAATTGAACTCAAAGCATTCTCAAAGTCAGGATCAAACTCCAGCAGACTTTGCGTACCATAAAATAGCACTTCATTCCTAAAATAAAGAAGGTGCGGGTAGTACGGCTGGATATACAGAGCTGAGGAGACTGGGAAGAAAACCTAATTTTTCAGGCTGATGCTTTGGAAAGGCCACATAGATGTAGTTGCTCAGGTAGTTTCTCTATGCATACATTAAGGATAAGCACAAAGGAACAAACGGTCCCAGGTAACAGTCACATACACAGCGGTTCAGAGAGTATATTTTGACAGAAGATCAGGCTAGCTCGTAGGTATTTCAAACACCACCAAACAGGTCAAAGTAAATCAAACCACAATAAAGAACCGAGGGAGAAACATGTTACTTGGGCTGTAAGGAGCAACCACTTGTGCAGATGAGCTCCCGTCGGAACAGCCAACATGCACGTGCAGGCTCCACTCTGCAGGCTTGCGGCTGATGGGGCAGCTCTGCTGGCGCCAGCGCTCCTGGCACTTCGCGGGAATTTCTTCTGCGCCAAGCGTCTCATGCAGCAAGCAGGACACTGTCAGAGCATGACAAGGCTGGTATATTAGCCATGCACCATAGTAGCCTGCCACTAATAGCGTTTATTAGCCTAGATCGTAACTCAGAAAATGGGTTGTGCAGTATTAGTTCAGCTGGCACTATGGAGCTCAGGACCCTCTGCCAGGAGGTGCCTAGTCCCTCAGAAATTTGCTGTGCTCTATGTCTCACCTGCTGTCCCAGACCAAACCTCAGCTGAAGTGGCTACCTGTGGCTGCCTCCCGTGATATTCAGCCCTATATCTGCGCTGAAAGGGACAACAAATGGATGCAAAGCCAAAGCATACTGGGTTTTATAATGGGAGTGCTGGGTTTTATCATGGGAGAAAATAGTTTTGAATGTATTATAGTCAATTTAATGATCCAGCCTGCTTGTATCACTACAATAAGTCTTTTGCTAGCCTGAATCTTGCTCTTGACAGAGCTGTGCTACAACTGTGTTTAGATCAGGGATCCTACCAAATCCTGCTTCTGTCTTCTTCAGTGACTAGCTTAGAGGCAGTGGCTATGAGATATGTGTGACTGCATGGTTAAATCTTGAGCTTGATCAGGTTGGGATGGGATTACTGAAAGGGTTCAATATCAGGCTAACCCTGTTTTCAATCAAGAAAATTGCTGTTCTATCACAGAAGTCAGCAGAAACAGAATTAGGCCAAGACATAATTCAAATTATTTAAAGTACAATTGAAAATCCCAGTCCTGCTGTTTTCCCAGAACTCACACTAAAGTTTTAGAGTGTTTGGGGAAGTGACAATAAATTGCTTCCAAAAAGACTGGGGTTCTGGGGTTTCCCTACAATAGCCAGTTCCAGCTGAGAACTGAGTACTAAGATCATGATTCTTCTTGTCTAAATCTGACCAAAATCTATAGCAAAAATCCTGGGACTGCTGTGAAGCACATGACTGCAAAATCCAACTTTTCAACCTATTCAAGCCTGTCTTCCTTTCATTTTTTGGTGTTGCAGACATTTTTTTGTGTTGAGAAATGTCAACCTAGTCTAAAGCCAGTCTAATAGAAATAACAACACAGTTAATGCTTTCTTAATTATACCCTTTAGTTAAAAAATGTCACCGTGACTCAAATAATGCAGTATACCACAGGGCAAAGATGTAAGAATCTGCTGCTAATTATTAGTGAGCACTTTTTAGCATTGTGACATATGAATATTTTTAACAGTTGTCTTCATAACCTTTTCCTGATTTTATTCAGTTTAACTCCATAAATGTTGACAACTATTTATTACTCCTAAAACTTTAAAATATCTTGTGAATTTCTGATTGTCTTGTCAAAAAACAGATATCCTCAGCAAAGTAAAAATGAGGTCAAATTCCAACTCACTGATATCAGCAGCATCTCTATGATGGGTCTGAGCTGAAATATGGGCCTTTGTAGTGTAGCAATGGTGCTCAGTGACTGAATGGAAGATGAAATTCCTAAAAGCTTAAAAATGCAGATTTGCAGGAACATGACAAGAAAGTTTTTGGCTATTAGTATAATATGAGGGCTTTGTCAGAGATGATAGCAGAACTTTATGCAGGTAGACTTGAAAAGAGCTAGTCAGCCCTCCTCAACTGAGGCAGGTCTCGGCAGTTCTCTCAGATGAAGGATTCAGAAATTAAGTCCAGTTTCAGAAAGATATTAGGCATGCAGTTCCCAAGGAAATGTAAATATAGTACAGGATGAAATACCTACTATCTCTGAGGATCTGGAATGAACACCCTTACTTAGCTGGGAACTTGCAGGGGTATTCTTTGCTGTAAATCTGGAGGCTTTGGGTCCAGAAAGGCTGGAGGTTTGTCCTTCCTACCCTCTGCAATTTTGAAGCAGCCATGGTGTGTATCTTAAGTGAGCCCAGGTTTGCCAAGGCATTATGCTGCAGGAAATGTCCCTTGTACAAATGATCTAGACAGAATGAGTGATTAGCTCGCTACAGCAATATTTCTAAATTGATTTTCAGTCAGGAAAAATTATAAATGGCTTCAGGAAGCTTATTCTGAAACACACTGGCCACTACCACAAGGATTCAAGCATATAATCTGAAACTGATGAAGCAGGAATCAGTTCTAGGCAAATGTGGTCTGAGGACATGGCACCAGCTGAAGCAAGTACAATGTAAAACAATAAAAAGAGAAACTTATAACCATCCTTCATGCAAAAAACAGATGCTAAAGAGGATCATCCTCACAAACTAATAATAGCATCTCTATATACATACTTGACCAGCTGCTGATGTAAAATAAAAGACTTTTCTCCCGAATAAATTAATCAGACGGTATAAATAAAGGCATATAGATAATTCATAAATACTCTGTTGGCAACAGAACAGACTGGAGCTGCCTTTATTGGTGGCTGCATTAACAGCCACAGTTGGGTTGCTGTGGAGGAGGGGTGTCCTTTAGCCATGTGCTCTGCTTGACGGCGGCAATGGTGGGATCTGTCTCCAGGCTTTCCGACATTTTGTCACAGATGATATCCACGAGTTGCTCAAATGTCTGCTTGACGTTAATGTTGTCCTTGGCACTTGTTTCAAAAAATTCAAAACCTAATAAAATAAAAAACATGTTGGTTGGATACATATTCCAATCTCTCCAATAAATACGCAAATCTCTCCTGGGGTCGAAAGAATGGGGAGAGACTCAGAAAGTAAACATGGAAAAACACACACGATATTGCAAGAGCAGTTACATTTGCAAAACAATCAGAGAAACTACATTAGAGCTATTTTCTTCCAGCTAAAATCATGATTGGCCCCAAAACATATTCTACTGTTGAAATGGTTTCATAATAAAATTGACGCTAGCTTGAGAGTACTGTTATGTTTGAAATGCCCTATATGTTCAGCCGTTGTGAAAGAACAATTCACTGTTTTCCATTTCTATTAGGTCCCACTAAGCATTATTCTACTGGAAATAGCCATTTCCATGGTGTCATTAACTGGGTGCCAAAGTAGAAAATGGCATGTGGAAACAACCAGGTGAGAAAAGCAAACAAGGCAAGGAAAGAATTCTGCAGTGTGAGCTCTATGCAGAATACAGGAAAATCTGTTGGGACAAAGGCACACTCCCCCAAGCCAAAACAGTATATAAATAAATAAGCAAACATACATATTCTTTCCTCCTTAGTTCAATTATATAGAGGGACTTTTTCATCAATTTGAGTACTATTGGAAAGGGAAAAATTAGAGTCTGCAGGGGCTGGGCAGGCAGCTTGCTGTTGGGCCTGCAATCCCCCTGCTTTCTGCCCGTGCTGGAGCTTCCCCTCCTACTGCTACTTCTGCACCTCCTGTCTTCTTCTGCTTATTTGTTTTTTAAGTCTTTTCTCCTATGCTCTGCCTTTTCCCACTGTTACCACATTGCTCTCACCTGAGGGTTCCTTGGCAATTTAAGACTTTCTGGTAATTCTGTCTTTCTAGTGCCTAAGAGAGATATTAAGATTTACAAAACAGCTAATCCACTGGTAATCTTACAGAAGCAGCTGAGCATCTGCAGAACTATTTTGATTCTTTCTGATTAGTGCCGTATAACAATGTACAACTACCATGGTAGTTTGTTATGAGGAAAATCACAGTCAGAAAATGTCAGTCATATCAAACTCTTGCCAGTAAGGGTGAAAAAGGGAGAAAACATTTTTTTCCTGTTTGTTTTGGGGTTTTTTTTTTGCATATGGTGTGTGTTTTCTAGTGAATGGGCTAATCTATTATTTCAGAAGGCCACTTAAAAATTAAATGCAACTACTTAGATAGCACTAATACCAAGTGTTCAGTATGCCCTCTAAATAAGATATAATATGCACATTTAATCCAATGTGCAATTTTAATGAATAGCTTTTGCATGTTTGAATATTAGTGTAGATTTACAGTAGATAATTATATTTAGCTTGGCATGATATCCCAGTGCGTGCTAATAACCAGCGCAAAAACTTTCTTCTCTGTTCTAAATATCCTTAATATTTTTAATTTACATTAAGTGCCTTGTGCTGAAATGCCACAAACTGCTAAATTGTTTAATAGCATAGGAACTAACTGCAAGCCAAAGTTAGTGTTTGTAGTTGGTTTAGATAATAAACCCTTAGAGATACTAACATTGTGAAAGGATTTATTCATGCAACTTCCATTCATGCTGATGTGAGGTTAACCCTCCAGGATTGAAAACTTCTCCTTTCTGCATGAGTCTGGGAAGCTGGAAGAACATACATGTGCAGTTACTCACCGTCTATTCAAAGTCTGTGCCCACAGCTCTGCCTGCTAAGCCTGTGCCACAATAGAGATCGCAATATATCATACAGACCACAGATGAAAGGAACCATGAAATTCATGCCATCTGTGAGTCATTCTTTTTATACTCTGTGAGTAATGTAGGCGGGTAAGTAAACACGCGCTTTTACTTGCAAGAAATTCCAAACTTTTTTTACTAAAATGCTTTAGAGCACATAAGTGCTGACTGCGTTGGTGCTGTACTATTTTTCACTAAGCAACAAATACTTGTAGATCTCAAAGCAAAAATTTATGAAGTGACAGAATGGCGTATAAATTATGTTCCACACCATACTTTGTAGTGATTGGTGAATAAACTTGTTTAAATATGATGACTGTGATCCCTACATCAATATTAACATTACATTAATTGGTTCTCTCTAATGGCTGATTTGCCACATTTCTATGTTTTTTTGGTATCTCTTTGAAGTAAAGTTACATGACTCACCTGTTTTCCTCTCATTCTCATGTAACTTTTTATGATGCTACAATGTTAAATAAGCATGAATTAATTTCTCCAAAAGAATGTACTATTTACAAAAGTTACTGAATAGGGAGTCGAGGAATGGCTAAGATATGAGGTGGCTTTTGTATCTTAAACAATTAAATAGTCTGGGAACTTTCAGCCTGGAGAAAAAGAAGGGGTGTGACAGAGGTATCTAAAATCTACAGCAGGTAACAGGAAACAATTGTTCAGTATTTCTTAGATTATAAAAATTGAGAACCATAAAATGATACCAGCTAGTAGTAGATTCAAAGCAAAGGCAGAAAACTCAGAAAAACTGTGCATATTGAAAGTTTGTAGTGGATGATTTCAAAGAAATCTGTGGATAAATCCATAGGAAAACAAACAAAAAAAAAGGAAATGGTTATTGAATACGAAGATACTACCTTTGGCTTATGAGACCCCTGAACATAATTTGCTGCAGTCTGGGAAGTATCACTATATGTTCACCCTCTATCACCCTTCTCAAGACATGGGCCTGTGGCCAGTGCTATAGGTAAGGTCATTGTCATGCTCTATGTCATTAGCAGCACGCTTTGAAAAACGTTAAATGAATATGAAACAAGTTCTGTCTTCATAAACATTCTGTAGATATATGCTAAAGGTTGGATCTGATCAGGAAATTTCGCAATGTGTTCCTTGTACAGCACTCATGCATTGTGCTTGCTTATAACTGTGCCTGTAACCAACATCACACGCCGTACCATTCAAAGGGTCCACATAGACTTAAAATGTCTTGTTGGACACAAAAATCTATATTATCTATATTAAAACTTGGCTGCAAGAGATTTTAATCAACTCGCTTGCAGAGAAAGGAAAGACTATCTCAAATATTTGACACAACTCATTGCCCTTCAAACTGACCCACATGGTCAACTTACTAAAATTCAGGGAAATTTATTCTTCTGTTTTTTTCCTGCATGATCTCCCGTAATCTCTGAGCAGATTTAAGAAATCTTTGTTGACATACAAAAAGCCATACACACATGTGTGTGCGCTCTGACTACAGTAAATGGCTTACTGGATCAGAGCCAGAATACATCCAGGATAGTACCCTGTCCCTGAGAAGGCCACGGGAGATGAATCAGAGAAAGGAAACCCCCAGAGTAGGTAAAGATAGGAATACAGGATAATCTAATTCCATAGAAACTCAGTTCTAAAATCCAGGAGTTAGAATTTACTTTAAATTCAGAAACATAAATTTTAATATATCTCTCATTACGCTTTTTTTGGCTATCATTGGCTATTACAGCTGAAGATTCTTGACTGTATAACATCCAAAGTTTCTTCTCATCTGGCTGAATTCATGACCTTGGGGATTGCTTGTCAACTCACTGCATTAACCTTTCTATAGAAAAACAGCTTGGGAATTAGAAACTCAGATTAGTTATGTTAATTTAAAAATAATTCTTCAAAATTTACTTTGAAAACTTAGGAATTTGCAGACAGTGCATCATTAAAATTTGGGGTCAGAATATACAGTTACAACACTTTTCATCTTGTTTTCCTTCAATATACCTTCCTAACTCATTTTAAAATGAATAAATATTAGAAGTGCTAACAGAGAGAAGAATAAATTATAGTATTAAACAGATAATATATATTTCTGCAAAGAAAAGTATACTCTGTTAAATTAAATGCTACAGCAACCATTTTGTTTTTATTACAAGCAGTTTAAAAAATTCAGTTATTTATCAATGTTGATAATTTACCTGGACATAACCTGCTGTCAAGTCTTTCCTGTTACTTTTCCAGAACTAATTTATGGTCACCTATGGTTATGGTTACCTATCCCCACCCTGACCTGTCCTCATGCCTTCTCTCCCCTTCTTTTTTTGTGTTTTGCAAAGCAGCACAGATGGGAGTCTTAGGAGGATTTATCTCACTGTATTAAAAACAATTCTATTTTGGTTCTGATTACATGATGAAAAAATAGTAACTAAAACATGTTGCCCCAGGTGAACTAGAGTCTGCTGCTTTTGTTTGATTTTTGACAGAGATAAGTTGCAATCAATGGAAGCTAATGGAAGTATGATTTTTCCCCTCAAAATTAAAATATCAGTTCCAAAAGGCAAGATAGACTGAAGCCTCCATTAATTGGCATTTTTATTCTGTCACTTCTAAAGCTTTCCCTCAGATTTTGAATAAGAAGAAACAGTCAAAGTTTACAAGGAAGGCAAGAACTCCTGATTGTCCTGTTTTGGACAAGCTAAATCTTAGTATCACTCACTTTTTCTTTCTCATATTTCTTTATTCCCCTCCCCCTCTTATTTTTCCCTGGCTAGAACATGTCTACATATGTTTATACTTACATAAACATATGATTTATATCTGCATGTGTATGGACAATCTTTTTTGTTTATGACAAAGTCCATAATGTACTTTCTATCTGAGGAACAGGATAAAGGAGGCTGTATGAGGTATGTCCTTAGTGTAACCAGCTTCTGAGCCAGCATTGGTTTTGTGGGCACTTTTAGATGGCATGTCATGTTCTGCATAAGGTCATCACTGAACACATGTCCATTCTAATGATGTTATAATTTAAATGATACCAACAAGGGCAGTTTAGACCTCAGCCTGCAGAAACAAAATAGAGATGTTATATGGATGCATTTCCTTACAATGACTGTATTGTGAACATTTCACTACAAATATTGTAGCAATTATGCTGTGCATTGTTACAAGCAATCATAAAGCTTTTGCCATTGATTTTTCTTACCAAGTTGCTCTGCTAAATCCTTGCCTCTCTCAGTGAAGATTACCCGTTCATCCTCCATGTCACATTTGTTACCAACCAAAATAACCTGGGCATTATCCCAAGAGTATGTTTTGATTTGAGTTGACCTTAAGAGAGAGACAGAGAGAGACAGAGAAGTCAGAGCAAAGCAAATTTCCTTTAAATCAATTTCAAACAGAACTGTAAACTTACTGCAAACATCATCTTTGCCTTTTAACATCTTCACTCTTCCCGAGGCTAAAGGGCTTTATAAGGGCAATGTTATGTGTTTTGGATTAGTCAGAAGCCTCGGTCATTGGAAAGGTCATATATGCAAGAGATGACAAAAACTGTTTTTTTTTTAATGATCTATGTTTTGGCCTTTGTGGACAACTGTGGAAAAAAATCTATAGAAGTCATTAGTGAAAATTTATGAAAAAAACCCAGTGGTTAGCCTATTAAATTATTTGAATCTGATCTCCTCCAATTCAAGATTGGGTGGGGATATATTTGTCTCTTTTTTCACAGTCAGACAGTTGTATTTTTGCACTACAGAGTCATTTGTAAACCATGGGCCTCTAGAATCATTAGCAAGAACAAGAACTCTTCTCTTGATACCTAAAAAAATGTTTGGAAGATGAAACATAAGCAAAACTGTAACACTAGTTGTGCAGTCTCACTGGCCTGGTGTATGTGAATAGAAATGTACCCTGTAAATCTTTCACTTTCTACTTGCATTGTAGGCAGGCAATCTACAACATGCTTGAATTTTTATAATGTATAGACACTGAAGAGGCAGATTAATGCAGCAGTGCAATGATCCATTACTTCTAGCGATCAGTGCAAGTCTTGTTCTTCCCATCCTGCAATTTTGTCATATTCCCTGATGGAGAAGAATGCTTGCTGAATGCCAACTAAAGCATTGCTATTTTCACATCTAAAACCCATGCTGTCTTCTGCAGTAATGGTTCAAAGTACTGCAAAGTTACATCAAGGAATTATCAGAGAATTTTGGACCGCTATAACAGAAGGCTCTCACAGATAATATGGAGGCTTATTTCTTTGTTTGAGGGAATGAAATAACCTGTGAAGAACTGTTCAAAAGCCAGTTTTGCAATTCTACTTTGTTTGAAATAAAACCTAAAGGAATGGAAATGTTAAACAGTTCACATTATTATCATATGCACACCATGTGCACACATTGCTTCCGTACTCCCACTCTAGCTGGTTCTCCTAGGAAATTCCATGTAATATTGTTAGTTTACAAAATATTCTTCTGAAAATATTGCTTATTACATCAATAGAGTATTACAAGATTTCATATTGCTATTCCTTCTCTGAGGACTGTTGCAGTCTCTACAAGGGTTAGTTTGCATGGGCTTTTTAGATGTAATTAAGTCACATGTACTGACAGCAAAGAATCAGCCTAATGAAAGTGCTCTAGGGGACCATGTATAATGCTTATCCCAGCAGGTTCAGGGAACATGTTATGCTTCCGATGTTCCGGTTTCAGAAAGGAGCATACGATTAACTGGAAGGCCGCATCTTGCCAGGAAATATAAATAAATAAATAAAATCAAGAAAACAATCCCCTCCCAACTCAAAACCAAAACTTTTTATTTGTCGAAGCTACTGTTGTGTTGAGCTCACTGGTTGTTCTTAAAAACTCTCTCATCTCTGTCCCCAGCATGATGCTTCAAAAGCTCCTTCATGGACTGTCAAGGGTTGAGGTGGATCCGGGTTGTCTACTCCAAAACATTTTTGCTATCTATCTAAGTCTATGTTTTGGAGGAAAGAGAGTTTCAGATAAGCATTGATGAGTTTGGAGGTTTGTCCGACAGTATGCGGTTAAACATCCTTCTTTTACTTGCAGGTGAGAGTGGTAAACCGCTAGCTTCTTTGGAGCAAGAAGGCTTGTCCTCCAGCATTTTCAGGAGCAACCATTTTAATTCTGTAATTGAGGCAATGGAGAGTGTCTTTCCCCCTTCTCCCAATCCCCCTCCTATGATGTGGGATGCTGGGATGGCAAGGGAAGCTCTACCAGTCCCGCCTTTTCAGGGAATGGGATCGTGTCAGGAACACTTTGCTCTCATTGTCTGGGGAAGGCTTGGGCAGGCTTCCCAGTTAATCTGCCTTTTCCATGGCATGTGTCTGACATCTCCCTCTTACTACCACATATCTTCTGTATTTCAGTGCATATCACACTTCCCATTTCTTCCCCCATCCCCTCCTTTATCCCCTCCTAAACCTTATTATTCCCAATGAGGTTATATTACTTAGGCCCCTCTACCTCTCTCTATGCTGCTCATCTATCACTTGGGGATATGATGGAGATGGGGCCTGTCTAGAATGACTCTATACAGAATATTAAATCCTTGTGATGTTTAATGTTGGTGGCCATTTGGGATCTCACTGTGTATCAGCTGCTCTGCACTTGGCACTGAGGCGCTGCAGCAGGGAGGGCAGGGAGAGAGGTGGCCTCAGGCCTCCCATCTGTTCTCCAGAATAATCCACTATTGGTGGGAGATGAACAATCCAAAATACATAAATCTACTAACTCACAACCCCAACTCAGCTTGCTGATTGCGATTTTGAAAACAGTGCTAGATTTTAAGAATTTGAATTGCTCAGAGTCAAAACAAGGCAGAAGTGTCCTGCTTCAAAAAGAAATTTTTCCAGATTTTAGTTGAACTTACTAGCAGCTGGGGGATTTCATAGCTCTAAGAGAATAAATTCTGAGAAACAGCTCAGAATCTTTCCTCCTGCAACTACTGACAAGGAAAATGTGGATACCTATGACTCAAACACAAATCATTGCAACACTAATGTTTGATTATTCTGGCATGTTCCAGCCAAGGGGCAAATATGCTCAATGATTATGACTAATACAAATTCTTTGACAGCCTGCCTTCGTGAACCCCTTTAAAATTACTGAAGCACTTAGTGAAAGCCATGAAAATCAATCAATACTGGAAATAATTATCATAATAGAAAGTTGAGGTAGATGAATCTGTGATTGTAATGGGGTACTGGGCAGAAGTATGCCCTTCTCTTAGAGGAAGCTAGTATATCTCTGCTTTTATTTAGAATAGATAATTGCATATTGAATTTGCTACTGATTTTCTGTGGTGGTACCAGGCACTTGATGACTTAATGTGCTTGTTGACATATGATAGAAAACAGGCTAATGTGTCCCAGTGAAATAGGAGATTTGGACATGGATGGAGGGGGCCAAAAAGGAAATATATATATATATATATATATATATATATAAAATAATTATAATATATATTATAATTATATATATATATTTGTTCTCAATACCAAACAGCTGCAAGGGAAAAGGATCCAGAGAGAAGTGGATGTAACAGCAAAAATGGAATATACTAACTCCTTTACTCTTGCAACAAACTTGGATACAGGAATAATGGCCAGGACTGACAGGATTTGGTCTGTCAGGTATTAGTTAAACATCATTGTAGTTTCTTTCTGGATTAAATGGCAAATGGCTTATGGTTTTAAAATAAGCCAATATTTAAGAAACCAGAAGAAAAGCAATGACTCATCACTTCATTCTGACAAGCTTTATCTTCCTTGTGCAGAATCTACGTGTGCACACCTTGCAGTGAAAGGCTGCCCGTTTAACCCTCCTTCCCTTGCAGGAAGATAAATCAATGATGCAGAAACTGTGTGATGAATGGCACTGACAGAGTTCAGTTCATTTTCAGACAGCAGACTAATCAAAATGAGCATTACACTGAACAGCACAGGTTTTCTATGTTTTAGTAGGAACTGAGTCTGCTTTAGGGAGAATAAATTTATTTTTGCCAGTGAGCAAAGCAGAAAAGCAATATTAACAAAAACCTCACTACAAGTTTCTGAGGTCCTAACTTTGTTTAGAAAACCACACATCACATTTCAGCTTTCATAGGTCATAATGAGGGTCAAATTGTATTTCCAGATCTTTTGTTGGGTAAAACTGAGCTAATCTCCCAACCTATTAGATTTTTATGGAAGAAGATGTCACTTATTTTGCACAAATTATAGCTACCACTCCTCCAAAAAGAGGACAAGGAAATATGGAAGGCCCGATACTGTTTATGCTTTTATTGTTTATGTTTTTAATATTACCTTATTCTTAGGTAAGTATCTTGGTGACAATCCAATATAGTTGTGTGGGAGAAGTGCTAGCGCTAGTTCAGCAATGTCTACTACTGAGAATACCCTGGATCTGTATTTAATACAACACAGTAAGAACTGACATGTCATTGGTTGTTAAATATTTAATTCCGTGTGCTGCCTGTGATGGCAGATAGGTATCACAGAACTTGCTCAATCAGAATGTTTCTTTTTTCCTTTTAATCAACCATTACTATATATCCTTACCTTTCACAAAGAAGTGTCTTCCCATCCATAATTCACTGCCAAGTACTATATTACACTACATTTCATTTTTAGTAATGTACAAATAATTTCCTTAGTAGCTCACCAACAAGCCTTAGTGCCCTGTCTGTATAGTGCTGTTTGTTTGAAATAACAGTCTGTTGTTATCAAAAGAAGATCCATTTTTGACATTAAATTGCAAGTTCAGTGGATGCTTAGTATATGGTAACAAATGAGTATAGTGTGGGCAAGAGACATTCATGTTCAAACTGTAGTTCTTACCTATGTCTCTAGTCAAAGTTAGGATGAAGGACCAGAAGCCTGCAGGGCATACTTAATTTGTATTAAATAAATCAGGTTGCAGATGTCCTTAATTTCTGCATCTTTGGCACAATCTCCGCATCCTGCTTTCTTCCCAGCTGTCATCTACACCTTGAAACTACTATCCAATACCAGCGTAGCAGGAGCTCAATTATGCATTTACTACATGGAAAGGAAAAAGCTTGTGCCCTAAGACAGTGCTATACTCTCTATCCCTCCTCCTCAGTGAGGCCTGAGCACTAACAGCCATCTCTTTAGAAGAAGAGCCCACCAGGTCCAGTCTTCTCCTGTACCTTGTGTGGACAGCACTCTTCAGCTGGCACTTAAGTAATCGTGAAGAAAGGAACAGCCATAGACAAAGTCCCAACATGTCATCCTGACATCCTCAGACTCTGTAGCCTTCATGTCACAAAAGGAGCAGGACAGAGTTGTCACATGAACACTTCTGACCTATAGCGGGGCAAGATGGACTTTGGCTGCAAGTGGGCAGAATTAATAATAGACTGCAAATTCCCTGTCAAAGTCAATTGTACTTCTTCCCTTTTCTGATATGAATTCTGTATTTCCTTTCCATGCCTTTTGCTTGCTAAAAGCTTACACAGACAATAGGGGAGATGCAATAAGGACTTTGATAGACTTAAAAGTCAGAGAGACCTTTCAACTTACTTTACATTTTTGGTCATGATAAAACTATATAAAATACACTTCCAGATTGATATATTATTCACAGAAGTACAAAATCTTCTCCTATAACAAGGTTTACTTATAAGTAGACCAACTAATATGCCACATTTTTCACAGTAGGACATAGTAACAGTACATATTAATGAAGAATTTTTATGTCATGTATAATGCCGCAAGATGTGTCATACTGTGGAAAGCAATTTAGTAACTCACCATACAGACAAAAGGCTGTACATTTTAATTTTCTCCCCACTGAGAAAACCCCCATTAAATTATCATCCTTCAAGGCTCCTACTAGACATGCACAGTGCACACAATCATCAAAGATTAGGGTATAAAAGCATACAGAAAAAAGTATTTACAAGGAAAATAGTATTCATGGAAACAATAAAAAGCAAAATACAGCCTGCACTCACAGATCTTTTGACTATCCCCATGGTTTCATGTCTCAGATACTTCCAAATAAAGGATCCTGTTAATCACCAATTAATGTTGATTGCACAGCCTGTCTTTGGAAGTCTGAGTAATGACCCTACTCAATACAGCTGATCCAGCTCTTCTCTCATATTTCTTTCCAGCTGTGAATAATGATGGAATGGAATATAGGATACATTTACTAAAGCAACTACATTGTCTGTTTGAGTGTATTGCATTTTAAAATAAATGAGCAATTTGATATTACTTTAAAACGTACATTTGGTTACTATTTTGTATTCATGTATATCAGGAAACACATGCAGAAACACATGTATCTCTCCTCAGATTTGTTATTTTTCTCTCTTGCGGTGATGTGATTTTAATATAAAATGAAATTTAAAAAAGGATATTAAAGTGAGGAATCTTGAAGCTGAGCTGCTCATCTTGGTCATACACACTTGGATCCAATATTTCCCACTTTCTCTGTATCAGCAGCCTTTAACCTTGTACTACAAGGCAGCCCAGTAGCCCTTAACCTTTGACTAAATTATTCTGCTGAAAAACCCTTCCTGTGCTTGTGGTGGGTATTTTAGCCTTCCTACTTCAGACCCACGGAGCACCAGCACAGCAACAGTATTCTGGTGATACCAAAGTTTTTATAGACACAGCACAGTAAAGTGTGCATTTACTGGGGTCACACAGGGTGATTTATTTTTCTTTTGTACTTTTTTAATATCAGATTCATATTTCCAATGTATTGTCTTCCCGTCAAAATTTCCTCCACATCAAGTACTTGGCAACAAGTCTCTATTTTAGGGAACTCCTCAGCAAACAGTTCTCCTGAATTCTGTATTGATGTTGACTTTTTTACTGTCATACGTTGCACAGACTCTTTCATATATACCCTGGGCTCATATGCACATGGAATGTGCTCTGAAATGCCTGTGTTAATGTTCTAATGAAGGTTAAAAAATTAGAGCTAATTTCAATCACTGAAAAAGATTACTTGGTCATCAGTGCCACCTGTGATATATTATCACATGCTTTCTCTGTAAGGATTCATCCCAGCTTGCAAGCCATTTGGCAGTGCTATCATGAGTCATTACACCTTTTGTTGATAAGAAAGATATATGAGTGTTTTACTATAACATTGTTATATGACTTTTGCAATGGTACATTTTATATCAGAGCTGCTATAAATTCTACCAACAATTTTGTCTTTAAAGTTGCATATATTTTCCCCCTGGAGGCAGAACAAAGGAATCTTTCCAAATTATATTTGAACCCTGAAGGCATAAAAGTGTGTATCCATCCTTGTGTGCTTGTACCACCTGCATGTGCCAAAGATTTGAGGTAGAACACTTGTGGCCTAGTTTTCATCTGAACACTTGAGCTTCTGCTTTTTTTTTTTTTTCCACGGATACCTAAAACTGGATTGGCAAGAAGGCAACTGCCTTATATTTGTTAAATTATATTGATTAATGAGAAGAATATGCATTACATAATTCTAAATATATATTTTGAGATCCTGAAGTTAAGTTATAAATTACTCTGGCCACAGTTTGCTATTTGGGCCAATATTGAACAAAATTTATTTTGAGGGGTCTGCCAGGAGCAAGAAACAACAGGAGCAAACATTTTACTGTCTACTTACTGCCTGTTGCAGGGTGGCAGGATTGTCCTACTGACTCCCCCTTTGAGCAAGTTGGGATTCTCAAGTAAACTGCAGATTATTTCTGCTAACTCATGGAGGCTGGTGGGAGTCACTGGACTCTAGATTTTATTTTGATGATTTGAAATAAAACAAGAAAAACATCATAAATCATAGTCTTGTGTAATTATTTGAAGTGTAAGTAGTAATTTTACATGATACACAAATCACAAGACTGTGTGTGTGTATATGTCTCTATATATGCATTTACATGTATGTACATTTGGGAGTGCTCATATTTTCCAGTTTTGTTCTGCATTGCAATTCTTAAAATAAAAGATCCCCTGACTCAAGAAGCTGGAACTAAAAAGAACTCCTGAATATGGTGGAAGTTGTCAGCAACATATGCAGGCATGAACACAACCTTTTAGAGTTTTAGAATTTGGAGATTAGATTAAAAACATTCCAGCACTTTTGAAAATTGAGCAAAGTAGTATTTTAATACAATGCAGCCTAAGACATAAATTAAAGTACATCTCAACCTGCAACCATGAGCACTTTAAAGCATGGTTTACAACATGAGCACTTTAAAGCATGGGCCATATTTACTAACTTTCCTATAAGGAATCTATATAACCACACTGTCCACCTTGCTGCCTGCCCACACCTGATTGATAACTTTTCAGTTCATTTGCCAGGCTCAAAGACATTAAGTTTTTACAACAGACCATGGCCTGCAGGCTGAACAAAATTTGCCTCCTGCAGTTGAGAGACTATGTGGCTTTCCTGACCAAGATCCAGTGGCCAATTTTACACGCATACTTCACACCAATAAATGTGTGAATAAGCTTCACAAAGTGTTGTAGCTTGCACAAGCAAATGGTCAAATATGGACATATAAGGAGGAAGGGAGGGACCACAAAGTAGTATGTAGGTGGGGATGTAAATACAGAAACTGAGAGGAAGAAAGAGATAAGGACAGGAGAGAGATGAGATGACAGTATAAGCCAAAATACAAGGAAAAAAAACCCCAGGATTTCTTAATTTAACTGCTCACAAAGATATCTATTTATGCATATTATCTATGCATATGTAGATATAGTTCATAAATAGGAAGGTATCCAACCCAACACCAACCTGAAGCACAGATGTGGGAGGTTTGGGAAGAAATGCAGAATAGACTGAAATGTAACTAAACTGTTGCCCTCTCCTCTCCAGGGCAAGAGAGTCCCTTGGGAGCACATGGAAGGGCTCCAGAGGAAAGGGGCTTGTCCTGTGGAACAGAACAAGGACAATGTGGACATTGTTTTCCATTGCAATCTCATGGCCTCGAGGTGAACTCCAGTCTTCCATACAAAAGTAGGGAAAAGAATTTAGGCAGCAGCATTTAAATCTATATTGTTCTTTCTGATTCTTCAAAGCAGTGCTAAATAGATCAATCATTTGGTAAACAAATTTAAACTTCTACCCTCTGGACAGCTGGCAGGGGAAGGACTGAGAGGCTGAGAAAGAAATAATGAATTATCTGAAACCAGTCCAATAATGTAAAGTGGGGTGTACATGAACAGATGCTGATGGGTAATCCAACAACTTTTCTAAAATTTTGGCAAATAATCTCTGAACAATGAAGTGCCACACTATCCTTAATCAGGTTAGAGGAGGAAGATAAATGAGATAAAACACAGAGATCACAGAAAGTGACATAAAAGGTGGTATTAACCAGTTGTAAACTGCATGTTGCATATCTCTATATCATGCATAAGTGAATGAGCAGTTCTGTGTGCAGAAAACAAACAAATAAATATCCCTAATCTTACTAAAACCCACACAAATATGCTGTATTTTTAAATGTAATATAATTGAAAATTTAGGAAACCTCTCCTCCCTCCTCTTAATTTTGCCTTGCAGGTTTCCCTATTTTTTGAATAACATTAGAAAACTCTCATTGGATTCTAAAAAATGGCTGCTTAAACAGAAAACTGATGAATAACCAGTATTTAAACAAAAGGAACATCTAAAGGCAACGCACTCCTACCAAAGGTATAAATCTTCGAAACGCAGATTGCTGATTTACTTCCCATTTACTCATGCAGATCAAAACTAAATATTAAAAATCAAGATAAATTAAGAGCATGCTCCCAGTTGGGGTGAAAAGAACTTGAATATAAACAACTCACCTGAAAAGAAGAGATATATGAGAGGGAGGTAGCTGCTATATTACACACCGAAAAGGAGTTGGGCCTATAGCATATATGAGCAATATGCACAAAGTCATCTTTGGCTGTTTTCAGAGGAGAGGCAGGGGTGCTGCAGGAAGATACCACAGAATCCTTATATGGAAGGAAGACAGTGTGGAGCAGCATGCAAAGCAGGAGGAATTAAATGTGCTGATTAAATGAACAGCTTGTTTTTTGTACCTCAGTTAAGTTCAAAGCTTTCTGGCCAACCACTTTAAGCATACCTAGCAATCAAGAGGAAAAAAAAAAAAAAGACTTGGTTATAAAATCCTCATGCAGGGAAGGAGTAGCTAATGTAAAACTGATCTTTTTATTTGATTATGTCCCTCACCTTTGTTCTGGGCTTGAAAAAGACAACACAATACTTTTAATGCAGGTATAACTGCTAGATGCTGGGCAAGTGAATAATGGGGAGACCCTCAACTCTGCAGCTGTAGCGAGAAGCTGAGGACAAGCCTCTCTATCCTGAAGGCTGAAAGAGGGGGCAAACAGGACTCCCCAAAATGACACCTAGGTGTGCTGCAACCTCATTGTCTGTGTGCAAATGGAGCCAAACAGTCAGCACTTCTTCTTCCGCTAAGTGTCTGTATCTAAGCAGAGGGATGGCTGGGATCTAATCCTGGTGATAACAGAGTCCTACTGCACATCCCCAGTGAGGTGGAGGTGGCCCCGAGGACTCGCTGCAGAAAACAAAGCTCTCCTTCCCATTAGAGACAGCAAAGGAGGTGCAAACATCCCAGATTGTGAGTCTTCAATCTCAGAATGAGGGCAAGAGGAAGAGAAATATTTTAACTTGTAGTCTGAAATGCTGATACATGAATTACTGGCAGGCTGTCCAGGGTCCTCGGGCTAGGCTGGTCTAGGCTGTCCTCAGGTTTTCCTTTCTTTTTTTTTTTGGCAAACTGTTTTGTACTACAGCCCTTTAAAAATGATGACAGGATTTCAGAGAAAGGAGAAAGGACATCTAACATTTGGAGTCACACTGTCCTGAGCATTGAATATAGATGCTGAATTCTGTGAAATTAGGATGGTTGTCGAAGTCCCTCACTATGGATTTAGGAGTCCATTTTTAGATGGGCAATATAGAACAGTCCTAGAATGATTATGGCTATCCTCTTCTTGACCTTTTGCATACACAAAATGGATGTAAACATTAAACTGTCCTTTCTGCACTCACCCTCAAGCCCTGAGAAGAACTCTAAGACGCTAATTGTTAGTGCTTTCTAGCGGTCTCCAGCATAGTGTGTAAGTACATGGATGACGTCAAGGGGTGATCTTGACGTGATTCTTGACTGATTCTTTCACTAACAAACAAAATAAATCAAATATATTTTTTTCTTCTCTGGAATCCCAGATTACTGCTGCTTATTGGAATGCTTCTTTGCAAAATACTTTATGTTTCTCATGTTTCACCATGCTACCAAACCTCTCCTTTGCCTCATTGAAAACTCCAAGCTTGAAGCCTCATCTGTCACATTTTTCTAACATCCACACATTCTCCCAAGCTGTCCTTTGGAAAAACAACATCATGCTATCCTCCTGTGAACCTCTCCTGAAGAACAACCTGTGTAGTGATGGTTCTGTGTAATGAGTAGTCAGCTGGAGTGCTGTAGTTAGCACAGTAAATCTCAGTTTCATTGGTATCCTGAATTTATCCGAGTTGCTTTATATCCTTATTTCTTATGTCTCTGCTCATGTTTTACTTTTCTTTTTTTTAATCCGGGATTTTTTTTAATATACTCATATACAATGATTAGTATGTCGCATCCTCCCTCCAAATCAGTAACAGAGAGTTCTGCAAACTATAAGGAAAAGTCCAAGAACTAGACCAGACTGTGGACCAGAGTAAGTAACATGGCCTTACCACACAGTATTGGTTTGTAGATGTCTTGGTGCAGGGCCAGAACGCAGCCAAGAAAGGAAACCAGAAACCAAAATAGATGAAATAATAGATGAAAGAGGAAGACTTAAGAGCTCTATGGACTGTGTACACATGAAGACCTCGGGCTACTGTTTGCTTCTGCTGTGCAGGAAAACAGGACGCTTTGTGCCCATTTGTAAATTTAAAAAAGTTGTATTATACCTGAATAATAGAATCAATTTCTCTGTCTCATAGAAATAATTGTGCAAAAGGCTGAATATCAGCTAACTGTGTGGGTTAAGGGAACACTGGCAACAATACTAAAAGAGCACTGCATTTATATAAAAAGCTACTCCTAATTATTCCTATAATGACAGAATGAGTAGGTACCTTACAGGCATCATGAAATACCACACACTTCATAGCCTTTTGAAGCTTTAGTAATAAAATAAAATAAAGTATAAACTCCTGATGTTTACTGTACTTTAAAGGAGATTGTATACCACCACACAGTGAAAGAGAATAAAATTTGTTCTGTAATAAGTTCCAAAGGGAAAACTGTACTTAGCTCAAGCACTCTTTGAAGAAATATTTTCTCTAATCCTCAAGAATCATTTTTGTCATGGTTGTGAACCAGATATTTGGCATAATTTATTTGGACTGTTTAAGAGTATTTGAAACTCTTTTTTAAGAAGGAAAAAAAATGACCATTTTGACACCTGAACTGTGAGGAAATCAGCTGTGGTCGTTGTCTGTTCCTTGACTCTGCTAGATTTTTATCATAGCAAACCAAGCATAATGTCCCTTATATATTTACTTACATGCAATGATTTAGCTTAAACTGATGATGAACTTGAACTATGGCTCTGGGTTGTGAGTTGGCTGTGATAAAGATCCATATTTTGTTCTGCTGAGCTGCATATACCAGCAATGATACACAGAGAAAGAGTGGTCAGACAGGTGAGGCTGGAAAGTAATATCTCAAGCCACTGCATCTGTTCACCTGGTAAATACAAACTAAAATAGGTGATGAACACTTAAATACCATGATAGTTCAGAAACTGGCTAAGAGACAACACAAAGAGGGAAAAAGAACAATATTTAATGCAGTGAAAAAAGGAGCAGCATTGCCTCCAATTTTTGGTCAACAACAAAATAATAACCTTCTGAAAAACAGGGTAGAATGACAGAGTAAAATAAAGTCAAATGAGAAGGTAAAATGACACATGGACATATAACTTAGGATAGTCGAGATGAAAGATGACTGAAAATTTTCATGTGAAATTAAGGAATCAAAGTGAATGGACAGAATGATGGCTGGTAAAATTTAGTGTTACTAAATTTAAGACATGCACATTAGAAAGGATAATCTGAACTACTTGTCTTCTCTAATGAAGTCTAAATTAACTACAACCACTTAGGAAAAATCTCAAGTGTCATTGCAAGCTACTGAATGAAAACCAGTGTTCCACGTGCAGCAACAGTTAAATAATCAAGCAAAATTTTGCCTGCACGTATAACATAGCAGAATAGAGATTTGAAAAAATGTTATTTCCTGCCCAAGGTAGTTGGCCAAATTTTAGGGCTTTCTAAGAGGGCCTTTTGTTTTGTTTTGTTTTGTTTCTTTTTGCTAGTAGAAGATGGTGGCACTTAGGTCTTTGATGAATTTCTCTTACATACAAAAATGTGCACAACCCTGAGATCACAATAGAAATTAAATGAATCAATTATTTTGCTTAGAATCCCCAAATATCATAAAAACAGCATATTGCCCAATGAATCCCTTGTACCTTCTCTGATGTCCGTATTTCGTGTTTTCCTCTGATCGTTTTTGACTGCTTCTCTGCCTTTAGACACATGGGATAGGCTCCACCTTATTTAACCTGAGGCATTTACACTATAGGTGTTCATGACTGATTTACTCAATGTTGACTGCCTCACTGAGGAGAGAAAGGCACTTTTATGATGGGAGACACACAACACATTTTAGATGTCTTTCTTAGGACAAAGTGAATTATATGCTAGAAGTGCCTGCTTTGCTGCTAGGGATATAAAGTGAGCTTAGAATAATTAGCACACGACAAATGCTGACACCTTCTCAGATGAATGCTGACCTTACAGTTCATCAGGAAATCATGACCCAAGCTCTATCACAGATTAGTTGTTTACAACTTTTTTTTTTTTTTTTTACAAACTTTTCTGTTTAGTCCAGCTCTATTTTTTGGTCCAATAGAAGCAGATCTTACTTCCAGTTAATTGTAACCTGAATTAAAAAAAGATTGATTTGAAAGTATCTGGCTGACAAAATATTCCTCATCTAAACAGAAAAGGAAACTAAATTCGATATTGGTGCAACTTAGCATCCCAGTACCCCAGAAGTAATAGAATATATCCAGAAAGAAACTACATTTGGATGATTGGTGATAAGCACAAAGGTCTCCTGCATGGAACTGAGCGGAATGCTCAAGTTTGTGTATTCACCAATAAGGGGATTCCCCCACAGTCTGGCTGAAGAGCAGGACAAAGGGAGGGGGGAGACTGAGCGGAGCCATGAGTGAGTGGGACAAAAGAGCATCTGCCAAGAGGTGGGGGCCTTTACAAAGGAGGGAAATAGGGGAATTCCCCCACACTCTTCAGCAAGGGGGACAAGGAGTCAGGTGACCTTAGGTGAGAACAGATGGAGGGAGGCAGGGAGTTGGGTGTAGGCGGGCCAGGTCTGACGGAAAGGACCATTGAAATCTCACTGGTGAGTACTGTGGGACAGTGGGGAACAAAAGGGTTGACGACCCCGACATGGATGCCCAGGGAGGGCAGCAAAGGGAAGCCAAAAGAGGGTGCTGGGAAAAGGAATGACGACCTCGACTTATCCCCATATAGTCTCTTGGGGAGACTGTTGAGGGTTTGGGATGCAGCCACGCGGCCAGCACGTGACCAGGCAGCTCATTGAACGGCCTCACGCGAGATCACCTGCCTGATTGGCTGGTTGGGTTGCTGGGCTCCTTGTGCTGCCCAGGCAGGGCAGGGGCTGCTCTGGGCTCGGAAGCTCTGTAAGTTGTGTTTAACCCTAAATAAAGGTCTTAGGCTTGTTCGTCAGTAATCTCAATAATCACCCGCACACTCAACCTGGTGGGTTGAAAAGAAAGCCAGCCTATTCCAACCTTTTACCCAGGGCAACGCAGTGGCGTCTCACGCGTGCCGGTGGCAGGGAGTTATTGTCTCGTCAGACCTCCCACAGTCCACCACACCAGAAATCGGGGCACCCCTTAACCTCCTGAATTGTACAATAGCTTACCTCGAGGTTTTTCAAGATCCGGGGACCTGGAACGTCATCAGGTAGCGCTCCCCCTGGACCTCGGAGTTCCCTTAAGCTTGCGAGGTGCTGTCCGGTCACCAAGGGAAGGCGGAATCCGGGGACCTGGAACATCATCAGGTAGCGCTCCTCCGGAAGCGTTCCCCCGGTGATGTCGGGCGGCCCTTCCCAACCAGGGAGGGCCTGGCGATTACTGAGCTCCCGGACGAGCCCCCAAAATGTTAGTCCGTAATCTCATTAATCACCCGCACACTCAACCTGGTGGGTTGAAAAGCAAGCTTTTAGTAGCCTGCTGGCAGCAGACCTCTTACAGTTTGCCTGAGATCCACACCATCTTAGGAAAAAGTTTGTGTTTTTATAGACAGCTGCAACTCCTTCATACGTTATTTGCAGTTACCAGTTCTTCACAGCTGATCTTATCTCATGGTTGCAGCAAGAGCAGGGTGGCTCAGCATAAGTAGCAAGCTATGTTCACAGAAGCAAATAGCGAAATTAGGTACCTAGTCACCTCAACCTTATTAACTTCTTATATGGCCCCTCTTTGTACAGGGTCCTACAGGCTCACCAGCCAAATTCCGGTGGCAGCCGCGCTGCTCGGCAGGATCTTGCTGTGGGCGGTGGGCGGGCCGAGCCGCAGCGCCCCCTGCAGGACGACCTGGCCCAGCACCGAGCTCAGCCTGTCCGCGAGCAGGGCTCTGTGTAACCGCATCGTCATGACCACTGCCGATATCCTTCTGCTCATGTCCAGTGGCAGTGAGGAAGAAGAGAAGGGCTACAACGGTCCTACTCCAGGAGAACTGCTGGAACGTCTTTTTAAGAAGAGAAAGAAGCTGGAACGCCTTTTTAAGAAGAGAAAGAAGCTGTTCAGAAAATAAACATCCAAGAATAATGTCTTAGGAAAATGATGATAAAGAACCCCCTGTCAGAACCGGATCAAGAAGAAGAGGAAAATCCAAAAGAGAGTGTGAAAAGAGATATCTACAAAAAATACAGAAGAGTAGATGACCCCATACTATCCTGTAGAAATGGGAAATGGCACACCTTGTAGCTTCAGACAAAACCTACCTGGATCAAGCACAGTGATGTACACCTGCCATCCAGAAGCTAAGCACGAGATTGTCTCTATAGCCAAAATCACAACTTGTGAATATGAAGGGGTTATACTGACATCTCTGTTATGCAGCCATCCTAAATATAGGTTCAGGGCTTCCCCTGTGAATGACATCTTTTGCCAGCCACTACCATGATTGCCACTTAAACCCCATAACCTGGAACGGCTGGAGAAACAGCAAGAATTGATGAAGATGCCTTTTAGAAGAATTAAGGAGGAAGAAATGCATTCAACAAAAGAAGAGAAATTTTCTTCCATCCATAAACCAGCTGCTGTTGGAAACCACCAACTCTCGACTGTGGGAACAACCCATATCTCCAAACTGACTGATGAGCAACTTATAAAGGAGTTTCTTAGTGGTTCCTACTGCTTCCATGGGAGGGGTTGGTTGGTGGAAGTACAAATTCTGCTACCACAAGGATAAGGAAAATGGATGAGGCCCCACCAATGCTGCGGTATTTTGGCGGAAAAGAACCACCCCAACCTCATAAAGCCATGGTGGAGGTGAGGGACCCGGGGACGGGCCAGTGTGAAAAGCAGTACCACTGATAACATGGGGGCGAGGGTATGCTTGTGTCTCCACAAATCAAGGCCCGCAGTGGATTCCTGCGCGATGGGTCTGACCAGCACTGGAAGCAGCCTCCTCCTCCCTTTCTTCATTATCCTCACTGGAACCATAATGGCAAAAAAAAAAAAAAAAAGGGGGGGGGATATGTTGCAGTCAGCCTGGGGCCAGTGATGGTCAGGGGCCTGAGCAGGAGAGGCAGGAGCCGCAGCCAGGGGGCCAGCGCTTGACCAGGCAGCTCATTGGGTGGCCTTGCATGTGGTCGGCGCGAGATCACCTGCCTGATTGGCTGGTTGGGTTGCTGGGCTCCTTGTGCTGTCCAGGCAGGGCAGGGGTGGCTCCGGGATCGGAAACTCTGTAAGTTGTGTTTAACCCTAAATAAAGGTCTTTGGCTCACCATCACAGAGACCCTGCTCCTCCATACACCCGCAGAGCTGAGGAATTACAGACCAGTAAGCCCACTTAATCACTGAAAATATTTAAAATAGAAAAATTTACTGGCTCCTTAGATATAGCAAGTTCATAAAAAGTAGTCAGCACAGATTTGTACTGTCATTGCTATGTCACTAACAATTGTCAAGCTAGATGGTATCTCTGAATGGGGTCTGTCAATGCATTGCTGTTTACTACTGTATTAATGACTTGGATGACAGAACTGATCAAATTCGAAGATACCCAGCTAGAAGGAAGAATTTGAAAGCACTTCAGAGAACAGGTTCAGAATTCTAAAGATTGTGATAAACTTGTGAAGCAATCAATAAAATGAAATTCAATATAGACAGGTGCAAAGTGCTATATTCTGAAAGAAAGGAGCAAATGCATAACTACGAACTCTGAAATAACTGACTAGTTATTCTGATAGTGTTTCTCAAGAAAAGCAACCAAAATTTCAATATGAGTAACAGAATGACAAGACAAATCTCACTCTCGACAGGGTTAAGAGGTGCTTCACAGAACAGGGATTACTCATTCTACTCAGCAGTTGCCCCAACCTTTGATCTCTTTTGGGTGGGAGTAGATAAAAAAAAGTCAGATCAGCAGTTTAGAAAATATGATTTGTGAACAAATATGAAGGAGTTACCAGTTTAATTTAGATAAATAAATAGTGGGAGAAGAAGGAGCATGATAACAGTCCTCTAATGCATAATAATCAGATTAAAAAGTTAATTAAATAAATAAATACAGGAGTGCTCAACCTTAACTGGAGACAGATCAAGAAGCAATTTGCCTAATTTGCAATGAAGTAGCTTTTGGCCTTAGAGTAAGATTTCAAATAGTAAGAGTAGATAACCACTGAAATAGAGAGTCATGGAAGATATGGGATCTCTTCTCCAGTGACTTTTAAGAATAAGATAGACGAATGTTTTTTTAGGAAGAAGGTAGGCCAGTGGATTCTAAACTCAACTTTAGGGCTACAGTGGTAAATTATATGGCACTGAGTAACTATGGTAAGCGGTTCACTAATGGCTTGCAAAAATCAATTACTTCAGTATACTTAACATCTGGATGATATACATTGCATAGGCCATGACAAATTTTGAGCACTCACACTAGCCCACTATGTTGAAAATATCTAGTACAGGGCTATGAACTAGACATTCTTCTGGGGTTCCCACAGTGGGAAGGTGGGGAGGTCTGATTTCATGCCACTTCTTTCTCAGGGATGTAGCTGACAAGCTTGGCTTACTTTGATTAGATGCTACTGAATAGCTTCTTCTATGGCAAAGCGGTTTGCTGCACTTCTTATTAGAGTCACCCAGGCATACATCAGCAATTTTCTTTGCACCTTGCAGATGTGCTATGTGCATTCTTTATTCTATTTCAGAGAGAATTCTTATATATTCACTACAGTACCACACTGGAAAATACGACAAATCTGAGAATCCCCCATATTGTCCAGAGCCCTTTATTATACAAATCTAACAAAGGATAAAGGTGAGATATTTGACATGAGTTGAGCATCCGTGCTACAACTATGGAATGATTTATCAAAACAGATGAAACAACCCTCTGCCTCTGGCTCGCTCACAATGTCTTTGCCCATGAGCAAATATTAAATGAAAATGTTTGCTAGCTGCAATGTCATTTTGGTCCTGAATGTCCACAATAATTTTTGCATTATTTCTTTCTGGAACAGTGAGCACTCATAATTCACAAGCAGAATTCAACAAAGGCAGAACATTGGATTGAGCATTTTTAATTTCAGCCTTATGTATCCACTCCAAGTTAGTTGCTTTGCATCCTTATAAGTCAAAGCAAAGACACAGGACCTGGCAGAGGGGCTGTTCATTCCACTGTATAATGACTGTGGTCACACTTAGGAAAGTTTTGTAGATACATTTCCCCTCAGAGGTTCTTATTCCTCTTCTTTGACTCTAAAGAGAGTCAAAGACTCTTGATGACTACATTAGACTACGATGTAGTTTAAAGTTAGGAGAAATTAATTGCTATAACTAACTGAGCATTTAGTTCGGTCATCTCTACACAAGTCTGAAAGGTCTAAGTACTGATTAGTATGCAATACATGTAGAAAGTAAACAGACTTTGCAACTTTGCATTAAGAAATTGAAGATAGAAGATATGAAGAGATGAGGAAAATTAACTTTGGAATAGAAATAAAAAGATATAAGAAGGGAAAAAAAAAAAAAAGGCAGCAGAGACCTGAGCAATTACCAAGACAAACAGTTCCCAACAAACTACCAAACTCCCCCAAAGTGGGAATTTACTGAACATGAAGTACATGTTCTACAACTTCCGTATAACCTAGATAATAAGAAGTTTTCCAAATAACACAATTAATAAGTTCTTCTCTTGTGATCAAAATGTCATTTTTTAAAAACAAGTCCTAAACAGAATAGTGATATATCAACACCTTTAATAAAGGAATATCGTACCTTTTAAATAAATGTACCCTTTAAAAAAATGCTTTCTTGACTATGCAGAAATGACCTATGATGTGTTTTATACTGACTATTTCATTTTCCACATTTCCAGAAGTATCATCCAGAGCAATCACAAGCATTGAAGTGTACTCATGACAGTAGCTTTTTTTTTCTTCTAATTCTGTGACAATAGAAGACTAATTACAATGCCATCTTGAATTGAAATTTGGGATGATCCTTGGTCTTATGAACTAAATAGAAGGCATGGACATTTGAACCACATCATTGTATTCACTCCTATATGGTTGAAGAGACCTTGCCAGAATGTTATTTATTTGCTGAATCGCCTGCTCCTTTAATTTAGGACAGTGCCCAGTGTAGGTAGCATATTTTATTACATTTATTTATCTACCTGATATAACTGGTCTGTTTTCAGATAACAAATTAAATTTTCAAAAATAAAGCAGAAAGTGTTAATCAGACTGTAGACTGTAGGCAATTACTTAAGCAAGGCAGCTTGGTATTCCTTGGTTAATGGCAGTATATTATATGATTAATAGGTTCCTAGATTTAGAGCATTTTTACTGGATTACTATATGGATGATCATATGTTACACTATTATTAAGTCCTCTATTAAAGTGAGCTATAGATTTGATACATATGCTATTTCCTCAGAAGAGATGCAGTTTCTGTGTTGCAAGAATTGCTTTGTTTTATTTTGCTCTAAGAGCAATTTAGAAAATTCTAAATTTTATTGTTAATATTTAAATAAAGCAAAAGTAAAATAAGTTATTAATGAAACAAGGTTTCTATAAAATACTGGCAACATTCAAAATGTCCTTAATTAGGTATCATGTTCATAGCCCTTTCCGGATGAAGGAAACTGTTTTTGCAAGACTTGCCACTGCCTTCCTCCATTTTGTTCTGTACTCTCCTGTCATTCATTTTGTCTTTTTGTCCTCCAAAAGGGCTTTTGTCTCAATGGGAAAAAATCATTTTAAGAAACAAAATGAATGACCTGTCAAACCTTTTACAGGAAATATTTAAATGTGTGTAGAAGGGTGAGAAATATGCAAATGGAGCTCTCTAAAGCAAGTGTTTTGCCTTTATGTTCTATTACCAGATGTGAGGAGCTGCCACTGAATGCATGAGAGAAGATGGCAATTTATGCATTAAATGGTAATATTGAATATCATGTGCTCCTACTGACAGATCCTTATTACTCTTGCTAAAACACAGTGCCCTTCATAGCCTGTATAGAAAACAGAGAACAAAGGAAACTAGTGACCTGAAAAACAGATACCCAGGAATCCATTCAAAATTAATCTACTTATCCTGTAAGAGCAATTTGTTTGAGTGCTGTTTGGCACTGTGCGGAAAAATCTCACTGTCAAGAACTGAATGTCCAAAAAGGAGAGAGAGGAATCCTAAAACTTTATTCAAATAAAGGGAGAGTCCACCAGGCATATCCCTGTGGGGTCTCTCAAATTGCTGGGGGACGCAGCCCCTCTTTTATCCTAATTTCCTGACCGAGGGACGCCCTCTCCTTTTCCCCATTGGCCAAAGTACTCAGAAGTTACAGGCTTCCCGGCCTGCCTACACCGAACTCCCTGCCTCCTGCCATCTGTTCTCACCTGAGGTCACCTGACTCCTTTGTCCCCCTTGCTGAAGAATGTGGGGGAATTCCCCTATTTCCCTCCTTTGTAAAGGCCCCCATCTCTTGGCAGATGCTCTTTTGTCCCACTCACTCATGGCTCTGCTCAGTCTCCCCCCTCCCTTTGTCCTGCTCTTAAGCCAGACTGTGGGAGAATCCCCTTATTGGTGAATACACAAACTTGAGCATTCCGCTCAGCGCCACTTACAATACCTCTAAAAACGTGCTACTGAGACACCTGCATTAACAGTTTAAATATTAACCACCTCCTATTTACTTTTGTTGTCTCCTTTGTGATGGTGGAAAGCAAGCAGCATGTAGTGTGTGTGCGCATATGTGTGTGTGAAAGTTCAGACTATATCTCAGGAAATGAAAAAAAAACATTCAGCTTTCTCAAAACAGGTGGAAGCACAGCAGAGATTTATAAAGGATGGGATTGTTTACCTTGGAAACAGGTTTGAATTCTTTCATCAAACAACAAGATACTCAGGGTTGACCTATTTCAAACTGCTGTATATGGTTTTAAGGTGGAAATTTTTGCAAAGTTTATGTATAAAGTTCTTCACATCTACCTTGGATATTTGTGTATTGCTTAAATGTATAACCTCTACACTTCTAATCCTTTAAAATGAGGAAGATTTCTAATCCTTTGAAGTAAAGAAGATATTTAAAAACAGTAAAGCTAAAATGTGGAAGTATGTGATAATCTCCTTGACAGTAATTTGTAAGTGTTGACATTTTACACACTTTACATGGCATTTTTGCATGAAGCTACTACAGCTAGCACTCAGTTCTGATGAGGCATTTAATGCAACACATTAATGATAGAAGGCAACTATATAAACAAATTTACATTTCCCATCACATCCTATTAAATGTCATGGCATAAAAAAAATAGAAATAGAAATGATCCTTAATGTATATGCATACATACAGAGGCATACCTACAGCAAATGTCACTAATTCAGGTATCCTCCTGGGAAATCTGCCTAAGTTGTACAGTGCAAAGCAGCACCACACAGAGCTGGGACATTAGATCCCTGAAGTGGTCAGTGTAGCATGGGGTAGTTATCATCAATTATCATCTGGTCCAAACTATTTCGGGTCCTTTACTGTCTGTTCCTTGGCATCATGGAAAGCCCAAGTTGGAGAATGAACAGGAAGAAAGGGAAGTAAAAGACTTATGGACTAGAATTCAGCTGAACTTGGTGAAGGAAGAAGATAATTGGTAATTGTATAGAGCACTACTGTGCAAATAGGATTGCAATCCTAATTTACAGTTAGTTTACATTATCATACCTAAGTAATAAAGTGATTTTTAAAGCCACTCTTAAGGCTCTAAGAATATCTTAAGGATATCACCTCTTTTCTAAAACTTACCACTTCTTAATGATTTCCGGGTAGAACAGATGGATTTGTTTCTGCCCAGGGTAAGTTTCTTACAAGGAAATATATTTAAAAGTTACCATCTTACAGCATTCCCAATGCCAAGATTGTATTTCTTTTCTCATAAGATCTGTCATTTTCTTTGAAATTGCAGCTCTTGGGATTGTGTGATTATATTTAAATCAAAAAAGGGGGTATTATCGCTCCTTATGGTAGTGGAAAAAAATCAGAAAACATTTAAAACACTAAAAAAGGCTAATAAAAGGAACTCAAATTTCATGCTTCTTAGGTTTAAGATTCTGCCTGGAAAAACTGTCTTTGGATGGAGGAAGTATCCTAAAAATTCAGAAGGTGATTCTCTTCCATCTTAGTTGTTACTAACTGCTAACCCCAACACTACTACTATTCTGGAATTAGAAAACATTGCATTCTTTTCAGGAAAACTCTACAATCATGGTCCTGTTGGTTTGTGGCATTTAGAATCCTATGGGAAATGTCTATGCACATCCTTCCCATACTGAGCAAGACTTTATTTGTTTGCTTGCCTAAAACAAACCTGAAATGTTGAGTAGTTTAAATCAGGTTTGTTGAATAATACATTTTTAGAGATTGAAGTCACAAGCCAACAAGAACACTCACTGCTTTCCTCAGGTGGACATTTAAAAGGCCACCAGGGTATACAGTTTTATTCTCAGTGTTTGATTCTCCTAACCTAAAAATATATCTATCTATCTTGAATGCAACTTATTTAAAAAAAAAAAGGTATCAGCTTCTACAGAGGATATGAAAATGATCCTGTAGTATGGCAATTAAGATACACCATTGAGAATGTTAGTCTGTAATCTCAATAATCACCCGCACACTCAACCTGGTGGGTTAAAAAGCAAGCTTTTAGTAGCCGGCCGGCGGCGGACCTCTTACAGTTTGTCTGAGATCCGCGCCGTCTTGGGAAAAAGTTTGTGTTTTTATAGACAGCTGCAACTCCTTCATACGTTATTTGCAGCTACCAGTTCTTCACGGCTGATATCTTATCTCATGGTTGCAGCAAGAGCGGGGGGGCTCAGCATAAGTAGCAAGCTATGTTCACAGAAGCAAATAGCAAAATTAGGTACCTAGTCACCTCAACCTTATTAACTTCTTATATGGCCCCTCTTTGCACAGGGTCCTACATTTCCCCACCGGCTGTTGTCCCCTACCTCAAACCACTGAGGTAATACTGTTCTCCTGGGAGTGGGTTATAGTACGTCCTCGTGACCACTATTTTTGCCTCTGAAATTGTACTAGCGATATGAGTGCGGATGCATTTTAAGATGCAAGGGATAATGATCATAAAAATAAGAATTAATATTATGGGACCAGCTATTGCGGACATCAGGGTGGTGAGCCATGGGGACCAGTTCATAGAATCATAGAATGCCCAAGGTTGGAAGGGACCTCCAGAGGCCACCCAGTCCAACACCCCTGCACACTCAGGGTCACCTAGAGCACGTGGCACAGGGTGCATCCAAGCAGGCTTTGAAGATCTCCAGAGAAAGAGACTCCACAACCTCTCTGGGCAGCCTGTTCCAGTGCTCTGTCACCCTCACTGTTAAAAGAATATTCCTTAAGTTCATGTGGAAATTTTGGTGCTTCAGTTTGTGGCCATTACCTCTAGTTCTGGCGGTGGCCACCAGGGAAAAGAGGCCAGCACCATCCTCTTCACTCCCTCCCTTGAGGTACTTATAGACACTGATTAGATCCCCTCTCAGCCTTCTCTTCTCCAGGCTGAACAGGCCCAGCTCCCTCAGCCTCTGATCATAGGGCAGATGTTCCAGGCCCCTGATCATCCTTGTAGCCCTGTGCTGGACTCTCTCCAGCAGCTCCACATCCCTCTTGTCCTGTGGGGCCCAGAACTGGACACAATACTCCAGATGCAGCCTCACCAGGGCTGAGTAGAGGGGCAGGATCACCTCCCTCGACCTGCTGGAGACACTCTTCTTAATGCACCCCAGGATCCCATTGGCCTTCTTGGCCACAAGAGCACACTGCTACCTCATGGTCAACTTATCATCCACCATGACACCCAGGTCCCTCTCTGCAGAGCTGCTCTCCAGAAGGTCAGTCCCCAGCCTGTACTGGTGTCTAGGGTTATTCCTCCCCAGGTGCAGAACCTTGCACTTGGCCTTGTTGAATTGCATGAGGTTTTTCACCGCCCAGTTGTCCAGTCTGTCCAGGTCCCTCTGGATGGCAGCGCAGCCCTCTGGGGTATCAGCTAGTCCTCCCAGTTTGGTATCATCAGCAAACTTGCTGAGGGAGCACTCTGTGCCTTCAAAGAGGCCATTATACCACGACTGGAACAGATTCTGTTCCTGTGTCCTGTGGTAATATTCTTCTTTTAGATTTCTGTGCACCATGGCTAATGTTTCCCTAATGACTCCTGACTGGTTTGCATAAAAGCAGCACGTTTCTCCAAGAGCTACACATAGGCCTCCTTGCTTCATAAAGAGAAGGTCTAGTCCCCTTCTATTTTGGAGGACTACTTCAGCTAAAAAGTCCACTTGATTTTCCAATCTTCCCACTGTCTCTTCCATATAGCCCATATCTTGGGCTACTTGTGAGCTTAAGTCCTGCAATCCCTGTTTTTGAGCGATTAACGCAGAAGGCCCGACCGGGGTGGAGTCGGCTATTCCTGCCCCAATCAGTAATGGAATTAAGACAGGGGCAGCTCTTTTCTCTCTCCCATGATGGTGTTCAATGTAGCTCAGGTGGGCTCTTCCGTTATCCCCGCCCTACAAGTACACTTGGGGTAGAATATATACTAATACACAGAAATCAGGCCCTGCGCCCGAGGATTCAAGTTGCTGGGTGTTTACACAGTCAGTCAGCCTGCTCATACAGGCCCACCACACCCCTGTTGGGGCCTCATAATACCTAGCTCTTGTAACATTAACTCTTAATGTTCGGTTACAATTTTTCTGGTACAAGGGGAGTATGTCTCGCCCTGCAGTGATCAAGCATAGTCCTGCTCCCTGCACATCCCCAAGGGTCAATCTGGGGTGATCCCATGTACGCTTGTCTGAGTGCTTCCTGGGAGTAGGTGCTCCTTCAGTAGCTACGCCTATATAGTAAGGGGGTCTCGGATCTAGGCATAGCCAGCAATCTTTCTCACAAGTAGGGGAATGCTTCTGTATTGTTATGGTGATCCCTGGGTCAGGCCCGTGGACATACAGCCGTAGTCCTCACGTCCTGCCCGTATCCCAGGTTGTTCCATATTGGCCCCAATACTGGGGTTTAAAAAGGAATGGTTTGCAGGTTCTGGGTATACTGCATTTACCCTTCGGACCCCGCTCTATTCTTATGAAGGGGTCGTGATGCCCCCAGGAGGATTCTGCTTCACAACCCCATTGGGTACAGTCAAACTGGCCTGTAGAGAAATGCTGTGCTGAGGATCTGCACCACCTGCGCCTTGCCGATAATGTACAGGGGAGCGTTAGCGAATTGTCCTTGGCCGGCTGGGAATGAGGAGCTAGGTGGGAATGAGGAGCTAGCGGCTTCAGATAAACAATTTTGCAGAGCTGAGAAGAGCCTATGCGGCCGGGACCTAGCAACCCTCCTAGCAACCAATCATAACTAGCCTGTAAATCCCTCAGATGCTTGTAGGTATAAATATACGCGCACTTCAGCTAATAAACGGAGCAAGACCTAACCTCATATTGAGACCGTGTCTTGTAATCTGGCTCGGCTCCCGGAAGGCCCGTGCAGTTGTCCTGTGCTGGTTCCAACATCTGGCGCCCAAACAGGGACCCGACGGCAGGAACGTTGGGACCTGACGGCAGGGGACCCGATGGCAGGGACGTCGGGACCCAATGGCAGGAAGGTGCTGCGGCAGGTGGAAGATCCTGGCTCACCACGGCTGGACAGAGGATCGGGGAACATTCTGGGTCACTACGGCTTGACAGAGGATCAAGGAGCTGGGAAGCGGCATCTGGTGTGAGGTACCCACACCGCCGGGAGCGGGTGCCGGGCACGGGGTCCAGGGGCCGGGGCCATTGAGTTGCCGGGGCCCCTCCGCAAAGACCGCCTTAACCATGGACTGGGAGGTGGCAACACCGCTGCTATTGCATGTTCTCGCCAAGTGAGAGGCAGCTGTGAGTACGAAGAAATGTTAAAATGGGCACAAGAGAAGGGACATCTGCAAACTCTGGAACTTATGTTTAGTGCCACTGAGTGGCAGGAGATAGGGGACTCTCTCTGCGACGCCACCATTGCAGGTAGCAAAATGGCTAAGGACTTGGGTTGTACGTGGTGAGAAGTAATGATAGCGAAGGTCCTTCTCACTCCTGCGCAATATCTGCTATGGGAACGGGAGTGGGAGAAACAAATTCAAAAGGTGGTGAACGCACATAACATCTCGGGAGATCCGTTGCATGGTGTAACTGTGCAGATGCTGATGGGATGGGGTCTCTATGGTGACCCTGTGGCTCAGCTAACCTACTCGATGCTCATGTATAATGCTTCGCGGAAGCAGGCGCTGTTTTTAGTGCCGTCAGAACGAAAGGCCCCATCATTTAGGATGGTGAAGCAGGGATTGCGGAAGTCCTACGGAAATTTTGTGAATAGGCTCGTGCAATCTGTGGCGCAAGCTACTGATGAACAGACCCTCTGCAAGCTTTCGATCTGGTGCAGAGAGAATGGGTTCAAAGCCGAGCCCCACCTAGTATTTGAATCCCATGTGAAAGCCAAAAGGAAAGTGGCCATCGGAGCCACGTCCACCTTTGCGAGCACTTCAGGACCGGGAACGCCACGCCACCGACAACCCCTGGTGTTTGGAGATCCATCACCAACCCCCCCGCCCACGTCCTCGCCTGTGCCTGCAGCGCCTGCACTGTCTGTGTCCCCGCTTCCGGACCCCCCGCTGTCGTACCTGAAGAACGGCTCGGCTGAGTCCAGGACTTGTTAGATCACCTTGAAAAAAAAAGGAGAAGGGGGGCCAGGGAAGAGAAGGCGAATGAGATCAAGGAGACTTACGTTGCTGAGGGCTTGACAACAGGCAGGAGGAAGGTGCAGGGGATTTGATCTGTCTTTTGAAGTGGGGGTTGAAGAATTGTAATGCTTTAAGTGAGGACAGAAACCGTTATTAGGGCTATTATTTCTATTTGCTATGTTCATCTCTATTATGTGTTGTATCCTTTGTATATTGATGCTGACGCGAGGTATGGTTGAAAGGTGGAAATTTGTATGATCCGTAGAGTCATAAAATTATTGTACGAAATAGAATTCAGACCTTGAGAAAGAAGATGTTTCCCTGCCCAGGCTGAGCGATAAGGAGCACGGATGCAGCTGCCCAGCCAGGCTCACTGCCGACCTCCTCCGAAAGCAGTTGAAGGCGGCTGCTCTACCGGGCTTGTAGCCAACTTAACTGCAATCATCCTCTAAATTAGTTTGAAGGTCAAACACCCGAGAGGGAGGGAGATGAGAGAGGCAGGACCCTCAGACTGACGGCTGGGACCACTTGCTGGTATGCGCACCTGCGCGACCAGGAGGGAAGGTTATGTGACTGAAGGCGGAGTTTGTCCGCCCCCCGGTCTGCCTGCTGGCACGTACTGGCCCTACGTGGCAGGATGCACCGGGTATAAACAGACAGTGCAGAGAGAGAGGGAGGGCGATACTCCTAACACTGAGGCCCACGCTGTCTCCGCGGGGACGCCCGCCGAGTTAGGAGCCTGTCAGCAACCCTCTAATCTGCCAACTCGAGAGAATGTTCAGTCTCAGTGTCCTGCCCACAACCAGTGGAAATCACTAGTGGAGTGCACAGCTACGTGAGGTCGTGCCACTGGATAGAAACTGTGTTTGTGCTGTTTGTGTCTGTGGTCTTTAGATTTTATTGTGTAATATATATCAGCAGAGAGGGCTGAATAAGCACAACAAGAAAGTGCAGAATTCGAAAGCGGGAAAGCCAGAAATAACTCGGACTATGGCGTTCCCCCCCACCTCCCCCGCCCACCCCCCCCACCGATGGAGGACTGGGAGCCGTACTCTGACTTGTATCCTTGGACAGAGAGGAAACCAAGTTGAAGCTATGCAAACATACATAGAAATGGAAATAGAGAACCTTCCAAAATGATTGAGACATCTTAATAATTGATTTAAAAGATTGTTTTTTCACCATACCAGCTACAAACAAAGCGAAAATTTGGCAAGAGCAGTCTATGTTTTAAATTTTTTGAGATTACCCCAGGACAGCCTAATCCCTCTGATGGTCAAACACAGGGCTGGGCTAAAGGGAGCCCTGACAGAAGTAAAGTCGGGTCTGTGTAAGGTGATGCTGAGAGACTGGAACACGGGAAAATGGACGGGACCCTTGGACTTGATAACCTGGGGAAAAGGGTATGCTTGTGTCGTTACAGATACTGGAACCAGATGGGTGCCAGAAAAAAATGGGTGAGACCTTGTCTGGAAGCAAACTCGCATACATCAGATGTAGCAGGCAAGCAGCTGGTACCCTAGCTGCGGAAAGTGTGAGCCTGCAGAAGAACAACATGGGAGGAAGAAGTGTTACTGTCATTATTAGCTGTATATTGTGGCTTTTAGGAAGTAATGTTGTTTTTAACGCTATTATAGAAGCTGATGCTACTTTTAACACTAATGGATATGTTATGCTTCTTAGGCGTATTGTTAATTATACCCAAATTAAGAGTTGTTGGCTTTGTGGGACAGCAGACCAATTTGATGCATTGGTGTTAGGTATTCCTCTAAGCAACTGGACAGACCTGAATCCATATAGCCTACTCAATACATCATATCAGTGCACACAGGAGACTGTCACAATGGAAGTAATGCCCTGAACTCCCGATACGCCTCATGGTCGTCTCAAACCCAATCTCGGTGTTTGCCCTCATCATGCAGTGGCAAAAGAAAAAAGGGGGAGAAGACTACCTTGCGGTTTTAGAATGGATCTTCTCATTGTTTCAACCGCGCAAGAGCGTGACCCCCTCGGTTGGAAGCGGTGGCTCACATGGTCTGCCGTGGGAGAACTCGGGTGCTGGCAGTCTCGGGGGGTGAGCCGGTGGCGATCCACCTTCCCCTGCAGGCGGCGAATCTGGAATGGGCCTTGTGGCACTCCACTGCGCTGCAGTTAGCGCTCTTGGAGTTCCCTGGGGAGGTGACTTCGGAAAGGCCCGCAGGAAAGCTTGGCCACTTCCTCACCAGCTATTCATTCGTAGGAAGATCAAAGTATGTAAAGACCTCTGCGCAATGGCCTCATGGTATGCACGGACGCAGGGAAAACCTCCAGAAGGGCGACCATCACCTGGAAAGGAGAAGGACCTATGGAAGGCCCACACCCTACAAGCAGTGGAAGGTGACTCGTTGCAGATCGGACTCCCTGTACGTCGTTGGAGTAGTACAGAGAATTGAGGATGCTCTTTTGAAAGAAACTCGTAACCAGCACTTGTTGCAGCTATTTCTACAATTCGAGAGAGCTGTGAGGTGGCATTCGACGGCGTTCTGTGCCATCCACGTCCGGAGCCATCAATGGACACTGGGTTTGGGGAAGGGTAACGATCGGGCTGACCGGTTAGTGAGCTTGGCGCGCGAGCATGGGCCACTGAATCGTTTTGAAATCGCCCGTATTGCTCATGAACAGTTCCACACTAATGCCAAGGGCCTGACCCGGATGTATGATATAACTATATTCGATGCCCACGGAATTGTGCAGGCCTGTCCCCAATGTAGTCATCATGGGCCAGGTCTGGGCATTGGTGTGAACCCCGGGGGCCTGAAGGCATTAGAGATGTGGCAAATGGACATCACACATGTACCTGAATTTGGATGCCTCAAGTATGTCCACGTGTCCATAGACACCTACTCCAAGTTTGTGTGGACCACAGCTCAGACCGGTGAAAGGGCCCTACATGTCTGCAGGCATCTAACCACATGTTTTGCGGTCATGGGCTCGCCCGAGCACATCAAGATGGATAACGGTCCAGCCTGTGTCAGTGAGTCTGTCCGATGCTTTCTGATGACCTGGGGAGTAAGGCATACCACCGGGCTCTCAAACTTTCCAACTGGTCAGGCTATAGTGGAGCGCACAAACAGAACACTCAAGGACTATTTGCAAAAGTTCAATTCAATAGTGGACCCAAGAGAGTGTTTGGATAAGGTTCTATTTGTATTAAATCATCTCTGTGTCTTCAGGGACAATGTTGATCCGCCTGTTGTAATCCGTGCCACCTGTGTTAATGCAGGCACTCCCACTAAAGAAATGATGGTTAATTATCATAACCCTAGAACGGGGATCTGGGAGGGCCCCACCACTGTCATATTTAATGGTCAAGGGCATATGTGTGTTTCCACCCAAACAGGTCCACTGTGGGTACCCAGCAGGTGGACCCGAGCCGTACCAGGACGGAACGACCATCCCGAAGTCTGCCACTCCTTGACAGAGACCACACCATGCGTCGAGAATGAGGAAGCAGAGAATGGACTGCAAGGCAGGGAATCGGGTTTGGAGGGGTCTGCGGGGCCTGGGTGATCCTTGTGGAATTGACTTTAGCTAGTAATCCTGGAGTGAAGGTATTGCGGGATGCCTATTTGCCAAAGTTGTTCGATCCTCGTACAAATGTTTGGGTGACACTGGCTCATGCCTTAAATACTGCCAGCTTTTGTGCCAGTATGGCTACACCCAGTGCGCCCTTCTTGACTTGTTTGGTAGGAGTGCCATTAAATGAAACTACCTGGGATGGATTTAAGGGAGGGCTACAGCAGATGGGAATAGTGACGAGTAGGTCTGCGCTCCCAACACCACCGCCATTCTGGGAAGGGCCCACCCCACCAGATAGGAGCCTGGGTAGCGTTTCTGATGTTTTTAGCAAGTATGATTGGTGGGAGGATAGGCTGCCTATAGGGCCTGAACCACAGGAGCTTGAACTATTAGATTCCCTCAATGCCTCCCACTGCCTCTTTATTAATGCATCGGCAACTTGTAATAAAAATGTTTCAAATCCAACTCTTCTAAATCCAATTGGGAGTACCAGTAGCTGGGAGTCATGATGCAAGAACATTGAGGAAGATGCATCAGCCCCAGCCACCGGCCCTAAGCTCCCCCGAAGATTACCCACAGGATATTTCCTTATCTGTGGCAACTGGGCTTGGTCCGGAATTCCATCAAAGTCTATAGGGGGTCCATGTACGATAGGCCAAGTGAGTATGGCTTTGCCCTGGCTTCATCCCAACATCACCAGCATCAAGAGAAGAACTCAGCGAATGGCGCATAGCATAATCCAGACTGAGGACTGTAATGACGAAGTCCGCCTCTGGTCTAAGTGGGAGATAATTTTTGCATCCCTCTTCGTACCGGGGGCGGCAGCGGCGCGAGACCATAGGAACTTAGACACTCTGTCCTGCTGGGTAGTAAAACAAGCCAATGCCACTAGCCAGGTTCTCTCTGATTTAGCACGGGACTTATCACAAGTACAGCATGCAGTATTACAAAATAGGGCTGCAATTGACTTCCTGCTGCTAGCCTACAGGCATGGATGTGAAGATTTTGAAGGGATGTGCTGCATGGACCTACAAGACCACTCTAAGGCAATCCACCAGCAAATCCAGCAGCTGATGGAACACATCCAGAAGATACAGAAAGACGTGGGCTTCTTTGGGCTGGATGGGTTAACTGATTTATTGGGTATTGGTGGGTGGCTAAAATCCTTGCTTAAGACAGGATTGATCCTTTTGATTGTTATGCTTTTTGTCCTATGCTTATTCAGTTGTGCCTTCGCATGCTTAAGGCGAATGCTATCCTCCCTTACTAATAAAGCCTGGCTATTGCAAAAGAAAAAAGGAGGACTTATAGAGGAATGGCTTGAAAATCGAGGACACTTCACGGCTCCAGGTGATCTGCACAACCCCGGCCTTGAAATGATCGAGAGTCCTTGAACTGCCCATCAATAGATCAATAAGCAACGGACGTTGCGCAGCATGATGCTGGACTCTTTGGCTGGGAAGACTTTGCAGACCAACATGGACTTGGGGATGGGTGCATGTATTAGTAAAATCGAGGCTAATGTTACTAGTTGTTTTATTGTTTATGCTTTGTATCTTTAGCTGTGCTTTTGCCTGTATTAGATGTATGATATTCTCACTCACCAGCAAGGCTTGATTAGTGCAAAAGAAAAAAGGGGGAATTGTAGAGAAATGCTGTGCTGAGGATCTGCACCACCTGCGCCTTGCTGATAATGTACAGGGGAGTGTTAGCGAATTGTCCTTGGCCGGCTGGGAATGAGGAGCTAGCCGCTTCGGGTAAACAACTTTGCAGAGCTGAGAAGAGCCTATGCGGCCGGGACCTAGGAACCCCCCTAGCAACCAATCATAAGGAGCCTGGAAATCCCACAGATGCTTGTAGGTATAAATATACGCGCACTTTGGCTAATAAACGGAGCAAGACCTAACCTCATATTGAGACCGTGTCTTGTAATCTGGCTCGGCTCCTGGAAGGCCCGTGCAGTTGTCCTGCGCTGGATCCAACACTGGCCATCCCCTTGACACCCAGGATTTCCTATAGCAGGACATACGTAGTATTGTACCTCCTGTAGTAATTCCTCCCCCACAATGGGGACCACATCCCTGAGCCGCTGCTGCCCATGACCCCCTGTTTGGTACCCTGTTCCTCCTGTTGCTGAGGCTCGTCGTATGGGTATCCCTATTTTGCATAAATCAATTGTTATTTCAGGGGCGTCACTAGTGCTTATTGACTGGATTGTGCTTCCCATTTCCAGTATCCCTAATTTCCCATTTCCAGTTAATGGGGCGATAAGGACTGTGCTCATATCTTAACCCCAAAGTTTGCATACACACTGTTAAAATTAACCAGGCTCCCCATATCTGTCTACTCATTTTCTCGGTATTGTGACCCTTAGTGGGTTACTAGGGTCCTTGGAAATAGCCCACTTATCTGAATCTGGATTCGGTTGAGGAGGAGTTGGTTTCACGTGGGAGTGATGAATCCACACAGGTTTTCTGGCGACCTTTACCGCTGTTGGAGTGTGAAGTATCACTTGGAGTGGCCCTGTCCCCCAAGGTTCCAATGATGCTGTTCGGAACCTTTTGATGTACACCAAGTCCCCTGGTTGGTATGGGTGAGCTGGTTCTTGTATAGGCTTCTGGCTCTCGTTGTGGTCTCGCAAGCCTCGGTGTATCTGCTCTCCTACCTTTTGTAATGCCTGGAGGAACACTGGAGAGCTGTTAGTAATGCTCACGGTTTTGGGGAACAAAGGCAGGGGTCTCCCACAGAGTATTTCATAGGGGGATAGTCCTATCTTATATGGGGTGCACTGTGCTCGTAAAAGCGCCATTGGGAGTAAATCGACCCAGTTAGCCCCTGTATCAATATTCCATTTAGTAAGTGTTTCCTTTAAGGTACAGAGTTCATTCTTTCTACCTTTCCTGAGCTCTGGGGGTGGTAGATGCACCTCATTTTCCAGGTGATTTCCAAGGCTTTTGCTACTAATTGTGTAGTAAACCAAATCGAGGAATTATTTCTTGCAGGAGCTTTTTCGCAGTTATAGCGGGGGTTTCTGCTTTTGCTGGGTAAGCCTCCACCCATCCCAAGTATGTGTCCACGAATACCAGTAGATACTTATATCCCAACTTTCCGGGTTTTATCTCAGTAAAGTCTAGTTCCCAGTAAACCCCCGGTGCGTCCCCCACTTCTTTAGTCCCCTGGTTTGGTGAGGATATTTTTGGGTTCACTTGAGCACATGTAGCACATCGGGCAGAGATCCTCTCCAACTTCTGACGTAGACCTGACATCCAGAGGTGAGGTCATTGATCCAGAGGACCCTGCAAACCAAAAAGCTATAAATCTGGCCTTTGTGTCTCAATCAACCACAGACATAAGAAAAAAGATACAAAAACAAGATGAGTTTGCAGGAAAAACTAGAACCGAGCTAGTAGAAATTGCTCAGAAAGTATTTGATAGTCGGGATACACCCGAGGATGCCTTGAAAAAAAAAAATCACCAAGGCAACGATAGCAACAGTGGCAGCTTTACAAGCCACTCCACCTCATCATCCTAGATAGGCAGTTTCCCCAAGAAAAGGGAAAGAGGGGATAATATGGGGAACCACCCCCCACCGCCCCGAGACGATCCATTCTCGACCGAGATCAGTGTGCGATTTGTAAAAAGAAAGGACATTGGAAAAATGAGTGTCCTTACCAAAATGCGCCACCAAACTCGCGAGAAATTCTATTTATGAAAAAAAATAAAACAACTGACAGCCCCCAGAGCCCAGGGTAACTTTGAAGGTTCGGGGGCAACCTGTGTCGTTCCTTATTGGCACCGGAGCGTAACACTCAGTAACCTAAAGAACCATTAGGCCTCCTGTCCCAAGAAACAACTAGGGTACAGGATGCCGCTGGACGGATGGCAGCAGTTACGTAAAAGATGGAGTCCGGTATGCAGGGGCCGCAGTGGGAACATAAGAAGGCCGAGTAATATGGGCCCAATCGTTGCTGCGTGGCAGTTCAGCACAAAGAGCTGAACTCATTGCTCTGACACGAGTGCTACAATGGGAAAGAGGAAAGGTGGTAAACATCTATACCGATAGCCGGTACGCCTTTGCCACTGCCCATGTGCATGGGCAGATATACAAAGAAAGGGGACTATTAACATCAGAAGGAAAAGGCATAGAAAAATAAAGAAGAGATCTCAGCCCTACTGGAAGCTGTGTGGGCCCCCGAGCAGTAGCCATTATCCATTGGCCAGCACACCAAAAGGGAAATAGTCCCCAGATACAGGGCAACGCTCTAGCCAGTAGACAAGCAAAACAGGTGGCTCAACAGCCAGTGGGGACCAATACAAATATTAACATTAATGCCTCAGACCGAGTGGCTGAAATACCCCCCAAAATATACTGAAGCCGAGAAAGATTATATAAAGGACCATCAAGGGGAAGAGGGAGATGCAGGATGGTGGTAGCTGCCAGCTGGACTTTACCGAGATAAAACCCGGAAAGTTAGGATATAAGCATCTATTGTTATTCGTGGACACATACTCGGGATGGGTGGAGGTTTACCCAACAAAAGTAGAAACTGCCGCTATGAAATATTCTGTGGGAGACCCCCGCCTTTGTTCCCCAAAACCGTGAGCATTACTAACAGCTCTCCAGTGTTCCTCCAGGCATTACAAAAGGTAGGAGAGCAGATACACCGAGGCTTGCGAGACCACAACGAGAGCCAGAAGCCTATACAAGAGCCAGCTCACCCATGCCAACAAGAGGACTTGGTGTACATCAGAAGGTTCCGAACAGTATCATTGGAATCTTGGTGGACAGGGCCACTCCAAGTGATACTTCACACTCCAACAGCGGTAAAGGTCGCTGGAAAACCTGCGTGGATTCATCACTCCCACGTGAAACCAACTCCTCCTCAACCGAATCCAGATTCAGATAAGTGGACTATTTCCAAGGACCCTAGTAACCCACTAAGGGTCACAATATGGAGAAAATGAGTAGACAGATATGGGGAGCCTGGTTAATTTTAACAGTGTGTATGCAAACTTTGGGGTTAAGATATGAGCACAGTCCTAATCGCCCCATTAACGAGAAATGGGAAATTAGGGATACTGTAAATGGGAAGCACAATCCAGTCAATAAGCACTAGTGACGCCCCTGAAATAACAGTTGATAGGGATACCCATATGACGAGCCTCGGCAACAGGAGGAACAGGGTACCAAACAGGGGGTCACGGGGCAGCAGCAGCTCAGGGATGTGGTCCCCATTGTGGGGGAGGAATTACTACAGGAGGTACAATACTACGTATGTCCTGCTATAGGAAATCCTGGGTGTCAAGGGGATGGCCAGTTTCACTGTGCCCAATGGGGTTGTGAAACAGAATCCTCCTGGGGGCATCACGACCCCTTCATAAGAATAGAGTGGGGTCCGAAGGGTAAATGCAGTATACCCAGAACCTGCAAACCATTCCTTTTTAAACCCCAGTATTGGGGCCGATATGGAACAACCTGGAAAACAGGCAGGATGTGGGGACTACGGCTGTATGTCCACGGGCGTGACCCAGGGGTCTCCATAACAATACAGAAGCATTCCCCTACTTGTGAGAAAGATTGCTGGCTATGCCTAGATCCGAGACCCCCTTACTATATAGGCGTAGCTACTGAAGGAGCACCTACTCCCAGGAAGCACTCAGACAAGCGTACATGGGATCACCCCAGATTGACCCTTGGGGATGTGCAGGGAGCAGGACTATGCTTGGTCACTGCAGGGCGAGACATACTCCCCTTGTACCAGAAAAATTGTAACCGAACATTAAGAGTTAATGTTACAAGAGCCAGGTATTATGAGGCCCCGACAGGGGCGTGGTGGGCCTGTGTGAGCGGGCTGACTGACTGTGTAAACACCCAGCAACTTGAATCCTCAGGCGCAAGGCCTGATTTCTGTGTATTAGTAATATATTCTACCACAAGTGTATTTGTATGGCGGGGATAGCCCAAGATATGGGCTATATGGAAGAGACAGTGGGAAGATTGGAAAATCAAGTGGACTCTTTAGCTGAAATAGTCCTCCAAAATAGACTAGACCTTCTCTTTATGAAGCAAGGAGGCCTATGTGTAGCTCTTGGAGAAACGTGCTGCTTTTATGCAAACCAGCCAGGAGTCATTAGGGAAACATTAGCCATGGTGCGCAGAAATCTAAAAGAAAAATATTACCACGGGATGGAAGAACAGAATCTGTTCCAGTCGTGGTATAACTGGTCACCATGGCTCACCACCCTAATGTCTGCAATAGCTGGTCACATAATTCTAATTCTTATTTTTATGATCATTATCCCTTGCATCTTAAAATGCATCTGCACTCATATCGCTAGTACAATTTCAGAGGCAAAAATAGTGGTCACGAGGATGTACTATAATCCACTCCAAGAGAAGAGTATTACCTCAATGGTTTGAGGTAGGGGACAACAGCCGGTGGGGAAATGTAGGACCCTGTGCAAAGAGGGGCCATATAAGAAGTTAATAAGGTTGAGGTGACTAGGTACCTAATTTCGCTATTTGCTTCTGTGAACATAGCTTGCTACTTATGCTGAGTCACCCTGCTCTTGCTGCAACCATGAGATATCAGCCGTGAAGAACTGGTAACTGCAAATAACGTATGAAGGAGTTGCAGCTGTCTATAAAAACACAAACTTTTTCCCCAAGACGGCGCGGATCTCAGGCAAACTGTAAGAGGTCCGCCGCCGGCCGGCTACTAAAAGCTTGCTTTTCAACCCCCCAGGTTGAGTGTGCAGGTGATTATTGAGATTATGGACTAACAGAAGAAGATTGATACTGGAAGGCTGCTCATCTACAACACAGCTGCTTGCTTTTTCAGAAAAGGACTCCATCCCAACTATTTCTTCATTACTGCTTTGAAAAATGTTATGGCACTGGTAGATATTGCAAACATTCCTTTAACAGTGCTACTCATTTGAAAATGATAGTAAAGCATTCTGGATATAGGGTTTGTATGAGGTGTTGCCAAAATATTTACATATCGGTAATGCTGATCTATAAATGACTGACTTTGAGTCTTATCTTACTCAAGGTGGCAATGTCCTTTTAATCGTCATCAGAAGCAATATGCTGGCTTGGCAACAAATGTCTCTGCCTTCTTTAATGTATGTAAGACAGTGAACACAGTGTTTATTTTTTCTAGTTTATACTATATTTGCTGTCTCCTCACTAAGTCACAGATAAATTAATACATAGTATTTTTTTAAATAAATAGCTATTATGAATTAGCTGCTGAAATGAATTTATTCCCCTAACAAAACAATATATGCCTGGAGCAGGAAACAAGGTTAGATCCAGTGTATTTGATTTTCATTGTTACCTGCCCATGTGGTAAATGTCAGGAAGCATACATTTTGACATAATTCTACTGTGAATGTGACATTTTGACTTAAAATATGTCTGGAATTTTTTAAAAACTTGACAGGGTGATTTTTTTTGAGCTCCATCCCACTACAGTCTAAAGCTCTGATGAAAATGTCAAGGAAGCAAATGATCTAAGAAGCCTGTTCAGCCCTGGTGCTGACCAAGCTGAGCAAATCCGTTCCTGGGTCTTCAAATTTCAATAACACACTCTTGTTTTAAAATACTTCTGCTCTGGAGGCTAAGCAACACTGCGAGCTTGCATAATTAAAGGTGTGTACAGACTGTCAGCAGCCATAAAGAGAGAGAGCTTTCCAAATCAGAAAATGCCTTGAATGAGTGAATGCTGCTGACCTGATGAAGCCCTCTCAAAACCACTTTTCTCACTTTCCTCAAAAAGTGAAAAATCAGATTATCAGAAAAATCTTATACTTTCATGGTATCTTGCTATTCAGATTCTTAACCCACCTTTCTTATAGTCATTTCACCTGGCCTATGAATTTTCACTATTTTCTACAACATCATATATAGTCTTAAAACTTAGAAGGGAAAACAAGTGCAATCCAGCTGCACTTGTGCACTTTTGCACTGTTGTACATTTTTTCCAGAAAATTTCTCTCTCCATTACTTTCCTACTTTTTGCTTATGAGTGCTGAATTTAAATGATTTCTTAAGAATAATCACAAAAGAATGGCAATCAAGGAATATAATAAATGCTAATTAATTGCTGAATGTTAAACAAACAATACTTGAATCGTTCATATTTCTCAGGCACTAAATCAGGAAGGACTTGTTGATTTCATCTTTGATGACCTTAACTATACCTGAAAAGAGGAAAGGTGAAAATATTTAAAACTTGATTTTAGTAGTGTTGAGGACTTCTCTCTCTGACGGCAGTGGATTCTTATATGTGTAGGATGTTGGCTTGGCTGTAAAAAAGTAAAATATCAAAAAGGAGTGTAACCAATGTAATGAATCAATAGTTTTCAATTAAGTATGCCTAGGACAGTACCATAGTGCCTTCAGGAAAAACAAAAAAAGCCCCAAAAGCAATTCAGTAAAAATCAAAGTAATGAAATCTGTACTGACTGATTGGCTTTATAATGCTTAAAAGTGAATCCAAACATTTGTGTTTATGAGGATTTTCCCCCCTAGGACAGGGGGAAATTTAGACAGTATTGAGTATTTTTTTTAAATTCAAAGCCTAGCACCTAAGAAAGGAGTGCTAACTTTCTTGGAGTTTTTAATTAATACTTGTAACAGTGGTCTCTAATAAAAACAACTTAAATATATTCAAATATAGAAATAGTTACATAGTTTATGATGTTATTTATTTCCATGTGACCCTACTACTAGAATATCCTTTTCTAAGGTCCAAATGAGCATCTTGATTTCAAGCCAGTCCTAGTCTAATAGAGACAATAGTGTTGACTTCCATTACAGCATGACACTATTAAACAAAACTAGGATAAGGTCAGGATCTGGACACCCTGCTTAAAGAATTTCCAGATTTCGTTAACAAGCACACACACACAAAAAAAAGGGTGGGTACAATGGACAAAATAATGCAAAATAAGCCTGGTATCCCACATGAGCTCAGCTATGTAAAAAATATTCCACCATAAAACCAGAAGCAAATGACAGCAAATTCAGAAGCATTACTAGAAGCTGAAGCAGGTGTTAATCAGTGTTACCCAGGGATGCAAGGATAAGATGCCAAGGCACTATATACAAGCAGGAAACCATAAGAGGCTTTCCACTGCAGACAAACACTATTTACATGTAATAAATCTGTGAAAAGGACCTATGCAATCTATAGACGTCTACAATAGTATGTTAATCCAACATGCTCATAAAGGGCAGCTTTATCCTTCAAAATTCTACTTCAGTTCTGTCTGGCCAGTTAGGCACAGGCAGAAGCGAGCAACATCTGTCCACGATTGGTAGACAAGCTGGCTGGGCTGGCTAGATATGCGACTGCTCTAATTTGGAAGCCCTACAAGCAAACGTGAGCATTTCCTCTGTACGTGGCAATAGAGTAGAGAAGCAGAAGACAGCGTGCAGCTCCTCTCCGTTGGCCCACCACAAGGAAATGTGAACTGCCTTGACCTACTCAGTAATGTCAAGTGAGCCGTTGTTTTCAGGCCCTTTCCATAACCCATGGGGTGAACTTTAGCACTTACACTTCTTCCTTAATAAAATAATGTGGATTATTGGTTCCAGTGAGGGAGAAGAGCTGACCGTGTGCCCTTACAGGAGGATGCTGCCCACACACTTGCAGGGGGAGGATCACTGCACTTCTCCGGCCATCCCAGACTTTCTTCCTGGATAGTGCCGCTCATGGCCATCTTTTAAGCTGATTCAGCACAGAAGGTGCATTCTAGACCTTAGTGCCTAGGAAATGATTTTGTGGAGAAAGAGCTGCCTTTATTAACTTCAACTTTGAGCTCTGAACATACAGATCAATATTAAAACATCCTTCTTTTGTCTTTTGCTATAGTGTTCTCAAGATAACCTTTGCTGTTAGAAAAGCCAAAATCAGCTTTTTTCTTTTTTAATATAAAATCACACTGAAATGGAGGCGAGCTGCTTCAGAGACTTTTTAACAATGTTTGGCAGCCAGCAGACTCTGACAGCCCCTAAATGAAACTAGCCATTCCAAGACTTGTTTACACTTTTTAAAAAACTCCTACTACTTTATGTGGTGGTCTCAGTCTGCAGCATTCTCCTTCCCCATAGCAAAGGTCGTTGCTCTCTTCCTCTTTCATCCCTTCCTATGAGGCCTTTGGCTGGATCAATGAAGAGTGGATAACCCTGTTTTTGCAAGAAGAGTCTCAAGAAGATGCTGGTGCTCTAGATTCGGTAGGTAAATGAAGAACAACAGGGAAAATGAAGTTGTCAATAGGTTAAAGGGTGTGGAAGAAAGCTCAGACACATAGAGTTTTAAAGAATTTTCAGAGCTGCAGGGGAGAATAGGGAAATCAATGACAGAAACACTAAATAAAGACACATTTCCAGCAGCACTTCTCCAGTGTTTTGACTGTGTAAGCCCCTCCTGCTCTATTGCACTCAGTCTGAGAACAGGGATGATCCTTTTTTCCCCCTCCTCTAGTGGCATTTTCCGATTCCAGCAGCACCCAGTGAAACCCCTCACAGCCCTGTGGATTTTTTGGCATGACTTTGTCTGGAGAGAGAAATATTTTGGCTTAAAAGTGGAATTTAAACAAGTTAAGATGTAGATCAACTTGCAATTTTGCAATACCAATAAAAGAGCCTGAAATATGACAACATTTCTTGGAAATATAAGCCCTGGAAGGTCTCCCATGTGGAATGCAATAATAAGACACCTAAATAACTATTCAGTTTTTAAAATTTTCATTAAATGTAAAGAAAAGATTAGTTTCTGCTTTCTTACTAATACACTGAATGCAGAAAGATCCACATGACTGACAGTTTTACTGTGCTAGCCAGTAAAAAGAGCCCATTTCAAATAAACCAGACTTCCCCACTAGTAGTAATATCTGTGCTTTTATTTATATGTCTAGGCTTTGACTGATGTAACTAATGTAGTGAAGAGTCTCCACAGAGACGGAAAAGTCATTTTAAACACCCATGACTTTTCCAGAATATAGATCTCTCTTAACTGATACTGCATGTTATTTGAACTAGAAGCAACATTTCCTTATCATTTTTGGGTCCTTTTACATTTTTTTTTAATCTGCTCACATCTGCGCAAAATGGTAGACACACATTCACAATAAAACTCTCTGAAGGTTATACGAAATGAGTAAGCAGCTGTAGTTAAGATCAGCTACTGATATTGATTTTCCTTCATCTACAAAGGAAATGTCTTTAAATCCAAGTGCTGTGTAAATTGTTAAACATATATGATTTAAAACCTTGGAAGAAATGGAGATTGTAAAGACTGTACTAAACAAGGAGAGAGTCTAAGATGTCCAATTTTGATTTCTGCATCTAAAATATATTAGAAAAGAGATAGTCATTATCTCTCAACTTTTCTGCAGCTTATATTTATGAAATTTTAATCTATATCTTTTTTTATTTTTTTTTAATTACATTAGATTTTTTTAATTACAGACACAGAGTTTTCTGTGGGTGAACTGTCAATGGGTCTTAATGACGTGTTTCGCGATTCTCTCCTAGAAGCCAAAAGTGAAGGGATAGATATTAAATATTACATCAAAGGAAGCTTCGCATCCTGATCCTTTCTGTCTGGTTCGTGTCTTGTTCTCTCCTTTTCCCCTAGAGGCTGTAACACTCACTTTCCATTATCTAGCTGTTTTTAACAAGAGAACTGTAATATGCAGGTTCCTCTCAATGACTAGCGGCTGAAACTGCATGATAGCCCTATTCTCTCCTCAGATGTCTTTTGAAACTCTTCAGTGTAGGCATTACTTGTTTTTGCTTTATTTTTGTTTCCTTTAGTGAATTTTGCCTTTGCTAATACATACATATAGTGAAATGTGAAATTCATGTGTTTAATTAATATGATATCCTTTGGAGTTTTGCTCTCCATGAGCAAAAGGAAAAACAATCATCTTGCATGACAGCTGTTACTTGTGTTTTTTAATGCACATTTGAAAGGCATGGTTCAAAATACAGAAATGGAAAAATTAGGGCTATCATGCAGACTGTATCTTCATCAAACTGGACCTGAAATCAGTTTTGTCTGTGTTATGGTTTTCCAAGGGAGCCATTCTGTATCAATTGCCCTTTAATTGCTATAACACCTTCTTTTCACTTGCTGTGAACAAAGCGCTGTAAATAAAGATTTATAGTGCATGTGACAGTAGGTAATTCAAGCTAATATGCATTGCTTTATTCATAGAATCATAGAATCGTTTAGGTTGGAAGGGACCTCTAGAGATCATCTAGTCCAACCCCCCTGCACACGCAGGGTCACCTAGAGCATGTGGCACAGGACTGCATCTAAGCGGGTTTTGAGGATCTCCAGAGAAGGAGACTCCACAACCTCTCTGGGCAGCCTGTTCCAGGGCTTTGTCACCCTCACTGTTAAGAATTTTTTTCCTTAAGTTCCTGTGGAACTTTTGGTGCTTCAGTTTGTGGCCATTACCTCTAGTTCTGTCAGTGGCCACCACTGAAAAGAGGTCAGCACCATCCTCCTCACTGCCTCCCTTGAGGTACTTATAGACACTGATTAGATCCCCTCTCAGCCTTCTCTTCTCCAGGCTGAACAGGCCCAGCTCCCTCAGCCTCTGATCATAGGGCAAATGTTCCAGGCCCCTGATCATCCTTGTAGCCCTGCACTGGACTCTCTCCAGCAGTTCCACATCCCTCTTGTACTGTGGAGCCCAGAACTGGACACAATACTCCAGATGCGGCCTCACCAGGGCTGAGTAGAGGGGCAGGATCACCTCCCTCGACCTGCTGGAGACACTCTTCTTAATACACCCCAGGATCCCATTGGCCTTCTTGGCCACGAGGGCACACTGCTGCCTCATGGTCAACTTGTCGTCCACCATGACACCCAGGTCCCTCTCTGCAGAGCTGCTCTCCAGAAGGTCAGTCCCCAGTCTGTACTGGTGTCTAGGGTTATTCCTCCCCAGGTGCAGAACCTTGCACTTGGCCTTGTTGAATTGCATGAGGTTTTTCACCACCCAGTTGTCCAGTCTGTCCAGGTCCCTCTGGATGGCAGCGCAGCCCTCTGGGGTATCGGCTACTCCTCCCAGTTTTGTGTCATCAGCAAACTTGCTGAGGGAGCACTCTGTGCCTTCATCCAGGTCATTGATGAATAAATTGAACAGGACTGGACCAAGGACTGACCCCTGGGGGACCCCGCTAGCTACAGGCCTCCAACTAGACTCTGCAGCACTGATCACCACCCTCTGAGCTCTGCCATCCAGCCAGTTGTTAATCCACCTCAGTGTCCACTCATCTAACCCACACTGCCGGAGCTTGCCCAGGAGGATGTTTTGAGGGACGGTGTCAAAAGCCTTGGTGAAATCGAGATAGATGACAACCACTGCTCTCCCCTCATTTACCGAGCCGGTCATTCCATCATAGAAGGCTATCAGGTTAGTCAAGCATGATTTCCCCTTGGTGAATCCATGCTGACTACTCTTGAGCATCTTCTTGTCCTCCACATGTTTGGAGACAACAGCCAGGATGAGCTGCTCCATGACTTTTCCAGGGATGGAGGTGGAGGAAGCGTGGAGGAAGTGCTGCTTGAAAACTAACCAGCTCTCTTGGGCCCCCCTTCCTTCTAGAGCCCTAGCCCATAGGATTATTACAAGGAGGTCTGTGAAGAGGCCAAAGTTGGCCCTCCTGAAGTCCATGGTTGCAAGGCTACTTACAGCCCTGCCTCCTCCTCATTGGATTCCCCCCACCCCTTGTTCCTATGATGTGAACTCATGACAGCAACTGGCTGTTTGCGAGGAAAGGGGAGGAAAGGATCTGAACGCCTTCCCTGCTGTGATTAGTGTGCAGCTACAACTCCTCTCTTGATTTTTTGTGTGAATTTTGTTTTAATTGCATTTTTAAAAATCCCAAAGGAAGAAAGAAGAGGCAAAGACAGAGTGAGGTCCCTATTTCCCAGGTAGAGTCAGAGCTGAAATACAACAGTATCTGTTTCTGTAGGTTTTCCTGGGCATTTCCAGAAGTTATGGACAGACACAGGGCCTTTTATTTCCCTCTCCATATCTTCAGTGAAACAAGAGTTCACACACCACTACTGAAGGACCAATGTATGAAATACTTTGGTTTTGTCACTTGTGATTGATCACTGAGCTATCACTATCCAGCTCTATCTGCCCATTGCTTATAACGAACATACCTAAGTGTTTGAGGCTATGTATGCTGTGTTTTGTCACCCTGTATAGCTATCACTCTATCTTGCAATGTAGTAATGGGAGGCACACTGGAAGTTGCTTCATTTGCAGGCCAGACCTAAATAACATTAAGTTGTGCTTTGAAAATAAACAGAAATTACTGGGCTACGTTGCTACGTTACCTTACAATTTCAGTCTGAATTTAGCTACAGTAATAGCTCTTGCCCTCGAACAAAAGACTGAATTCCAACAAAACTTGTACTCACCCACATACTGCCTGTATCTCACATAACTTGCACCCTTTTAAAACTGCTAATACTTGACACTTTAAACAACCTGTGTTGAAATTAGAAGCAGAAAGTAGGAATCAAAATCAAAGAATTTAGCAAAAGAAAGGAAGCAACCTGAAGGGAATCATAGAATCATAGAATGCTTAAGGTTGGAAGGGACCTCTAGAGGTCATCTAGTCCAACCCCCCTGCACACGCAGGGTCACCTAGAGCACGTGGCACAGGACTGCATCCAAGCGGGTTTTGAAGATCTCCAGAGAAGGAGACTCCACAACCTCTCTGGGCAGCCTGTTCCAGCGCTCTGTCACCCTCAGTGTTAAAAAATTTTTCCTTAAGTTCCTGTGGAACTTTTGGTGCTTCAGTTTGCGGCCATTGCCTCTAGTTCTGTCAGTGGCCACCACTGAAAAGAGGCCATGACCATCCTCCTCACTGCCTCCCTTGAGGTACTTGTAGACACTGATTAGATCCCCTCTCAGCCTTCTCTTCTCCAGGCTGAACAGGCCCAGCTCCCTCAGCCTCTCCTCATAGGGCAGATGTTCCAGGCCCCTGATCATCCTTGTGGCCCTGCGCTGGACTCTCTCCAGCAGTTCCACATCCCTCTTGTACTGTGGGGCCCAGAACTGGACACAATACTCCAGATGTGGCCTCACCAGGGCTGAGTAGAGGGGCAGGATCACCTCCCTCAACCTGCTGGAGACACTCTTCTTAATGCACCCCAGGATCCCATTGGCCTTCTTGGAATCGGAGGTGAGGAACTGATAGGGAGGAGATATTCTGTTAAATTTCCTTCATACTGCCTATGTGGCTATACACTGCTTTACTGCTGACTTTTACTTTCTTGACTGTTGGGTTTTCAAAGAGATAACCTCCAAGTTTCATGAACCAAAGTGCAGTATTTAGTGCTAGTGATGCCTATCCCAGTCCACAGAGAATAATTGCAAATCTGAAATGCCCAGTAGGAAAGGCCTCCTCAGGGAATCTCTGAGTTTGAGCTTGGTACTTTTCATAGGCCATGTGAGACCATAATATTCTTCTAGAGTTAAGAATAACAGAATTAGAGTGTGGGAAAAAAAAAGTAATTTTTCTGTGACTAGAGCTGGCATTGGGAACTTCTACTGATAAGACTCGTGTTATTTGCTGGAGCAGAGTTTTCATTTGGGAATGCTGAGCAACAGCATTACATTTTCAACATGCACAGTTACAGGGAGATTAAAAGAGCATATTAGTTACTGTTCAGCCTATAAATACTACCACCATTACCACAAAACATTATGACATTTATAACCTACAAAAATAAATATTGTGATTGGATGATAAAATGACAGTTTTAATTTCTTTTGCCACTGGCCGTGACAGATGGACTGTGAGAAAAGTATAAAAACTATAAAATAGAGAGGCAGACTAGACTAAATATTTGAATCAATATTCCATATATTTTATTTAGCATGTGATTGTATTACCTTGCTTAATTTTGCTTATTGTCCTAATAAACTCAGGCAGCTTACCAGTAGCCTCTCAGAGGTGTTTTCCACTTAAACTTTTTGGAAAAATAAAGGGCATATCATTCAGTCTTAAAAAACATGGGCAAATTTTTCCTGTGCCACGTGCTCTACGTGACCCTGCGTGTGCAGGGGGGTTGGACTAGATGACCTCTAGAGGTCCCTTCCAACCTTAAGCATTCTATGATTCTATGATTCTATGAAAACTGAAAAATCTCATTAAGAGTATCATAGTACACTTTAATTAATGAATATCAGTTTAGCATGGCAGCATTTAGATTTTAATCCAATTCTCTGATTTGCTTTCATCTACCTCAGTGAAACTTTCGGTGACTACAACAGAGGAGGAACAGGATGTGCTGCAGAATAGGAGATACTTCGTCTTTATTTAACAACAGTTCTCCAACTAATTGAGTATCTATAGTGCCTCATCAGCAATGCAATGAAAATACACTGTGAAAATTCTAGTCTAACAAAGAAAGTTTATTCTCAGACTGTCACATCTGCAGTATGATTATTAATTATTGATGCCCAATTCACAAGCTGAGAGGTAGCAGGCTACAAAATAGGTATGTTGTGCTGCTTGTTGTGTGATCATAAAAAGCAATTGGCAGAAACTCATGAACTAGAGGAAAATTCTGCTGCGTATGCTCTTGGGAATTAAAACTGAAGTGTGGGGATAGTTATATCTAAAGCCAAACCTCTTTTCTCGTGAGATAGTATCCAGTCATGAATTGCTATTTTGTCATGTTTTCCCAAATAAAAGATATTGGTGGTTTCTATGAACTGCCAAGATTTTCTGCATGAGGAAAAAGGGACTAGGAAAGGAGCAATGCAGCCTTTCTTACTAACTGCCCAGGTCTAATAAGAAGAAAAGCAATTCATCTCAGAAACTGCAGCCCTTACCTGAAAAGATGGGGGATGAGAAGAGAGGCAGCCACACTCATGACATAGAGAAGCCACAGCCCATTTTCCTCCTATCTGTTCTGCCAGCCCTCCAGTGAATCATGTCTAGCCAGGCCCGGTAACAGCCTCAATGAACTACTGTGTTAGCCAAAAATGAAAAACTCACGAGCCACTCATTTAAGGCACCCTCAGGGCCAGTTAAGTCCGCTGGCATTCAAGACCGACTCGCTTCCTGGTGAGTTCTTGAAGCAAATCACTGAGATTATGCCACTGTGGAGCTCCACTCAGCCACCTGTGACTGACCACAGCCATCAACACCTTCATGGCTAGGCTGCCCTATCTCAGATTTGAGATAAATTTGAGGATGACGTGGAGCAGCCTGAGAGAATTTGGTCTAGGCAGCACTTGCTTCCTCCTTTTAGATTGACATCATTAATACAGCTTGATGTAGCATGGCACAACTGGACAAACACATGGTATCAGGTAACACAGCACCCTGGCACCAGAGAAGATGGCACATCTGTAGCAAAGGTGATGCAGGTAGGTGTTGGACCGTCTCCAGAAGCACTTAATTCCGTAGCAATATGAATGAAGGGAGCAAGTGCGGAAGGGCAAACCATACCAAGAACCAAGTATGGATAATTTCAAACTCCAAAGTGTATTTCTCCATGATAATAAAGTATGAAAACTCACGTGAAAATTTAACTGCTATCTTTCCTAACTAACCACAGCATTGCTTGAAAATTTGAGTGTAAAATTATTGAAAACTTTTACGATGATGTTCAAACTTCTAAATCAAAGGTTTACTATTTTCGAGACAAAAAGAGTTGGATAAGGATTTGCATAAATTCCCATCTGTAATATGCATATTTCAATTCAGAATTTAGCAGAAAAAAAAAAAGATAAGAAAATTATCTACATCAAAGCAACACTGTCCAGGCTGTAGCTGCTTATGCCGCTTAGGCCTAGTATCAGATAAGTTATCAGGAAGAGCCTTTAAAATACAATGGACATATTCTTTTTCATCATGGAGAGTTGCCTTCAGGCCGACCTAAAGCCATTTATTTGGTAATGTCAGTGATAGCAGAAGGCAGTATATTATTTTTGGGCAACAAATCGTTTTTTTTTTCAAGCAACAAATAGTTGATACTGAATATTGTTTGTTTGTCCATCATATGTGTTAAGAATAATGGTTAAAATTATAATTTATTTAATGAAATTTATAATTTAATTAAATATAGGAAAAAATGTACTTGCAACATATTCCTTTCAATGTAACTTTTCTTTCAGGGCAAGTCAGTTGTAGTATATGCTGTTCCTCACATTTCTGGGGATATTCCCCACACTTGACTTTCAAACTTGAGGAAACTGCTTTTTTGGATATCATGTAAGAAACATTGTGTCAGACTTTGAAGTGGGTCTGTGAAACTAGCAAGGGTGGAAGGGGTTTTGAGCTGGTACCAATTTATCACTTGGGATTCAAACTAAGGCTGAAGACGGGCTTTTCGGAGAAAAGATAATGCATCATCCCTGAAAATGAAGTTATCCATATTCAATTTACAACATAAGGTATTCCACCCCCAATAATGGGTGAAAAACTGCTTAAAAAGTGACTTTGAATATGGAATTTTAAGGTATATTTGTTTTACCAAGAATTACATTGTAAAAATGCATAGATACTATTTATAGACAGAGAAAATATTTTGCTTTTGAAGCATATCTAATTTGCTACTGGACTTCATTCTCCTTACAGGAATAAGAAGTGAAAAAGTAAAGTAACCTGAAGCAAGTATTTACAGTTTATGAAGCAACAAAGAATTTTAGTATCATTTTGGGCATAACAAAAGTTCATTTTCAACAGTGAACATTATAAACCAAAACTGGAAGTTTCATATAATTTCAGCCACAAATACTATTTTAAATTATAAAATACAAATCTTTATATAATATCAATCCTCTCCTGCTCAATATCTATCGTGCAAAAGAAAGACAAATTAAGAAACATACCAAACTGTGGCTCCTTTGAAATATTCATCTTGAATTTTCACCCTCTTCTTTTTGCAAGATATCACTTATGCATTATTAGTGGTCTAATCTTTTAAGTAGGAGAGTGATGTGAAACTGTGCAGTCTATGTAACGTGCAATTTATTAGCATCTGCTTGGCTGAAAAGCATAAGTATGTCAAACAAAGAGGGCGTCTGCTTAAATCTTTTTGTCTGTATCAAGCCCAACTTGTATGCTTGATATCAGAATCAGAATATTCTTTCAAATGGCTCGGGAGCTGCGTTGCTGTTGGCTGCAGGGCAGATTCCCAGTTTGCACGTGGATGCAGCTCATGTCCGGGCAGAGCCCCACGGGACACAGTGGCCCAGGGCACGGATGGGCAATGGGATGCACAGCTTGTGTCAATGCTCTCGGCAGCGGGATGGCGCAAACTGTGCTGCATGTCAGCTTGCACGTTTTGGCAAAGAGGGATGGAGGTTAAATTTGCCTAGAAGCACTTTCCAGATTTGGTTGCTGATATGCAACATATAATGGATTTTTCCTAAATGATAGAGCTAAGTTCAATATCGAGAGGTAAAAGAAAAATAGCTTGTCAGTAGATCAAGCATGCACCAAGCATAAATATTAGACTGAAAACTGAGAGTCAGAACTGAAGAGAACATCTCCTTTGGAACATATGCCCTTTAAAAGTGCATGTAGCAGTACTGACATTAACTTAATGAGCTTAATTTGCTCTGGGGACGTTTTACATTCCTCCATTTACATGTTAATGTATTTTCCAGTTTTATTTTTTCTCTTAATGACAATTCAAAAAGCGCCATCATGTATCTTATTACAACACAGGCAGGGCAAGACACACAAAATCTAAGCACAGCAGCCTTAGCTTACCACCTGCTAGTTCACTTGGGGGTCCTCAATGAGAAAGAAAAAGCTAATTGTTTAAAGGAATTGAGTATTTTTCTTCCAGAATGCTGTCCAGAATGACTGCTGGTACTGGCATATTCAGTAAGTCCAGCTGCCAAATGCCATCTTGCAGTGAATGTTCTTATTTTTTGAGTCTTAATTCTAAATATTATCTTGTATTGAGAGCAGCATAGCCATTAATCTAAGGTTCTGTTTTAAAACTTTCTGCAATGGTGCCTTGAAGGATTTAATTCAAGCTATGTATTCTACAGAAAAAAAAAGATCATTTTCTGACATTTAGTCAGGTGAAATCATAATATTGCACAGCTCAAAATCTACTCTGGTCTTACATGATGACTATGTTTTCATTTCAATTGTTTTTGCTGAGACCCAATTTCCAATAACCATCTCCCATGTATTATGGGCAGAGAGGAAACAGAACATAATTCTGTTGGCATTAATTTGAAATTCAGATAATATTCATATTCTTTCTGGAATATTGCTTAGTACTAAATTATACAGCAATTTCCTATGAAAACTCACAAGCAGATGTAACACAGGAGAGCTCTAACCCCAGAAATCACCTGCTCTGTCCTCAGCTGCTGTTTTCTTCATTAAATAGGACTCTTATGTATCTTCCGCCAAATGTTCCCTTCCCAAAATTGATGACCATGAGCAGACAGAAAATGGAGATCGATTTAAAGAATGCCAGAGAGAAAAAGCAAGAGGAAAAAAAGAAACATTTTCCATAGAAGACCCTGTAAACTTCTTGCCTTAGAAGAGATGTAGCTATAGTCCTTTAAAACAGGTGCATTAAAATTATCCATCTCAGCAGTTTTAAGAAAAGCTTGATTTTTAAAGGATGTAGGGGATCAGAGTTTTCCCAGAATGCTGTGCTTGCCTCTCCCTTAGACCTCAGACAGAAAGTGGGATGAACCAGTTCTGTACACCCTGACAGACTCACAAGAAGAGAGATCTTCTTGCAACTTCAATACCGCAGAGCATCTCAGGCTCCCTCAACCTCATGTGCCTCTTGAGAGACATCCAGGGATTGCTGACTTCACCAATGTGCAAGTCTTCAATTCTGAATTCCTGCCCAGTGTAGGAAGCCCTCTACAGTAGTGCTTGCAGAACTTACTTGATCACCATATAGTTATAAAGATACTGCCAGACAAGCACTTGAAGTTAGGACAACATTTTCAGGTACAGTGATGCAACTTAAAATTGAGTGTAAAACGCTTTACACAGTGTGCTCTTCTTCCCTGTCTAGGTTCTGGACTTTGCAAAGTTTCAAGTCAAGGCAGCTGGATTCCAACCTAGAGAACAAAACTTGAGCCTTTTAGATCATGGTTTTCATTCCTGCTTTTTCTGACACACCTGGGGACACTGCACTAAGAATATCACAGTATAAAAAACTCTCCCTCCTCCAAACCAATCAACAGAATTCTAGAAAAGACATATTTATAAAAATAGCTTTACCTTCACCTCAGGAACAGTTATTTTCCTGGTGCTTCTATAGCAATGGGAGCATTCATAAAGACAGAATAAAGCCTTCACCTCTCCTCTCTATTGTAAGGACAAATATAAGCTGAAACATAAGCAGGAAAGAAAGTCTAAAAAAAGTATAGCTATAGATGGCAGCATAAAAAAAGGAATGAATGCAACCACTGTGACATTATAACTGAACTCGTAAAACAAATGTGCATTGAGGTGGCATGGAACCACTCTCAACATGCACCGATTCCAATTTGGATTTAACAAGAAGGAATGCATTATAGGAAATCAAATTCCATTAGATTAATTACTTGAAACCTGTGAATATTATTTTCTGTTTCTGTTATTCTCTATTTCTAATTCAGGCTCTAGTCCCCTCTCGTCCTCAGCCAGCCAGGACTAAATGCCCACCAGCAGAGCATTCATAGGAAATAAATCCCTTCCTAAAATGCTCCATCTTTTTAGGGCAGCATGACTACTACAGCCCAAAGCCTTGCAAGTTTGACTCCTTGCACTTGCCTGGTTAGCTGCACTTCTGAAGGGAATAACCTCCTGGAAAAGGCAGCTTCAAAGTCTGGGCAGAACTCCATCAGATCTGCTGAGTCAAAGCACGCCTGCTTTGCTGTTTCTGCTAGCAGCCAGTTTTCAGCATCCACCCACTCTTACTGAATAAAAGCAGAAACTGTTAGTCTCTGAGAATTCTGAAAAGCTGCAACTGTAGAGGAGAATATTGTTCAATGCTGTGACTACTGCCACTGGTATTTGCTTTAAAGGAAACCCATTCTGAGGGTGACTTAGCACTGCATACTCGCCAGCAGCACTGGCTTGTTCAGGCTGACTGGGAAAAGGGACATGGACACGGGTTGCACACCTAACTTGCATGCTTGCACACCTAACCCAACTTTGACTTTGCACGAGTCAAAGCCCAGGGAAAGAAAATAACTTATCCCCCTGCCTGAGTCATATGAATACTCTTAATAATGATCCTTCTTATCTGAGAAAGACAAGTTCTCTTTCTGCATTTTGTCAAGTCTATATTATTAGTTTGATATTTCAATATTGTAAATAATACACTCCGATCCATCATGAAATAATACATTCTTCCATTGTGAAAAAGGCTGTGCAGGCACTGAGTGTTTCTTCTGTCTTGGGCATGAACCTGAATATTTCACAAATAAATAAGTAACAAAAAATTGTTAATGACATAAATCAGATTCAAAATGCTTCTGAAATCTAGAGCAGGAAAATACTTTGCCTCAGTTACTTTACTGTTTTCATTTAATTTTAGCACTCTCTAAAGAACTGAAAATATATACTTAAAAATGCAGTCTGATTAGAGAAGAAAACTAGCAGAATACTGGTAGGGATACAATTGGGTGATTGATCCTTCTTCAGAAGGAATCTTTAGAAGATTAATAATATTCCTTAAAATTAACACACAAAAATAAATTGGTCTCCATGTTCTGAACACCAGAAAAAAAATCCTTCTTATGTTACAACTTTTATTGTTACTATTGTGTATAATCTTCAAGTACTTCTGTGTGGTTTTACTTAGGGAAGAAGATGCAAATGTTTCCTGAAGTGCCTGTGTTCTAGCTGAAATTTATTACACATCCAAGTCATTTAGCCAAGTCAGACCAAACACTTTCCCAGTCTTACAGAGTGGTCACAGGGTGTTTGCAAGGCTATTGTATTGTTTCATATACTGATAGTAATAGTTTTAATAAAAATACAAATACTGATTTTATATATGTAAAATGTTAATAGTCAAATGAGATATAACATCAATTGAATATTCATGCTGATCTAGGCACTGCAAACTTAGAAATAGGCTATCCATCTGTTGTTATAAATTATAAATTTCAACTAGATTTCAAATGAAAAAGTTCCTTTCAGCGTGAATACAGAAGCTTTGAACAAATTGCTTTTAAAGAATCATCCCAACACCCATTTTTAACTGAAGTCACTTACCCAAAGCTAAAAGGCACTTGTAGATTCATTACACTGACTGTAATGACATTTCTAAATCAAGCCTTGAGGCTGATGAGATTTGAGTGTGGATTTGGCCCATCGTGCACATGAAGGAAATGGCACTGCTGTCTTCAGAGGCACATTTATCAGAAGGAAAAGCATTGCAAGCTGGAAAGGCTTAAAAGCTCTTGCTACCCCTCTGCCCCTCCAACATCTTTCACAAACACATAGACAGAGTAACATGCAGACAGACTTGGTCTTCTGCAGCTTTGGTAATTGGCAGTTTTACTTCCCTCATATTCAGAAGCAAGCTGTAGGTTACTACCAAAACTGGAGCATTTACTAATCAAAATTATCAGCTGTGAGAAGGGAAGAATAAAGCAGAGATGAAGGGCAGCAACGGGGCTCACAAAAAATAAAAATAAAATAAAATAAAATAAAATAAAATAAAATAAAATAAAATAAAATAAAATAAAATAAAATTAAATTAAATTAAATTAAATTAAAAATAAAATCCCCGTCTCATCTTGACAAGTGAGACATTCTGCCTATCTGTCACCACTGCCATCATGCAGATCACTGATCAATAGCTCTAGGTGTATAATCACACAGACCTCCGTGTCCACCAAATGTCTACAGTGGCTGCCAACTATTTGTACAGCAACTAGTGAAAAATGACGGAAAAATCCTAATTCACAAGCCTATAGCTTTTAAAAACCCATAGCTTTTAAATATTTTGTTTCATTTTACAGGTTTTTCTTTGTTTTGTTATTAGCATGAAGCCTAGTTACCACACCAGATCCAGGAAATTGGAAAGCAAACAACCAGGGAAATTAATAATAATCACTCATATTTACACTTGATACGAAGAAACCTTTGTATCAGGGGAGGTTTGTCCAGGAGGGGGGCAAAGAGGTTCCATCCGTCCCTAGAGAGCCATTACTGCACATTTAACCCAGTGCTTGCATGGATTCAGCCCATGGACAATGGGTAGCAGAGCCAAAGCAATAGAGAGCTTCATTCAGCTGGCAGGCCCTGGAAGCAGCGGTGCTGCAAACACTATCACTAGGTTGGCTAGGAGTCTGGCTGTGTTGCTTGATTCCTTGGTCGTGATGAACTTCCACACCACAGCAACCATGGGTAATATTTGTCACTGCCTCCTGTTAGGTAGGAGATTCTGTCTAATGCTGTAGAACAGAGCTGCACTCTCAGCTGTTCAACAGAAACCCTTCAGCATGTTAATTCCTCTTGGGTAAAACGGGCAGAATATCTCCTTGGTATAACAAGTTACAGTGAGCAAACCTGTCTGTTGCTTCGTGTTCTAAGCACACGCCTCTCAGATAAATTCAGTTGGACAAAAACTACGTCTGGCCTACACCAATCATTTAAGCTTATTCATTCTTTAGTAAAAGGCAAAATATAAATGCTTTAAAAGAGCAGCTCAGTCATACAGGTATTTCAGAGGTGTGGAGGAGACACCCTGGTGTTGTCCCTTTCCATAGGTGGAACGTGAATGAGCACATCCCTACTGTTTAGGCAGGCAACGTCAGACAACCAAGTTCCAGCCTATTTCTTCTACAACAGAATCAAATTCATGTTCTCAGTTCTTATTTTCAGGAGTGCTGAATGAGGCAGGCTCAGCACATCTAGATCAAAAGTACCCTCTAGATGAAGAGAAGGAAGCTGCTCCATGGGTTCAGTGGAACATCTACCATAACAGTAGGAGAATGTGAAAGAAAGAGCTTTCTCTTGGGTAGCCTGAGTTTGGGCAGCAGTGCCCTTAGAAACAAAGAGCTATCACATCATCATTGCTTTTTACTTCAAGTGTAAAACCAAATCTGAAAAAAGCCCTGCCCTGAAAAAAGTACACAGTGTTATATAACTTTAAACAAAAAAAAAAACACCCTCCGAAATACCAATCTCCAAATACAATCCTCTTTCAAACACAGTTCTTCCAAGGGAACAGAATGCAAGGGGGCATATGGAGCACGCAAGGCAAATGCTAATCACATCACTCAGTGCAATGCTAGGAAACTATCAGATAGCAACATAACTCATAAAAGGTGAGAGGAGACCACTGAAGATTAACACTAAATTTCCTTTTGCATCAGCTTTATTTAAAAAAGCCTTGAGCGATTTGGTTCCTCACCCATAGCGCGACTTGCCCATGTCTGATTTAAATGACACACGCTGATATCTTGGCAGTCACAAAATGCATTGTAACATAACATAGGTTAAACTACTATGATGAAGTCGACTCATCATCTCTACAGTGAGGCACAAGACTGGGACAATAACGCCCAGCCAGCTAAGATTAAAAGCAACTTGACGAAAAATTTAATCAAAAAGAAATCCCCCAAAAGGTATCTCATTTTTTCTGTGAACTTTCAAAATATGGAAAACCTTTCTGTTACCTTTTCAGTTACTTTCCATATTAGGAAATTCCTGGATTTGTGGTATAAATAACCCTTATTGATTGAAACCATGGAAAAAACAATGGTTGTGATGTATATGCAACACATTTTAAAGTATTTATTGCATTTTCCAAAAAAAAAAAAATAACATTTGAACACAGGAATCCTTAGGGAGTCTATTTGGAAATAGGTTTTCCAAAATAATTTGCACTATCACAGCAGGTAAATAATATCAAATATTCTGTATGGTATTTAAAATGAATTCCACATTTAACTTACCAGTCTTGCACAGCATTGAAGGATTCTTCGTTCGTGATGTCATACATTAAAATGAAGCCCATTGCACCCCTGTAATAGGCTGTGGTAATTGTTCTATATCTCTCCTGACCTGCTGTGTCCTGAAACAATAAAAAAACATTTTTTTTTAACATGTACTTGAATAAAACATTTTCCAATTCAGTTATGATTACTGGCTGCTGCTGTTTTATCGCAGTCCTTTCAACAAAATCATAGAATTACTCTGATGATCATCTTTTTAGGTTTAAGTTATGAAATACGATGTCTGTATTTTACACTAATATCTATTTTTAAGGGAAATAAAATAAGTCTAAGGAAGAATAAATTTGATCTAATATGCAATGGCAGTGTTAGCATGGCAGTTTGTTTCCATCTTTGATGGGCAGAAAGCAAGATGCATAGATTGTCTAGGGGGGCTATTCGTTCACATAGGCAATGTCCGATATGGACAACTGGCTGTTCATGAAAGAACTGGAGTGGAAAAGCAGCGGGGAATGAATGACAGTGAGAGAATGCTTTATGAAAAGTTCAACATAGAAAAGACAAAAAGGCCATTTTATAAATCTTAAACAAAACAGCAGAAGTAATGTATTTGCAGATATTCTCAGGCCCCAGACTGTGATATATATCAATGTGTATTGCAAAATTCTTTGTTTTTTTGATAGAAATTTGATTGCCAAAAGAACCACTAAAGCTTTCCCATCACTAAAGAGCTTAATAAGGCATACATACAAGTAGGTAACATAAGAAGGATGGTACAGAATATTTGTTTCTGCAGCCAGGTGAAGATTGTAATCTGGTAAATATTTGTCCAACAGTCCTTCCTCATTGTACACATCGGGTTAAGGTTATCTGATAATTATAGATTACCTTGCCTGTTCATTTGAGTTACTCTGAAAACTGTGAATCTGACATTACAATAAAGTTTAAAGGAAAGCTACATTAGCTATTTTTACAGTAACCCCAGAAATGAGATTTTCATCATATGCTTGAAACCACACTTGAAAAATGTTATGGGAAAATTTCTACAGATTCTCATTATACTATATAACTGTCATATCACTGAAGGCCTCAGTGTATGGGCAACATACTAGTTGCTGACAATAACACTCCCAGAGAAATGGAGAGTTATTACAAAATAAAAGCTATCTAGGCAAAAATAACAACTTAGGAATAGTAGGCTAGCTGAGTCCCAGAAGAACCTGTCTTCCACATGAAGTTTGGAATTTATGGGGCTGGAATATCATTAAATACAAAACAGAGGAAATAAAGTACTGGTTGTGATATTCAAACATCACTATTCAGACTTGCCATGTACATTTAGCTGAGTTAACTAAGCAGAAGTAAATCCTCCTTGCTGTCAAGTCCTACTGAGCTAGACTTCATCTAGAATGTGCTATATTAGCTCATAATCTTAAACTCTACCAACATTTTTCATCAATGTACATTGGGCTCTTCTTGAATTCATTTGCGGCTGAGTGTGTATTCTCCCTCCCACCCTTGCTGAGCACTGCACCACAGACATGAATGATGCTTCATGTAAATAGCTTCCAAGTGGAGCTGCTCATTATTAATGCAGACAGTTTTGAAGGTGAAAGCAAACAGCATTTGACAACAAGAACTTCTAATGAGCCTGTCTTTAAGGAATTCAGTCTGCAAAACGCAAACTGATTTTGTGCCACTTGAGTGACTTTGTGCCTCTGCATTTCTCTCCTCTAAGCTAAACATATAAATGTCATTTTAGGCTCATTTCCCACATGATAAGTTTTACTCATATCACAACACAGCTTGTGTTTAGTGCCAGAAACCTGGCAGCAGTGGAGGCGGATTTCTTGAATGCCATTTATATCTTTGTTGCACATGCACAACATTTGAAGAGAGGCAAACAGAAAAATAAAATTAGAAACGTGAATTGGGTGAATTCTCACTTTACAGGTCAACATTTTCTGTTAATTTAAACAGAATTGGCATAGCATTCAAGAACTGCAGCTCCTTTATAAGTTTCATGTTTATTTCCTCCTGAAGCTGCTCAAAGGTTATTTATGTACTCCATAAAAGAGAGATTTTTTTTTAATTTCACCTGCTGATATATATAAAAAATGAGGCAGCAAATGAATGAAAATATACACATTTTTTTTGTTTTGTTTTGTTTTCCAGAGCAGCACAAAAGACAAAGCTCTGATCATTCCCTGGGAATCTCCAGGATCCAAGGGAAGAAAAGATTAAAAAAAAAACACACACAACAAAACAAAAAACAGGGACAACCACTGCAGAAATCCTTCTGAGGCAGGGAGGAGAGCAGTGGCAAATGCATCTGAAGCCTCTATTAGACACCCAGGAAGAACATCTGCAGGTTTATCATAGGAACAACTGAGCAAAACACAAAAAGGAAAGGGAGGAAAGATGTCAGGACCAGAATAGCTGGGAAACACCATTTCTCTACAAGGAGCACCACAGAGTTATGACGCAATTCCAAACCATGCCAGGCATGCCAGGCACAGATATATGAACGTTTATAGCAACGGAAATCACAGTTTGAAGCAGTTTCTTACATGCAGAAAGGCACAAAAGATACAAGAGCGTATGTCGTTCACTCATTTCCTATATTTCCACAAATTTCCTTTTCCTGTGGATCTTTTCGTCTTTAAGACCCACATAAAGCTTTCATTCCCTGAAAGCTACCACTTGTTCCTAAAACATAAAGCTTAGGAGAGTCCAGGAACCACCACCTCCTTTCCAACCTGACATCAGGTGTCCTTGACTCTGGATCCAAGTTCTGAGCTTCTCTAACTCTCTCCTAGTGTCTCTCTCTTCGACCACCAAAGGCAGAAGCTTTCTCCCCATCTTCTCTTCACTTTGGCTTTGACCTCTCCTGTTCTGAGGAAGGTTAGGACCAATTTTGGGGGCCATTTTCCCCATCTTCAAAGGTACTTTATAAAGCATTTGTGATCAGTAGGACCTGTTATTCTCCTTAAAACTGATTAATCTGATTAAGTATCACTTTATATTTTAAACAAGGTTCATGTTAGGTCTTAACAAGGATTCTTCTTTCTGAAAAGCTTTTATTTTCAGGTTTTACTTTACTTTTACAAGACATTTTTTTTTAAGTAATGAGAAGTGTTACAGAATCAAACATTAAGTATAACTCCAAAAATAAATAGTGACAACCATGAATTTATGAAGTATTCTAATCCTCACTTCATGTAATAATGTCAAGTACATTTTTGCTGAGTAAAATTTAAAGGCAAATTAATATCAGAGCCCAGCTTGTAACTGCAGCTAGGGAAAAATGGCTGAACAGTTATCTGTTTATATTGTTACTTTTAATTACTTGTAACTCAAAGAGACCATACTGTTTTCTTCATATTTTTCTGGGAAAAAAAAAGGCATCAGAGAATCATTCTGAAAAAGCTGCTATATACGAAAGAAATCAGCAAAGCTGTTTTAAGGATCCATATTTTACAGGTAGAAATTACTATACGGGAAATATCACTGAAAAAAAATGGGATTATATGTTAAGTCTTGTCATATTTTATTTTTAGAGCTCCAGCTCCCAGAGTCCTCTAATTATGCAAGAACATCAACTTGTTTTTTTCTCCTTTTTTAATGATTATGGTTAGGGAATAAACTTTTATCTATTTGATCCGGATGGGCTCGGGATTCGGCAATAATCACGCCAGAATGAGGTGACTACATCGAGCATTTATTCAGGTGAAAGCACATAAAAGAAGCAAAGTATGGATAACTACTCATGAGGTGATACCTGCCGGTGCGATACTGGACCCAAACATCCTCTCAAGCTGGCAGATCAGAGAGAGAGAGTTGCTGACCAGCTCCCGCGGAGACAGCGTAGGCCTCAGAGTTAGGGGTTTCTCCTCTCCCCGCTCTCTCCGCACTGTTCTCTCTATGCCCGGTGCATCCTGGCATGTAGGGTCAGTCCGACCCAGGAGACAGGCCGGGGGGGCGGACAAACTCCACCTTCAGTTGCTCAACTCTCCCCCCCCACCCTGCCCCGGGTGCGCAGGCATGCACACCAGTCGGGGGTCCCAGCCCTCAATTCGAGGGTCCTGCCTTCCTCCTCCTCTTCCTCATTTCTGGGTGTTTGGCCTTCAAAGCTAGTTTGGAGGACGTCTGCGGTTAAGTTGGCTACAAGCCCAGCCGAGCGGCCGGCTTCAACAGGTTTCCAGGGGGGCTGCCTGTGACCCAGGCTGAGCAGCTGCATCTGTGCCCCTTATCGCTCAGCCTAGGCAGGCAAACATGTTTTTTCTCAAGGTCTGGCCTCTGCTTCCCATGGGAGATTGTTATGACTCTACAGATCACAGAAATTATTATCTCCAATACACTAGTGCGCGAAGCATGGGGAATAAGCAGGATGAACTGGAGATTTGTGTGCGGTCCCAGCGTCATGATCTCATTGGAATCACAATGACGTGGTGGGATAGCTCGCATGACTGGAGCGCTGCCATGGAAGGCTATGTGCTCTTTAGGAAGGACAGGCTGGGAAGGCGAGGTGGTGGAGTTGCTCTTTATGTGAGAGAGCAACTGGAATGCATGTAGCTCAACCTGGGAGTGGAGGATGAGCGAGTTGAGAGCTTGTGGGTAAGGATTAGAGGGCAGGCTAATGTGGGAGACACTGTGGTGGGTGTCTGCTACAGGCCACCTGACCAAGACGAGGAGGTTGATGAGGCCTTCTATAGTCAGCTGGATATTGCCTCACAGTCACAGACCCTGGTTCTCATGGGGGACTTCAACTACCCTGACATTAACTGGAAGGACAACACAGCCAGGCACAAGCAGTCCTGGAGGTTCCTGCAGAGCGTCGACGATAACTTTTTGACGCAGGTTGTGGAGGAGCCGACGAGGAGAGGTGGGCTACTGGACCTCGTGCTATCAAATAGGGAGGGCCTTGTAGGAGATGTGAAGGTGGGGGGGTAGCCTCGGCTGCAGTGACCATGAGTTGGTGGAGTTCAGGATCCAACAAGGAGGTGGCAGGGCTGTAAGTAGCCTTGCAACGATGGATTTCAGGAGGGCCAACTTTAGCCTCTTCAGAGACCTCCTCGGAAGAATCCCATGGGCTAGAGCTCTAGAAGGAAGGGAGGCCCAAGAGAGCTGGTTAGTTTTCAAGCGGCACTTCCTCCACGCCCAGCAACAGTGCATCCCTGTGTGTAAGAAGTCAGGCAGTGGGGGCAGGAGACCTGCGTGGATGAGCAGGGAGCTTGTGGCAATGCTCAAGCAAAAGGCGGTGGTATACAGAATGTGGAAAAAAGGACAGGTCCCCTGGGAGAAATACAGGAACGTAGTCAGGGAATGCAGAGATGCGACAAGGAAAGCTAAGGCGCGGTTGGAAAGCAATCTGGCAAGGGACGTTAAAAATAACAAGAAAAATTTCTTCAAATACATTAACAGCAAAAGGAAGATCAGGGAAAATGTGGGTCCGCTGGCAGACGAGATGGGCACCCTGGTTACAAATAACACAGAAAAAGCAGAGTTGCTGAATGCCTTCTTTGCTTCGGTGTTTACCAAGGGCAGCCCTTTAGAGCCCCAGGCCCTAGGGACAAGAGAAGAAGCTGGGGGAGAGGAAGACTTGCCCTGGGAAGATTGGGTCAGAGAGCACCTAAGGAACCTCGATACCCACAAATCCATGGGCCCTGATGGGATGCACCCCAGACTGCTGCGTGAGCTGGCAGAGGTCATAGCTAAGCCGCTCTCCATCATCTTTGAAAGATCCTGGAGAACAGGGGAGGTGCTGGAAGACTGCAAGAAGGCCAATGTCACGCCAGTCTTCAAAAAAGGCAAGAAGGAGGACCCAGGCAACTACAGGCCAGCGAGCCTCACCTCCGTCCCCGGAAAAGTGATGGAACGGCTCATACTGGCCGTTGTCTCCAGGCACATGGAGGACAAGAAGGTGCTCAAGAGTAGTCAGCATGGATTCACCAAGGGGAAATCTTGCTTGACTAACCTGATAGCCTTCTATGATGAAATGACCGTCTTGATAGATGAGGGGAGAGCGGTGGATGTCGTCTATCTCGACTTCACCAAGGCTTTTGACACCATCCCTCACAACATCCTCCTGGGCAAGCTCCGGAAGTGTGGGTTAGATGAGTGGACAGTGAGGTGGATTAGGAACTGGCTGGAAGGCAGAGCCCAGAGGGTGGTGATCAGCGGTGCAGAGTCTAGTTGGAGGCCTGTAGCTAGCGGGGTCCCCCAGGGGTCAGTCCTTGGTCCAGTCCTGTTCAATTTATTCATCAATGACCTGGATGAAGGCACAGAGTGCTCCCTCAGCAAGTTTGCTGATGACACAAAACTGGGAGGAGTAGCCGATACCCCAGAGGGCTGCGCTGCCATCCAGAGGGACCTGGACAGACTGGACAACTGGGCGGTGAAAAACCTCATGCAATTCAACAAGGCCAAGTGCAAGGTTCTGCACCTGGGGAGGAATAACCCTAGACACCAGTACAGGCTGGGGACTGACCTTCTGGAGAGCAGCTCTGCGGAGAAAGACCTGGGTGTCACGGTGGATGATAAGTTGACCATGAGGCAGCAGTGTGCCCTCGTGGCCAAGAAGGCCAATGGGATCCTGGGGTGTATTAAGAAGAGTGTCTCCAGCAGGTTGAGGGAGGTGATCCTGCCCCTCTACTCAGCCCTGGTGAGGCCGCATCTGGAGTATTGTGTCCAGTTCTGGGCTCCACAGTATAAGATCATTGTCTATAAGTACCTCGAGGGAGGGAGTGCAGAGGATGGTGCTGGTCTCTTTTCAGTGGTGGCCACTGACAGAACTAGAGGTAATGGCCACAAACTGAAGCACCAAAAGTTCCACAGGAACTTAAGGAAAAATTTTTTAACAGTGAGGGTGACAGAGCACTGGAACAGGCTGCCCAGAGAGTTTGTGGAGTCTCCTTCTCTGGAGATCTTCAAAACCCCCTTGGACGCAGTCCTGTGCCATGTGCTTTAGGTGACCCTGCGTGTGCAGGGGGGTTGGACTAGATGTTCTCTAGGGCTCCCTTCCAACCCTAAGCATTCTATGATTCTATGATAATGAAAACAACAAAAGGCATTTAATATAGTCCCAAATTGCTGTATTAAGACTAGAACTTCTACTAAAAATAAAAAAATCCTGGCATAAAGTTTGATTTTAGCATTCAGAATGTACAGATCTGGCATTGGATTCTGGCAAAATCTGAAAGGAGCAGAACAACTTAGGCTCAAGCGAAAGGGATACAAAAAAATGTTAATTCTATAAAAACATTTCAAGGAACTGTAACAGTCCAACACTGTTGTAACTGTCTAACAGTGAGATATGGATAGATTGTGACAGAGCAATCCTAATGAGGTGAGACCTAACTCTATTAGGAAAATAATAAGCAGAGCTTTTCTACTAAAGAGACCTTGTCTCGCTCGGCCTTCGTGATTGCTGAAGGTATTTGCAGCCTGTCAAAATTTAGAACCTGTTTCTTTCATCCACAAAGCACCTGGCAGCCTAAAAGTTCTCCTTGCCCTATGATAAATTTTTATCTTCTTCATAGTTGTGCAGCTTTTACATCATTGCCTAATCTTCCCTCATTTTTAAAAACAACTGTTTTTCATTTAGCAGGGATGGGGGAATAAACACTGGGATAAAATAGAAATTCAGAGACTTAGAGTTAAGCTGGCTATTATCACATGAACAGAGCTCATCCTCTAAGAATATCAGAAAACGACTGTATTATCTTCTCTCTCTTCATAGTTCTGTACTTTGATTACATACTGTCAGGGATTACAGTTGGTCTGTGGAATCCATGGCTCCCTTAGCAGAGAACGTTAACCTTGAAAAGATTAGAGTGTATCTATGAGACGGAGTTCACACGGAGACAGCAGAAAGTTATTAACAAGTTTAAGGAGGTTTTGGCCACACAGCAGAAACTGGTCAAGCTAAGAATCATCCAATCATAACTCTGTCACTACCTACTGTCCCTTGTAGTCCTCAACAATAAGCAGCAGCCACAACGAGGAGAGCTCGGTATAAATAATGTACTTGGAAAACAATAAAGCGCAGTTTGCATTGCATCTACCCTAGTTATTTGTGTTTTTGGCTGCCACGACTGCGACAACTGCTGACCCTGATGTGATAAGAAGTGGACCGCCTGGCGACTGGCGGTGGTGGCAGAGCCCAGCGGAGCTTGAGAGCAGCAGGGAAGCTGCCTGGTCCGGACCTGTGATTTGACTCCTTGTGAAGGTGAGCCACCAGGAACGGGACTGACACTTCTCTAAGTGTTAGTCCGTAATCTGAATAATCACCCGCACACTCAACCTGGTGGGTTGAAAAGCAAGCTTTTATTAGCCAGACGGCGGCGGACCTCTTAGAGTTTGCCTGAGATCCACACCGTCTTGGGAAAAGTTCATGTTTTTATAGACAGACGCAACTCCTTCATACGTTATTCGCAGTTACCAGTACTTCACGGCTGATATCTCATGGTTGCAGCAAGAGCACGGTGACTCAGCATAAGTAGCAAGCTATGTTCACAGAAGCAAATAGCAAAATTAGGTACCTAGTCACCTCAACCTTATTAACCTCTTATATGGCCACACTCTGCACAGGGTCCTACATTTCCCCACTGGCTGTTGTCCCCTACCTCAAACCATTGAGGTAATACTCTTCTCCTGGGAATGGGCTATAGTACGTCCTCGTGACCATTATTTTTGCCTCTGAAATTGTACTAGCGATATGAGTGCAGATGCATTTTAAGATGCAAGGGATAATGATCATAAAAATAAGAATTAATATTATGGGACCAGCTATTGCAGACATTAGGGTGGTGAGCCATGGGGACCAGTTATACCACGACTGGAACAGATTCTGTTCTTGCGTCCCGTGGTAATATTTTTCTTTTAGATTTCTGCGCATCATGGCTAATGTTTCCCTAATGACTCCTGGCTGGTTTGCATAAAAGCAGCACGTTTCTCCAAGAGCTACACATAGGCCTCCTTGCTTCATAAAGAGAAGGTCTAGTCTATTTTGGAGGACTATTTCAGCTAAAGAGTCCACTTGATTTTCCAATCTTCCCACTGTCTCTTCCTTATATCCCAT